>NC_043751.1:13672551-14038384 GCF_902148845.1 Salarias fasciatus | reverse complement strand
TTCCAGCAACACTGTACAAAGCAGCAGCAGCCTTATAACAGCTACTTAAATTCATCCAAACACGGTGCAGCACCTCTTTAACTCTTCTGAATACAGCAAGGCAGAATATTCAGGAGGACAGCACATCAAATAAAGTTAAGCTGCTACTTATTAAGAACTGCATGTCTTATATTTTTTTATACTACCCTCTTACATTAGATATTTCCATATTGTTTTCATTTACAAGGGATTTACTTTCCTCGGTGCCTCTGCTTGTCCTGTTGATGGCACACATACCCCAGTTTGGATGTAATTCTGTGTCTGAAAATACAACATACAAAAACATGCGCCGATACTTGACATAAGTGTTAATGCATAATGGTAAATCTGTAAAAAACCAAAAAAAATTAGTGAAATTGCAGTGCAGTTATGGCACATAGTGTTATTTTATTTTAAACAGCACCAACACACAATATTAAACTTGCCATCGCCAGCAGAAAATGATTATGCCAGACCCTATATATTAACATTAATTAAAATAGCACGATGTACAGATTGCCAATTTTAATATAAAAGAAGTATTAAAAAAGTAGTTTTTTTTTAATTTTTTTTTTTATACAAACAGATTGTGCATGCAAACACTGCAACCATTATTGATCAAAACAAAACAGAGTCAGCTGGGGAGCTTTTCCAACAACACACTCAATAACAATCATTACTGTTAAAGATAACTGACTTCAAAATCAAGAGTCTTCCCATGACATCCTCTGAGGCTCAGCAGTATCAATACCAGACCTCAGAAACTGTCCACTTCAGCACCCAGGCGGTGGCTGTCTCACGAGGAGACGAGCCGGCCGAGCTTCAATGATGGCATTCCATATTGCTGACTGTCATGGTGCAGACATGTACTGTATAGTATTTCTAATTAAAGACGACAACGCATGTATCTACGCAACACTCCACATGTTGTATGATATTCATATTGACAATGAGATGGCCATCAGCTCCACACTCCACCACGGCAAATTGCCTCAGACGAAATGCGCGCGCACACAAAGCAGCGAGGGGCTGCAGGACACGCGCGGCGTCCACGCACGGTGGTCATCAAGCAGTCTCTCTCCTTCAGCGGAGACAGAAGCTTGTGACATGTTCATTAAGCAGCAGGGATCCCATTACTGCACTCAACAGCCACCCTGTCACAATGCTCACACATAATTAGTTACACATGCAGCCCCAGGAATGCTAATTGTTGCTCTCCTCCCCTCGCTCGCTTTATTTCCATACAGGTCCTCACGTCCTCGTTCTTTACCCCGGTTTGTTCGCTCCGCAGGTGGCATGGTGTGCCACTTTTAGACTGTCAAAGTTGTTCTGAAAAGCTTTCAAATTACAGTTTAAATTTCCCCGCTGTGAACCCATTAACTTTATGAGAGAGAGAGAGAGAGAGAGAGAGAGAGAGAGAGAGAGAGAGAGAGAGAGAGGGGAAACAATAGGATGCTGGGGGGCTTGAGTAACTTTTAAAATTAGGATCCAGATATGTTATTCATATGTGCTAGAAGAACAACACCTCCTTCATTCCAGCCCTCATCTGTTTCTGTCTCCCGCTCCCTCCATCATAACGCTGGTAGCTCATTTTGAGGAACAGGAGGGGTCACTGTTAATCCCTGCTGCCATTACTGACAAAATATCCAGCCTCTTTGATCAAGATCACACTCATTTTAAAAACCAGATCAGGAGGAAAACTCGATAAAAAAATATATTTTTTTGTGATTTCAGAGGGAATTTTTTGCTTTGTTCTTTCCCCTCTTGGGTGGGAATGTATAACTGCTTTTACCGAGCACCGTCTTCTTTATCATAGCAGCAAAGTGCTGAATTTAAACAGAAGTTAACGCAGCAGCAAATTATAATCATGCATTCTTACACACTAGAAATTGTAATGAGCTGCTTGCTATATAATAATCTGCGTGAACGGGGCACTGTATCATTTCCTGGAAAACAGAAGCACATTAAAAACGAAGAAGGAATTGTGTGGGTGTGATTATCTGATAACGGAGGTAGCTAAAACTGTTTTGATGAATATTTTGCTTATAATAAGGTAGGTACTTTCACTATTCCATTTCTATGAGAAATGCCGTCTTATACTGGTGAGTTCTTGGTGTAGCAGGAGGAAAACTCCTGGGGTCAAGCATACTGTATGCCTTTTTTCAGCATAGGCATTTACTTTAAACGTGCAGAAGATGGATGCATGTCCTTCAGATTTCTGAGAACAAAATGGGGATAAAACCTTTGACAGTAACATGCTCATAATTGAACTGCTTGCAGAGCACAGTTGCAGTCACAGACATTTCAGTGACGTCGTTCCTCATTATTTCTCTGTTGTTTAATCTGTTGCATTTACAGATGAGTGCGGTTGCTGTTTCACTAAACTCCTCAGTTCCAAAAGCAAGCGTGTCATTTTATTGTGGAGCTACTGTCTCTCTCTTATATTTTTAAATTGTGTTGTCTACCTTAATCGTCTTGTTTTGATGCATTTCCTTTACTTGCTTTGTCTGAACGGCGCTTTATAAATAAATTTGCTTCGCCTTGCCTTTTTGAACAACAGGATTAACACCGCTCTTCCTCAGCGCTGGGAACCTACTTTTAGAAGATTTGGATGATCTTAAATCTTATCTTTTCATCGATGATCTACCCAACTGAGACTCAGTCGAGCAAATCAACCTGTTTGATAGGAATCTTGCCGTAACCTGGCGCTCATCATAATATCACAGCACGGAGACACGAGGAAACGCTGTGTCACGACCAATGATTGAGTCCAAATGTTTCAGAAACAAAGGGAGTATTCAAATTGGGACTAGAGTAAAGGAGCACAGTGAATCAGACGTATGTGATCACATTTACCTGTTTCCAAACCATAATCCGCGAAGAATAATCGCAAAGACACTGTTTATCTTGCTTTGTTAACAGACAAAAGAGAAGAGACTTCATGAGAGAGAATGCCGAATAAAGGAACAAGCCCACAGAAGCAGTGTCAGAAAAGGCAGCGTGTAAACCAGTTCTTAGGAGGGTAAACCAGGCCAAATGCTTGAGCTGGGCCAAGACGTGCAACCATTTCACAGTGAATAACTTGGAAAAAGCAAAAAGCCTGCTCACAGAGGGAGCCATGTTTGAAATGTATGACAATAGAAATGTGCATATTTAAGCAAACCACAGGGAGAAAAATAGAAGTGTATCTGAAAACAGGAAGGCAGGAATATTCAGATCTTGATTGTTGAATGTGGAGATGCACACCTGCTTCAAAAAGAATGGAATGAATAAAGCTGAGATCCCACCGGCGTGGGACAGTTGGTGACGAGTTTCCCTGAATCCGATGTGAGGAACAAACTGCTAAAAGTGTCAGCGTGTTTATATCAATGCCTCAAATACTCCTGCAGTGGGGATGTAACTCATTTGTGAGGATCATCCGTGGCTATCCGTCCATCCGTCTTCCACCCATACATCCCAGAATGTCCAGGAGCACATCAAAGGGCATATAAATAAATAAGCACATCACTACTTGAAAAGTAGAAAAGTCAGCTTTAAAGTAATCTATTTCTGAAGGACTTCCCTTAAAACTTGAAAACTATCATTGTAATGATGCAAAGACACCAGCAAAGATTGAGTTTAGAGCAGGCTCGAAAATCATGTTTTTGTTATGCAAACGGTGCCGTGCCGTCTTCGGTGAGAGAGCGATGACTCACGCCGGCAAGGCACCTCGAAGGAGAGCGACGTTTTCACGGCCTCGAAAGTGCATTTGGAAAACTCCTTCTCTTGACTTTGGAAAATTTACTGTGATAACAGCCATGTTGAAAACAGAATGGAGCCGGGGCTTCATACCCTCAGATTAAAGTGCATGGAAAAAACAGCACACAGTGCATTGCAGTGACTTTCAGGTTGTCAGCCTCCTTTTGGGGTTTAGATAGCTCGCTGTGCGCCGGGCGTCACACCGCACCATTTTCATTGACTCAGAGGAAAAGTGTGTTTGCTTTCAGTAACATAGTAGTAGCCAATTTCAATGAACTCGTTACTCCTGTGAACTAAGAAGCTTTGCTTATCTTCAGCTTTAAACTCTCGTTTGCTGAAATCTCCTCACAGCTACATGAAAACTGCCCAACTGTAAGTAACGCTGAGATTATGCTGAAGCTACAGTTCCTGTGGCGATTTTGCATAAATGTTACCTGTGTATTAACCGCTGCTGTCTGCATGTTTGTTGTTTATCTCCGCTGTTTTGTTAATGGATTTTCTGTATTTGAAGAAAATTATCCTTTTTTCTCTATGATTCATTTCAGCGGACACCGACTGTGTTTTCTTTTGTTGTTGTTTACCTTACTGACAGGTATTGCTTTATTACATTATTGGTTCCTACAACCCAGCACATGATAAAAGTTTTGTGTTTCAGTATAAACACATTTGGGTTTATCAGCTCATATTTACTGTGATCTGCACAGTCTTTTCAAAAATCATTCACTTTTTCATTTAATTATTTTGAGGAACTGTAAATTGGGGTATCAAGCTGTTCTGAAAATCATTGCTTCCCGGGAAGATCTATTTCCAGGAGCATGGAAGCGCTAGCTAGCAAGCTGAGGGTTTATTCTGTGTAGGAGGTGTTAAACTCACTAAAGTGGATTTTAGTCCAAAGTGTTTCTGTCGCCTTATTTAAATAATCTATATTAAAATCATTTTAAAAAGTCAAACAGACTCAGTCAGACTATATTCTCCAGATGACAGATCTTCGAAACTTTACATAACTCCATAAAGTGAGTCGGTTGGTTGAACTTAACACACTTTTATGTCACCTAACCAAAATTCAAACCACAGACGGCTATGCTGGGTTGCACAAACCTCTCCTTCCCGCCAATGTGGGAGTCATCTCGAGGAGAGCACTTCACAGCCCATGAGCAATGACCCAATAACTGTCACTGTAAATGAGATGAGGATATGAGTAGTTTAAAACAGGCTCTCATAAAATCTATTCTTTAGACTGGCGGAGTTCGCCCAGCTCCGCTGGTCCCCAGATTGAAGCTAAATGCCCACAAGGCAACTGTGTGGACAGATTTCTCTCTACTTGATAAATATCAGTCCAGGTTATAATAATCCAGGCTTCTTTTTCCACCAATGAAAAATGAAAAGCCACAAATATTAGAAGTCAGTATCATAGGAAGCTGCTGTTTTCTAATGTCTTTTACGTGCTCACGTTCGTATTCATGTGTGCATTTGCTTAATATTGTTCTGCGTTACGACTAAAGGTTTGACTCTGCGGGGAGGGTCAGAATTGATTATCTACCCTGCAACATGCAGTTTCAGAGAATTATTAGACCTACCTAAGTCAAATGCGCACAGTAAGAGATTTCTGGTGATTTATGGAAAAGGTTGACATAATTTAGGAGAATTCAGTGAGAAGGGAAATATCATCCCTGCTGGTCAGCCTGGCGGCGTGCGTCTTTAGGTGGGTCACATGATTTTCCCAGACAATTGTTAATCACTCTCATTTCAGGGAAATCTTGATTGCCCGCGCCATACGGAGTGTACACAGATGAAATGTTCACTCAGTGTCTCCATGACGACCGCTACACACAAAACCCTTACCAACACCCGACTGGCTGCGCATGGACCCTGGCACTGTCCTCCCTGCTCTTATATCACCTATATGATGCCTGGAGCTGTGTTGGCCAGTATTCACAGTGTCAGGATCAACCCGTTTTCTACCGCTGCACTTACCACATTCAGTGTCTTTTGTTTTTCACACATTTTAAAGTGCTAATCCTGACAGCTGAAAGAAAAAAAAAAGACACAGAAGATCAAGCTGAAATAAGAAATTATCAGAAATTAGAATAAGAATCATGAAAGAAAAAGGGAACCCAATGAACTATCTGTTTTTATTATTAAATAATGAATCAGCTATCCAACTAATTGCTCAAGATATTATTCAATAAGGATTGTTAAATATTGTTGTGGCATAATTTATGCTAATTTCAGGGAATCATTTAAAGCAAAACACTGAACGTGGATGATAAAAAACACTGCTGCATTCCATTCTTTTAAAGAAATTCTATGATCACAACAGCCAGAATTGCAAAGTCATTGATTCAGATAAAAAGCTATTCGATTTAATGTTCTGTTAGATTCAAACCGCTTCAGCTACATATCGAAGGTTAATACACCAACACTCTGTCGTTAAATATTTTTCATGATATGTACAGATGTGGCTGAAATCCAATCCCACAATCCAACCTTAAATTTAATGAAACAATATACAGTAGAAAATGGACATATAGAGAAAGCAGAGACAAAAACATGAAGTTTCTCGTCTGAATTGTGGATTGTTTACCCATTTCAACCAACCTTTAAACCACAATGTATTTTTTGTTGGGTTTAAAACTGTATTGTTTGAAAGTGAAAGTCTCATCAGATTTTCTGACCTGACTTGCTGTTTGCCCCCCTGCTGTTTTAATACTTCAAACTGTAATACAACCATCTTGCTGGCTCGATCAAACGAAAACAGGTGTAAACAGGTGGTGTAATAAAGATATGAATGAAAAATAGACAAAGAAAGAGTAGGAAGGAGGATATATGCTATTTATAAAAGTACCTTCACTGCAAAATATTATGTATTCGTAGTCATAGCCTTAAGTTGTTACTTTCACTCTGTGGATCTGTGGATATGAATCTTCTCAGCGATATACTGCAGATAGATGTTTGATGTTTGCTGGTTTGAAGACATTGGACTGCATACAAATCACAGGAAAGGCAAGAAAAACCCCGAAGAAACTAATGGAGCATGTCTCAATCAAGAAAAGTGTATTTTCATCAGAGGAAGTCCTCAGTTTATTATGATTTTTTTAATGTACCTTTCAAAGATAATGGTCTGTTCAGGGATAAGAGGTCGTCCAGCGAACCTGCTATGTAACGCTGAATACTGACCTGCTTGATCAGATCTGAGTCAACATTGATGGTCATCCATTGTAAGACTGAATCAAAAATGATAAATATATGAGCAAAAGATGAATGACTAAAATCATTACATTTCAATTCTTATGTTTTCTTTTAAATACATCAACATCCTGCAGCTAACTTTTCTTTCAAACTTCTTTATACCTGAAACTATTTTTAAGGTGAACTTGGGGACTTGTTCACAAACACTTAAACATTTACAAATATCCGTCATGTTTCTGACAGCCTGACAAATACTCGCGCTTCCGTTTTCCTCGTCGCCGTGTTTTTTACTTTTTACCACCATCTGAGTGAAATATGTTGCTCTTTAGCTGCTCAATGGTCCAGTGTGTGTGTGTGTGTGTGTGTGTGTGCCGGCGAGTTGTAACCTTCGCCAGGCCGCCTTTTCAGACAGAAGCATACAACAATTTGATTTTTACAGCCTTTTTTTTTTTCCCTCAGAACTTAATTTGAAAATGACATTGAAAAAAAGAAGCAAAACACTTTTCTCGCATGTCACCGAGTGCGCTCCACTTTCGGTTTTCACCAACTTTGATACTCGTCGATCATCTTTTTCATTAGCGACCCGACCGCTCGGCTGTGCGCGCGACACTGCAGTCTACAGTCCGCTCACGTGCTCAAACCTTTAACATCGCTTTGTGGGCATCTGTTTCTTATCTTAAATACCAAGCCGTTTCATTGATGTATTGATGCCCGGGAAGAACGGCGTCGGTGGTCTATCTCAGGGGGGTGTTAATTGAAGCACAAGGGGGGCTGCCACAAGCTGTGATAAACCTGTTTAAGAGTATGGCTACACAACTGGCCACGCACGCCTTGAAGTCCTCTCCTCCCCTCTCGTCTTCTCATCTCCCATCTCTCTCATTTTAGATCACCTTTATATGAGGTCTAATAATAAATGTGTGCTGCGGAGTAACACCATTCAGAGCCAGTAGCTGTCAAGAAGGTATGTTTCAATGCCCACACTTTCTCACACCACACTGCTCCTGTTCACTCATCACATCAGCTTATTTTCCAGGACGCCCAGCGGTGCATGAGACAACAGTGGCACCTATGGGCGGAGCGGGGATCTACACCTCAGCCGTGTCAAGTGTCAAGTGCAGTGGAGCCCCTCCACACCGAGCAGGTGAAAAGTTATTTTTGCACCATTCACGCCTCGCTCCAGCACACTCACACCTTGAACGCATCGCTTGTGAGACATGAAGAACCTGTGTTCTCAACACGGAGTCATTAACGCAGCCTGACAGATGCCAAGCAAATGAAACATTGTGGGGTTCAGGAGAACAAAAAAGGAAGAAAAAAAAACAAAAAACAGGGAAGGTAGTGAATAATTCATTTTTTTTCTGTTGCGCTTCTCATTACTGTAATTACACAGCCATTGTTCTTTGACAAGGAGGAAACGTAAAATTACAATTTAGGCAGCAAAATTGTCATTTGTAGCAGTAATTGACACTAATAAAATGATATTTCCTTCTTTCCCTCGTGGATCATATGCTAATCAAAATGTGAAGTATTAAAGATGACACTAACGGGCGTGATAAGCAGTTAATGAAAGAGGGGAGGCAAGTGGGACAGTAATAGACATACTTCCAGCTAATAAGTTCCTGTTCATTAGAGCATACGACTGTACCCTCCTCCTGTCTCGTCTGTTTCTTCTGACTGACAGCTTTGACAGCCTTTCCCATCAAAGAGCAACTTCTGACCGCATCCTCAGATCAGACATTAATATTTCACAGCACCACTAAGCAAGTTATAAGCCGCTTTATAAATGGATCAGTGGCATGCTATTATTGGAGGCTGACATAAGCCTCCAGTTGACTCTATTTAAAAATAGATGGCACTGTCTATAACGCCAACATTTTGATTACATTTCCCCGTGTGTGAAGACGTCTTCACTGCCGCTCACAGTGCTGGGAGTCTGACTCATACAGAGCGCAGCCCGACTGACAGACTTTGATCTTCCCCACTCTGTCTCCGTCTCTCTTTTTTGCTTTTTCTCCCCGTGGACTTTTACATATGTCGACCCACATCCGCCCCCGAACGAAGACCCATGAAATGAAATGCCAAACACCAGACTTTGCTCGTGGCACGGCAAATGAAATGTATCATAGAGGAAGAACAAAAAAGGAAAGCAGCAGAAAATGAGAAGGAGGCCAAAGCGCTAGGCTGTGATGAGGAGTGCATGCCTTCCGTTTGGCCGCTGATGGCCATATTAATCTTACTGCAATAAAATCTGGTCAGGCATTCACAGTGGGACCGCGCCAAATGCGGGTTAGGTCCCAAATTACACCCCGGAGGCACTTTACCCTTTAGAAAGGGGTTGGGGAACCACTGCAAAAAATAAAAAATAAAAAAAAAATCCAGAAAATAGCACCTGTGTTACAAATAGGCAGCAGACGGGCTAGAGGGAGGGCTAGGGGCAACTTATCTTGTAACCTGTGCAGGTAGGGTGGTGTCAGGGAGTAGCAGGGAGATCAGGAGAGGTGGATTTTACCATTAGTACTGTAGCAATCTGCCGTGCGTGGGGAGGTGAGGGGAACTCTCGCAGATAATCACGCTAACACTGAATTCCCTCATTACCTTTGAGGCTGAGCTGTGGGCAGGAGTCCAAGTAGGTACACACACACACACACACACACACACACACACACACACACACACACTCAGAGAAAGTGAAAGCTTCCAAAGTGAGCGCAGTATGAACTGAAGTCGGTATGCCAAACGTAAAGATCTATGAAGTGAGGAATATTTCTATCAGCCTGTGGGCCAAATAGAGTCTGCTCTTTGATAATGTCATGTATATTTTACTCAGGTTACACTGAAGTTATCAAATAATAGGACCTGAAAGTGATTTATGATTACCCAAGTCAAATATTATATGAGAATAAGTAAGTTTATTTGTTCTGAACCACAGTTCCTTTTTTTTCCCTCCGTTTCAACGCGACTCCCAGAAAAAACCTGACATACTTTCCTCACAGAGTTTTCTTTGCTTTTGCCTATTACACAGTTCAAGCTCCCTCATACTCACATCAATTATCGACGTGATACTGTTAGTGCCTCTGGTCCCGAGAGGTATCGCGTCGGTACAATGCCGCAGATCCGATTCAGATCGAGGATCAAACATGTTACAATTTGCCCAAACTCTAATTGGTGTCAGGCAAAAATAGACTGCCTGAACTCTGAGTGTTGTCAGTATGGGGCAACGGCGGATATGAGGGGTGACAGAGTTCGATAAAACTGCTGTTTTGACACATTTTATTCTGCAGAGAAGTTTTTTTCACTTGTACATGTTATTTGGAAATGTGAGTTCTCGCGCTGGGCTGATGTGGATTGGAAAAACAAAAAAAAAAACACAGCAACTCAACAGGACAAACATGTTTTGAGGAACCTGATAAAGTTGTCATTTATAGTCACTGTCTTATATCCTTGTGGCGTACAATTACAGCTTTTAAAAGAGGTACATTTTTACAAATTACACTCAGCATAGAGGGTCATTTACAGGACCATCTGATACCTTCTCCTAAAGAATTCTAACAAAAGCAACACATGATCCATGACAGGAGCATAGTTCGTCTTGCCAAAGAATTTGCTCATAATGAAGCTGCTTTTCTTTCTCCGCTCCTGTCATTGTTTTGAGACGCTCACTGGGATTCATGAGACACATACCGGAGCTAATTGTCATCTGTCAGTCTTCACTCAGACACCTGCGGATTGCCTCGTGTCGGTCGGATCTATTATAAGAGGTGATCAGAGTTTTGTTGTGATTGCAGTGCAGTGAGATCATATAGCTCTGAGCAAGACTAAAACAGTCTCGTCCTAAATACTCATCATCACTCAAACAGACGCGCAGCGGGAAGTTAATTTGCAAATTTCGACGCCGAAATAGGCCGTGGAAGAGAGAGTAGAAAGTTTGAGGCATTTCTAAATGTGTATCTCAATGGCAGTTTTTTTTTTTTTCTTCTTCTTCTTCTTCTTTTCAGGCACACAGCTACTTGTGTTTACATAACGTGCGGCAACGGCAACCTTAAAAAGCAAGGAAGAAAGGAATCTCTCAGGTCCTCCTATCTGAGCTGTCAGCACCTCATTCATCATGATAAAATAAGAAAAACAAATGTTGTAACACCGGGGGAAATTTCTCTGAAGTTAAACTCTATTTTCGGTGAGCATGTGTAGTTTAACTATTAACAGTTTTACTTTCCTTTTGTGGGGATTTGGAGTGTGTTTGGATCCACGCTTGCGTTCCCTCATAAGTGTGTGTTCTTCTGCTCGGGTGAGCACACTGGAAGGAGCAGAGAATTAAAAAAAATAAAAGCCATCTTATGTGTGTAGGTGTGTTTGAGTGTTAGTGCATGTGTCTGTGTGTGTGTGTGTGGGTGTGAATTATGCAAATACCTGCCCAGAATGAACCTGTACAGGTAGCCAATTGGAACGTGATAAGGAAGTTAGCCGGATAGAAAAGCCATTGTAGTGGGGCAGCACCTGTTAGGTGTGCACACATCTGGTAATTCTCAGACTTGGGAAGCATAAGAACTCATCTTGACGAGCTGCAAACACCTGCATCCTCCTGTGTTGGAGTCTGCGGAAGCTTTCTGTATCTCAGCCTTGTTGAGAGTGGATCTACTTGAGACCTCCATCAGTTTTGTTTGGACCTGTTCCTGCTGCTCTGGTAGGCTGACTTGCTGGTGCTGGGCACTGCCATCAGACTGATCAATGTCTTCATCAAATCAATTTATTCCAAAACTGTTTCTCTCGCAATGTGTCAAGCTTTTTAAATCAGAGTATTGTTTTTTTCTCTCTCTCTCTCTCTTTACCACTGTGTGTCTCCCAGTCAAAACAGTGTTTTATCCTCTGACAGAATGACTTCCAGATTAGAAAACATTTGTCCGTGCTTGTCTGTAGTTCTTTGTCCAGTACACTTTCACACAGTTATCGCGTCACCTCGTCACACCGTTTTAAATCTCGATGTTCCAGAAACCTCAATTATATGACACAGCCCGCATGTCTAATTTCAGTTTAACAGAATGCTAAAAAAAAAAAAAAAAAAAGAAAATAGCAACTGAGTGTGTTACAGTGTTACCTCAGGCGATGTCAAAACTAAAATGAAGAAAGTGAAGGTTGAAATGCTCCTTGAATACTCTGATAACGACAGAGGAGTGTTTCGTTTTTCCTTTATATGCCATTGATCCATAACTATACCTCTTTTCCTTTGTACTGCTGTATTGGCAGAACGTACTTTCGATATGATACGTGCTTGGCAGCAGTAGACACTTTGGGTTGACACACAGCAGAAGGCGTTTGACTACATTTGGCAGATTGTCAACTGAGGGGGCTGATCTGCCTTGGCATGGCGACATGTGTCACCTATATCTCTGTGGGGAAATCTCAATCAGATGTCTTGACTGGAAAGTGTTCTGAAGGTGTTTTTTTTTTTGTTTTTTTTGCCAGTTCTGAGGAGATTAGTTCGTCTGTTTGCATGTCACAGCTGTGTTAACTTGGAGGCACTGTGTTTACTGTTGAAATGCACGACAGGCCGAGGTATAATATTGTTTATAGCTCGCCATAAAAGAATGGCCAGGAGTGCCGAGGGAACTGGTGAAGTATGGGTCACTGGGTGAAGAAGAAAAATTGTTTTATTGTGCATGGAAAATAGGTCAATCTTGATGGCATCTTTACACAGGTTTTTAGTGCCCATAAGATACCAGGCCGCTTTTTTTTCTTTTTTTTTTGTAAAACTTGAGAAATAACTACGCAAACAGATGAAAGTTGAACAGTCTTTTATCCAAACAGCAGTCCCATTAACTAAACAAATTGTCTGGTATTTCACGTCTCCTGTTCCAGGCATGCAGACTGCAGTTCTATAGCAGCTGTAATATAAACCAGGAGCTGGCAGGAAGCCCTGTGAGATATGACTCAGCTCCAACAGCCAGACAGGCTGCACTTTTGCTCTGAATACAGTGAAGGTGCTGCAGTTTGGTTCTGCTTTATTTACATAGGATGCAAATCTAGTTGTATGAAGTATCCCTTTCTTTGTTTTGTTTTTTTTGGTTTTTTTTTTTTTTGCATGTATCCAGTTCTAGGTTAAAAATAACTGCAGCAGTGAAGGACAGGTACTCAGGAGCCTCCTGTGTTGATGCCATGTTTTCAGCAAAGTTCCTGTTACTTTCACAACAGTGAACAACATAAATGTCCTTATCGCAATCAAACTAATTAAATTTATTCTGTGCTGGAACAATTGAACCTTTATTTCGACGTACGACTCACCACACCTGTTTATTTGTAACTTGCCCACGGCACAATTTCTACAAACCACAAACTGTCGTTAATGAAGAGATGCTTTGTGTCACTGTCTTTGAGTAATTAAAACAGTTAATGCGTTCAATTTTTAGCTCAAGAAATATTATGGCTTCAGCATCAGATATCTGATGCTATTACTGCAACGACAGCAAGAAACATTAAAATAAAAAAAAACTCAACAAATACATATCTGTTTGCTTTTAAATTCAAGGTTGTAAGCGGTATTAGCGTCTTATCTCGTATGCAGCATTTACATTGCATCGCTAATGTGAAATTGCCTGATCTTTATTTGATTCACAGGGTAAACCGCTCCGATCGCCGCTCTCCGTCTGGGCGATGGTACATCAGCCAACCGAGGCTGCAATATGAGTGTCATTCCTTCCACGCCTCTGGACAGCCAGCTGACCACTTCCTGGGGGCTTATGAACTCCTACGCCGATGGTGAGGATTAACACCCGACCCAACACAATTAAAATGCAGACTTCTCCCTTGCTTTCCGCGCGCGCTCGCTCCTCACTGATCAAATCAGTTAATTAAATTGTCTGACTAATATCACAAAACGCCTCGAGAAAATATGCTGGAATTTTCTGCAGCGGGATTTTGATTGCTCCTTATTAAACAGTCGGGCAATCCGGCCCGTCGGTTATGACGCCACCATGCGAAGTGAAAATCACTCAACAATTAGCAATTGATGTATTGCTTACCTGGTGAGCCCAGAGCTCCGAAACGCCAGACACAAATTAAGGATTCCCGACAGAGAAATTGCTCAAGAGCCATTTCAGAAAACTGCTTCGCAGATTAATTATTGACAAATACCTTGAGTAGTGAATTCATGTTTCCCTCACTGGGTACCTCTTCGGATTAAAACAAAGCACACCGACACAAACAAACACACTCATTAATGCTTAAATGACTGCTGCTTTTGGCCAGGTTCGCTGGCGATGTCCGGCTACTCGAGCCGCCTCTGGCCTCACGACTCGCAGCCTCAGTTCTGGAGCAAGTACCAGGTGTGGGAGTGGCTGCAGCAGGTCATGGACATACACCAGATCGACGCCTCCAGCATCCCCTTCCAGAATTTCGACATGGACGGCCAGCAGCTCTGCAGCCTGAACTACCAGGACTTCATCCACGCCGCCGGCAGCGCGGGACACATCCTCTTCCACAGCATCACCGAGCTCAAGTGGAGCGGTGCGTGTGAAAAAAAAAAAAACCTGAGGCAGGGGCTGAACGGGGCGACAAAAGCAGATGATTAGTCTGAAAAACAGAGGAGCCGGGTGTATCTGGAGCACCGTCTTGATGAAGTGTTGCTGAGAAGGGAGCACAGAGCCGGTCAGGGGTCGCACTGCGTGGCGCGGCGGATAGGGCCGGGGGAGGAGTTAACGAGAGGGAGATGATGGATTTGTTGTTTGCCGTTGCGAGAGCAGATCTCTTAACAAAGCAAGGAGGAGCGCATCGCCGAGAAACAAGGCGAGAATTGGCTCATCCTCCGCTCCTAATCAAAGGTTATATGGAAGCCGGACTTTTTGAGCTTACGTCAGCGCATCAAATTAAATCAAACATCACAGTTAATAGCATTTCACAACCAGTGTTGTTCCAGGAAACCCAGCACAACAGGTTTTGCTGACACATTACCAGAAATTCAAGGTAAACCAAGCCTCTGAGACTGAACCAAAAGCACAATCTAGCTATTGTTGTCTCAAACTGTCAGACACCAGATCCAGTTCTGACATAAGAAACGGCAACGTTTTAATAATTTAGAGAGAATTATGATTGAATTGTATGAAAAATCAAAAAAGACAAGAAAAAAGGGAAACAACTAAAAGCAGCAGTGGGATCTGAGTTGCAACTGGCTGAAAATTGATTCTTTAAGTATTTTCATTTTGAACAAGAAAATCATTAAAAACATAATAAGGGAAGTAGCTTATTTAACCATGAACATGGGATAAATTGAATCTTCAGGCATTACACTAGCAGCTTATTTGTTCTTTCTTTGCTGCCTCTCACAGGGAATTACCACATGGACATTGGACAACTGGAATTCAAACCTGAGTGTAAGGCTCTCCTGTGCGAGTTCGAAATACTCAAATTAAACACGTCTGATGTCTGCTTCCACTCACATCTGATGTCTTTTACAGTAGACTTCCCCTGTGTGTTTCCAGACGTCAGCGATCCATTAGGAGGTACTGCAGTTATCAGTCAGCAAATAAAATATGATTTTGTTCACATTTCATTCTTGAAATTTCTGAAATGTTGTTTTTTTCTAGATATCTATGATATGACCTCTGTTCACAACATGGCACCCGACGCCTCACCCACACCATCCAGCCCTGGTGAGAAATTCACATGATATGTGAAACATAGATGTGCTGTACATGAATAAATAGTTTGTGATTGAGCTGCAAGTAAAAGAAAAACTGCATAATTAATCCTTTGAAGTGTTTTCTTCAGATATCAAACGGTCCTTCAGTCGTCCTCACCAGGTCAAAAAACACAGTATGTATCAGGAACACATCAACATGTTTTACTTGCTGATGCTCTGATATGTTAATCGCTTCATTTCTGTGTACCTCTTCCTTTACCCAAAGATCCGAGGGGGACCCACTTGTGGGAGTTCATCAGGGATATTCTACTGAACCCAGAGCGAAACCCAGGGCTGATCAAGTGGGAGGATCGCACGGAGGGGGTTTTCCGCTTCCTCAAGTCAGAGGCGGTGGCTCAGTTGTGGGGAAAAAAGAAGAATAACAGCAGCATGACTTATGAGAAACTAAGTCGTGCAATGAGGTAAATCCACATAGTTTTACAAATGCGAAGCCTCAAAACTGCACAAATTGCACAATCACTGAAGACAAATAACAACCTGGGTTTATTTTTAGCTGAGTCAATGTCCAACACGTACAGTAAATAAGAAGCTTTCCGTTTGTGACTCATGTGTGACTTTTCAGCTGTTTCAGACTCGGTAATTACTTTTGCAGAGTCACATCACTGACACTGAACATGGAAAAACACAGCAATGCTGCTGCGCTTGAAGAACATTATTTAACCACCCACATAAACACACGGACGAGCCGTTAAGACTGCAGGAAATCTTTCGTGTGCTATAAAGAAAAACATTAAAAAAGCTCTTTAAAAGACCATGTTGAGCGCTGCTGAACTTTGACTTCTCAGAGCTGTCCTGAGTTCACCTTCAGGAGAATGAACAAGAGAAGGCGGCTTGGAATTTGTCCAAAAGAGTTGGATCGTAGCATCAGATGAACTCAGCTGCAGACAGTTTACAGTATATGCGATGAGGAAAGCATTTCGCACCGTATTGTTCCTAATCCCATTAAGTTAAAAGCTGAGGACGCTTAAAACAGGAAACTGTAACCTTAACATGCATTCATTTTGAAACTTCGCCTGGTTATAAGTGACAACATCAAGACTTAACACTTCAGTTCTGTGACCTAAACACTTTAGGAGACGTTTTTACCATTTCCCTTTGCTGATTATGTAAAAAGGGGTTATTTTGAAATTGCTTCATGGTTCCACGTTTCTCTCAAATGAACATAATTGGCCTCGGAAAGTCTTCTGCTGCAGCAGTCACAGCTTTATATTCAAATGAGCTAATCTAATGAGCTTAATTTCATTGTAGTGCAAACCGCTGGGACCTATGAAATGTGCCTGCAGGTATTGCTACTGTGACAGCAAAGCCGATTTTCTTTTTTTGTTGTTTTTTTTGTTTTTTGTTTTTGCTGTGAAAACATAGAAGGATTCGCAACTTCATGGCATCACCACACAAATTGGTGTTCTCAGTAATGCAAAACAACAGCAAAGGCAACCAAATAACTGCCTCAGCAGTCACCCTCACTTTGATCAAATTAAAAATCTGTATTTCATATTCCTCCCTGATGAATCAGTTTCATAGATTTTTTTTTTTTTTTTCGTGAAGTTTAGGAATTATGTGTTGTTGACTTGAAATATTTAAAGTAACATGAAAGCAATCTACTTAATGTATCCTTTAATTACATGATAATATAACAGCTTCTGGCAGGAAGGATTCAGATTTGTAAATTGAAAGAAATAACGTGTCTCTTCCATCATCACTGCCACCGTGAGCCCTTGAGCAAGGCGCCCAAACCCACAACGGTGCTGAATTATGGCCCAAATGCTGATTTACCTCCTCCCCAGGTTCAACTGCAGCACTATAAGGTGTCAACATGACAGTATCTGGGCGTAAGCACACGACATCAGTGTTTGAGCAACCGAAAAAACAATTTATCGTGTTACGATTATCATCAGATAAAGCAGTCAGCAGTTGATTTACCGGTGTGTATGTAAACAGGAAATAAGATGAGCAAATAGCTAAGAGTGATGGCGAGCTGCTGATTAACGGGAGGTGATGTGTACGTGAGTGAAAGTTGCTGTCAGGAACCGACACGGCTCAACGGTCAAGGGAAGACAGACAGATTTCACTGGACCGTCGGGCAAATATGGTGGCGTAAGCAAAACCAGCCACTCATCCAACCAGCTTTAATATAAATCAATAAAAACTTTCTCTGTTGCAGATATTACTACAAAAGAGAAATCCTTGAACGGGTGGACGGACGCAGGCTGGTTTACAAGTTTGGCAGAAACGCAAGAGGATGGAGAGAGTCTGAAAAATGACCGTCTCCCTAACTTTTGTTTTCCTCCATCTCTTATGCAAATGTAAAGTTATAACTCCTCTCGTTGACTGTTTTTGATATGTTTGAACTGTTTACACGTGTTTTTTTTTTTCTCTCTGTCAGTCTTTTTCTTTTAAATGATTCCTTTGTTTTGACGCTGCACTGAGATCCTCTTTATGGTGCCTTATTAGGATTTAAAGCTCGCATGTGTGTTTACATGAATTCTTGATGAAGAACAGGAAAGGAGACTCTGCCATAATTTTATTTTATTTTTTCAGACGATGACATGTTTTCTTTCAGTCCCAAAGGAGCCCTTGATGATGTAGCATCCAGAGCGTATGTGAAAAGCATATATATATATGTTGACTGTTTTGACACTGATGCTGTGAATTGGCCCTCGGGAAGGATGCTTGATCACTATATAATAAAAGAAATGAAGTATTTCAATACTTACAGAAGTAACAAACCATAAATATCTACAAGACTTCAAATATTCGCCTGTCGACAGTAGAAAGTATGTATATGTTTGTTCATTTTTAATGCAAATAAAGCTTGCGATTGTTTTATTTTCTATCTACGTGCTTTTTTTTTTCAGTGTTTTCGATGGAAGATAGCATAAATTTGGCTTGAGTCAGAACACAAAATTTGACTCTTTTCTTTCCGAGTTGAAAATTTGAGTTCAATCTCTAACTCGGAGAGCTGGTCTCACTGAAACGCAGGCCGACGTCTCTTTAAAGAGCCGGAGCGTGTAGTTTTCCTAGGAACGTGACGGTACCGACATGCCCCGCAGTTAATTGTTTGCAAGCGCGTGGCGAAGCTGCCAAGACGCTTCCTGCAGGCAGCTGACGAACGGCTGGGCCTCGATGGCTCGCCAGATAAAAGCGCCGTCGATAAAAAGTCTCCTTTCTTTGGCCTGCGTTCACACGCAAATCTATGCCTAATCTCCCCTCTGATTAATCTGCCGTTTCAAACTCCTCTTTACGCGGCGTGACATTGATTGACATCACTTTCTGTCGTTATCTCCTCTCTCGACGGGGCCCGGGATTTCATCTCTTTCACTTTTGTCACTCATGCATCAGTGTCATAAGCCAATAATGATACTGATGTGAACCATGGGAAATTGCACGCCATGTTGTGATTAGGAACTTATTCCTGAATCTTCCATCATCAGACTTGAGAGAGTTTCTGAAAGATGGAACTGCGGAAGGATACTTTTTTTTTTTTTTTTTTTTTTTTTACTTCAATGAGTCTGCTATAATTTTCCATTGTATTTGATAAGTATTCATTCATGATCAGATGAAATAAAGAAAATTGCATCAGATAAATGACAGGGACAGTGACTGCGCCTGATTAGATTGAAATAATAGTCGCTGATTACCATATTGTTATATTACATGAAATGAGCAAGCCATGCAATTCAAACTGAAGGATCCATCACACTTCATTGTGTTGATTCTGTGTTGTTATGTGCGGCAATTACTCTTGTAGTTTTCTCTCGAGCTTCGTGTCATTATCCATATGCGCACATCAAATACAGCTGTGACGGATCCTTCAACGTAATCATAGATGTGAAGTTTCGCATGTCTTCACTGGGGCCACACAGTGAAGTGGTGAGTGCTCTCAGCTCACTATGAGACTCTCTGCTTTCTGCCCACAGTCCATAGACGTGCATTTGAGGCTAGGAAGATGGATGACTTAACTATAGAAACAAATGTGATTTTCAAGCAAGGTCCAGCCGAAAAGCGCAAAAATAATATAGAGAGGAATTTTTTTCAAAAGATATTTACAGTAAATCATAGATGTTTTATTGTATTTGATTGGTTCACAACTTATTCTTCAAGCATGGGAACAGTAAAGTTATGAAGGACAAAAAGGAGAGGGTGAAAAATTACAGACAGTTTCCATCTAATTACTAGAGGCGTAGAGAGACGCGAAGATCTCAATTCTGACCTTCACTCCGGAGTAATGCGAACGCCGCCGTGCGCTGCGGTACACAGAAATACTGATGTGACTGGCTGAGGATGAATGAACGGTTAGGCAAATGATCTCATCTGATCTAACCTCCGCAGACGAGAGCTTCATTTTCCTAACAGACCACTCCGACTTTTTCACACGAACCCTCCACACGGCGGGGGCGAGAGAGAAATCGTTACGCTTCAACACGCCTCATCCTGCACGTGAGGCCCGCGACAGCCGAGCAGTTGCGGAGCTGGAGATTGTGCTTTACTCGAAATCGACGTTAGACCAGCAAAACACGTATTCAACAAGTCTCTGAACGAACGAGCTTCGCCAGCCGGCGCTGGTGGCACGCTCACAAGCATGTGCCCAAACCAGTTGTAATAGATCTGGGGAGAAACAGGAACGCTCATGTACACCTGAAAACAGATTCTCTGTCCTCCTGTCTCGGGTTGACAGTGACTCCTTTCATTGCAAACTATCTATAAGACAAAAAAAAAAAAGAAAGAATTGAGCAGACGACTGTCTGACAACAAAAAAAATCTGTATCTCTTGACTTTGTCGCTACACTAGATTGCTCCGATGAAACAACAAAGCCTGCCTTTCTCGGGGGGAAGAAAACAATACGCCATACCTGCTCACGAGTGGCTTTATCTCTCATTGTCCGAAAATTATTTTCAAATTTGAATAAGCCACGCCGGGGCTATTTTATTATTTAAAAAAGGGAGAACATTAATTCAATCAGATAGATGCTGGAGGAAAAACAGGGAAGTGATAAAAGAAGAGCCAGATGGGATTTTGTGTCTGTGCCCACATTTGCTCAGTGGGGCTATTGTGTTCTCTCAGCAGAGACACTGTCCCGGCTTATCAGGGCCCCTTATCATTCTCTCTTCACACTCAAATGGACCTGTGAGGCATTCAGCCCAAACTGTGAGCTGGACAGATTAGAGCTGTGTCACTGATGCAGTTTGACTTTTTTTTTTTTTTAGAGGGTTTTAGGAGGACAGGGCTCAGTTTCAGTTCATTTCTATAAGACGTCACAATACTTAATAATTTTTAGGACAGAAAAAGTGCAACGCTGGAGAAAGAGCAGTCAAGAATCCGTCGCCCCATTCTGAGTTTATGTAAAGCAAAATCACTTTCCTGACGACTACATAAACAACTGATAGCAAAGTGTGATTTATTGCGAGGTATTTGGTGCATTTTTCTGTGATAACCACAACAAGAGGAAATGTTCTTAACAATGTAGAGATGTTTTGTTACGCTAAAATCTTCTGCAGGCAATTTCCTGCTCAGGTTTGTGAATTTCCAAGCAATAGTTTTTCTTTTTTTTGGCATATTTTCAACTCAAACACACACACACACACACACACACACACAGCGGGATGGGCAAAAAAAACGTCAGAATGATACTGTATTTTCAAAATAGTAAAAATACTTCTAGCCCCAAAGGGAGTCTTTATTTTAGAAAAAAAACTCAACAGCCCTTTTGTATTTCTCCTTTTACTTTTACACTAGTCAGGAAAACAGCTGAAAACACGAGACTCCTTTTATAATCGTTCAAGAGATTAATGTCAGAAATCTCAATATCAAACTCTGCCCTGAGAAACGTGATGTTATGTTATGTTACGTCATGTGATGAGACTAGATTTCTTTTCTTTAAATGATCACCAGAGTCATGACGTGAAACATTCCTCACAGACAACTAGAAGAAAACCTGCTTCTTGTACGGTTGTGTCATCCACATGGGACTTTCCTCTTGCTGTCATCACTGCTTCACTCAAAGGAACATTTGAGCATTACTCAATCACAGCTTGGACTGTAAAGGCATCAATCTATTTTCCCCCTCATATTATTACAAACATACTTTTCCTCTAATGATCTGATGAACATTTTTCCTAAAAAGAAGCACTGTTAGGCCTTTAATCATGTTACAGCATTTATAGTGCTGGACAGATGACAGAAGTAGAACTGAGATTTGTTTTTTACACCAAACATATAATCTGTAGTGTTTCTTACTTACTTTCGCTGAATTATTATCATTACACAAATCACTGTTGAAATATATTTGGTTTTGACAACAGGGCACTTAAAAGAGAGTTTGCTCTATGTGTTTTAGCTGTCAGATGTTTGGTGTCACTATTTGTAATAATAATAGTTAAATATTTTGTCACTTTTCATCATTGGATGTTTCAATACATCATCATTTTAACCAATTTTAATTATTTGTGCTGAAATCATATCCCTCATTAAAAAAAACATTACTATATAGAGAAATTACACTTCGTAAAACAAATGAAGATGTAAAGTCAAAAAGTGAGTGGTGGAAAAAACTTTTTTTGATACACAAATTCAGATGAAACATTTATATGAAAATTTGAATTATGTCTGTATTCAGAATTGACCCACAATTTTAACATTTGTAAAGTAGATTACATGGTGTGTCTTGTATTTGTATATTAGTAAAATGTTATTTTTAAAAACAATTCTAATAAAATTATTAGCATCCCCAAAATACTAATGATTCTTACTTCCACACTGGAAAATGTACATAGTATATTAAACTCTGTTAGACTACAGGGCCTCATCCAGAGTCCTCAATAACACAAAGAGGGTAGAGCACATCTGAGCTTCAGTTTCTGCACTGGATGTCTGTGTGTCAAAGGATTGACTGAAAAAAAAAATTACTTTTTTTGTCTATAAAACTTTGACCTAAATACATCTCTGATATACTTTGAGAAAATGAAACCTCCAGACACCTGAGGCCCTCAGAGGTTTACTCAGTGTTATCAGTAGGAGAAACAAGGTGAAGCAGCATTTCAGATCTTAAAAAAATACTTGCTCAAGATATCCATTTAGCAATAGATTTTACTTATTCGATTACCTTTATCTTCATAAAACGTCACTTGATTTTTTTCTCATTTTATGTATAACCTACTTGTAAGGTCTTTCCTTTATTTCCTTGCAAGTGCATTTGCCTTGCCAATACAAATAAAAATTGAGGCTGTACTCACAAGTGAGCTACATTTTAAACACAGCCAAGTAAATTATATGGTGTGACTTGTGTTTTCATATTAGTAAAATGTAATGTAATTCTTAAACTATTCTTAGAAAACTATAAGCACCCCCAAAATATGAACGACTTTTACTTCCATTTTGTAAAATATCCATATCATTCCATTATTGTCAAACAAGTCAGCATTTAATAAACAACATATTACCTTAAAAACCCCGAATGGATGGTGAAGCATCTTGATTGCGCTGGACAATACTCACCAATTCCTTTCTAAATATTGCTGCACCCTCACATGAACCTAGAAACATAATTTACCACAGTGTCCAGCAGGGGGCAGTAGACTACAACAGGTTAAAAAGGTCGACGCTTTTTGCCTGCTTGTTAATATCTTAAAAAAATAATATCATGATATATACGTTAAAACAATCTATGAAATTACTTGTCATGCATTATTTGTAAAATGTGCTACATATATAAATGTGTTATAAATTCTATTCATTTTTCTCCATCGGTTTTGTTTTCTGGACAGGCAGTCATGAAGACACGTCCGACCGACGGAGGACGACAACATGGCGGCCTCCTTGCTTCTCGGTCGTCAGGGAATTTTATTTGGGCTCAGGTTGTCCCATTTAAATAAATGTTTATCGGCTGCTCATCCATGGCAGGAACATGTCAGGCACTTCTTTCAGTCGCCGTGGATACTCGGTGAGTACTGACAGTCCGACACGATGTCCGTTCTGTGCAGCGACCAACTGACATTCGCTATCGCTATTCGCCTTTTTTTAATCACTGTACCAGTAAATACTCATTTGACTCAAATTTGAATTCAAGAAAACAACTTGCTTCCCGATTCAACCTTGTGAACAATTTAGGGAATGTTAGAGCGTCTGATATTTTCCACTGACAGCTTAATTTTGTCTCAGAGAGATGGAGCTTCAAAGCTGGGGCGTCTGTGTTTATAGTAAACGCATATAATGCTGGTTAGTTAAAAGTTGAGGTTTCAAAAAAGTAGATAAAACAATTCTAAACTCTATCAGATCAATCAGTGTGCATACACCTTTGAAGCGTCGTTGATGTCAGAATATCTCCTGTCTACCATATTTAGAGCGAAGTTTGACGTTGTTACAAATGCCCTTTCGTCCTCTGGTATTCAAAACTATGTAATTGTATTTTGATTAAGCACTTTAATCGAATCCATCCATCTTCTACACGGCTTTATCCTGTGCAGGTTCCCAGCTCACTGAGGTCGTAGCGTACACACTGGACAGGTCACCAACACAGAGCAAACAGAGAGACAATCTCACACACTCAGATTCACTCCTAGGGGCCGTTTTGGGTCACCAGTCAACATCACATGCATGTTTTTGTCCTGGAGGAAAACTGGTGTACACATGTACACAGAAAAAAACTTACACACACATATGGGAGAGAACATGCAAACTCCACACAGAAAGGTTTGGCTGGTAATGGAACTAATGACCTTCTTGTGAGGCAAGAGTGCAAACCCAAACCACTGTGGTCTCCTATCAAACTGACAAGGGGTCACTGATAACCTTGAAGAAAGTCCATATTGTGAGAATCATACATGATGTGCTCTGCATAATCACATTAAGACCCAACTTTCCACGATCTGGAATTAAAAAACGCGCGCACACACACACACACACACACACACACACACACACACACACACACACACACACCATCTAAATGTCCTACTGATTCCAAATGTGTGAGCATATCCAGTTTGACTATTTAATATTTGTGCTTTTTTATCATGGCACAATTGCTGTTATGGTACACAGTGGGTGTGGTCGTGAAAAAGTACATTATTTCCTATGACAGTTCAAGTCTCCCATTAAAGACTTTCCACTCTCATCTTCAGAAAAAAGAAAGCAAGAGACTGTGTCAGAAACGTAATAAGGAGATGTTGTTTGGAAAAATTCTGTCCATGTTGCTAGCTAAACAGAAATGATCAGAAGTAGTCAAAGGCATTTGATTACTCAACATTTTTGATTATGTTTTACAGGTCCATTATGTGAAATGCCATGCTCATGATGCCAAGATTCTGATCTTTTTTTTTTGTTTGTTTGGCTTTGTATCTTTCTTGGAAGTAGTTCCTCGGTCATCAAATCATGAACTAATACAACACATATGAAGCTGTTTTCTATAGTGTGAAGTTTTCTATATTGCCACAAAACTTGCTGGCATTACCATTTATTTAAATATGTCACACCAGGAAGCAGTCCATCAGTCCAGCATGCAGATGAAATTTCACACTTACATAAATATTCACTTCCTTTATTCAGTACTTTGTTGCGTCACCTTTGTCAGTGATTACAGCCTCGGGTCTTCTTAGTTATAATGCTACAAGCTTGTTGCACTTGCATTTAGGGTATTTTTCCAATTTTTCTCTGTAGATCCTCTCTAGCTCTGTCAGGTTAGATGGGGAGCGTTGCTGCACCGCTATTTTGAGGTCTTTCCAGAGATGTTCGATCAGATTTAAGTCTGGGCTCTGGTGGGGCCATTCAGACAATCGCAGACTTGTCCCGAGGGGCTGTTTGCTTTGGGTCGTTGTTGGAAGGTCAACCATCACCCCAGTCTGAGCAGGTTTTATCCAGAATGTCTCTGTACATTGCTGTATTCATCTTTCCCTCTATTCTGACTAGTCTCCTGGTCCCTGCACTGAAAAAAATCCCCACAGCATGATGCTGCCACCACCGTGCTTCATTGTAGGGATGGTCATAAGCAGTGCCTGGTTTTCTTCAGATGCGACTCTTGGCATTCAGGCCAAATAGTTCAATCTTGGTTTCATCATCAGAGCAGAGAATCCTGTTCCTCATGGACTGAGAGTCCTCCAGGTGCCTTTTGTCAAACTCCAAGTGAGCTTTCATGAGCCTTTTACTGAGGAGAGGTCATTCTACCATAAAAGCCTGATTGGTGCTGCAGAGATGGTTGTCCTGGAAGGTTCTCCCATTTCCCCAGAGGATCACTGGAGCTCTTTCAGGGTGACTATCAGGTTCCTGGTCACCTCCCTGGGAAAGGCTCTTTCCCCAATTGCTCTGTTTGGATGGGTGTCAAGCTCTAGAAAGCATCCTGATGGTTCTGAAATTAAAGTTCTATAAATTTGCAAAAATCTATTTTATCGCTTTTCCTTTATGAGGTATTGTGTGTAGATTGATGAGGGGAAAAAAAGCATTTAATCCAGTTTGGACTTAGGCTGTATTATAACAAAATGTGGAAAAAATGTAGGGAGTTCAATGCTTTCCAGATGCACTGTAAGCAAGAAACGAAAGAAGTGAGACACACACACACACACACACACACACACACACACACGAGTCACGACAATGATTTAAGCAAAGCATTAGATTTGATTATATGGTAAATGGGTTTCATTAAATGTAGCGCTTTTCCACTACTTTAGCAGTCCCCAAAGCACTGTACACTGTTAATCACTTTCACACACGGCTGCCACACTAGGTGTTTTGGACTTTCAGGCTTATGCTCAAGGGCACGTCAACATGGGGAATCAAACCTGCAACTTTTTGATTGAGAGACGTTTGAGAGACATATCGAAACATATTAACCAGCGGTCTCTTTGTCTCTGCAATGTGACATTTGGACAAAACCTTTTATTTAAAGTAATGCAGCAAATGGACAGATCTCTTGGTGTCAGTGAAAGTCCATTTTCAGTGACTGTCCTCCAGAGCTTGACAGTTCATTATCAAGCTCTGCAAAGGCCTGGCAGTGACCCACTGTGTGGAGTGTACTTTACCAAGAGTAACTCTAAAATGTCTGGAAGTCATAGTAGAGGAACATAGTTATAAAAATAAATAAGTGCTGCTGAACAGAAAAACGCAGTCAGAGATGACAATGTATAGGAGGGGAAAGAAAACTGTTAAAACGCCTGAAATCTGAAAAATGAAAAGTTAAACTTTGAACTGCTGTGTATATGCACATTTTGCAACATATCCAATATCCAGCAGATGGCAGCAACATATAGTTAAACCAGAGAATATGTGAACATTTTGGAAAGACTGCATGCCTGCCCATGAGCTCCTGCTAATATTTATCATGATTCTTTAATTATCTGTTGCTTTTACTGTTCACTCTTTTCTTTGGTAAATATATGTGCAAGTAGGATCGCATCAGTTCTGATGGCACTCTTGTGGTCATATCTGAAACATATTGAATACCTGTCCCTCATACCCATCCTTTATATTTTTACTTTTTCTGCCTGCACTTCATATATCACATATACTATTTGTGCACAAAGTATTACACATGACTGTAGCACTCTGTATGTGCAGTTCACTGCTCATGAAGAATACACAAACTCAGGGGTATTCCCTCTGAAATGTGTCATATCGGTGCAATGTATACACCTTTTTTTTCTGCAGGGCTGCAGGCTAGTGTAGGAAACAATGTCTCCACAGGTTAGATTTGTGCTTTTTCCTGGCATTCTGGAGACCCGGGGTCCAACATGCTGCCGTGAGCGAGTTGAACTCTGGCCTCGGAAGTGACAGCAGGGGGCTTTGATGGTGGCTCAATGCCCCGTAAGAATATAAGTGCCTGTGCAGCCTCTGGTGTGGTGTCAGCTGGGATTATGATTACATAAGAGACCTGTACGAGCTCCTCTGTCATCGTGACACTGTCTTTTTGTGTGAGTTGATGGTGCTGACACCCTGAGGCCAAACATTGCTACTCCCAAACTTATTGCTGACTTATGGCATCCAGCTATCTCAGTCCGAGTTGAATGGCCTGGCTTCTGAATGTGATATTTCTGGAAATACTCTACCTTTAAGCTTGGTTACTCCTTGTGCTGCTGCCTCTGTGATGTATATGTTGTTCTCTTTGTGTCCTCTAGGTGTCAGCCCACTCAAAGTGCAAATGCCGGCTTTGTCCCCCACCATGGAGGAGGGAAACATAGTCAAATGGCTGGTAAAGGAAGGTAAATAGAAAAAAAAAACAAACATCACATCTGGTCCCACAGATAGGTCATATTGTCACATTTTCACCCTGATGCCTTTTATCTAATCTGCTATAATACTTCTTATGTCCTTCCCACAGGAGCTAATGGCTCATTTTACTTGTAATTTTTCTCCTCCTTGCACCCAACTGCCCATTTACAGTTCACATGTAGCAAAATTAACACTTCAGGACTTCATTTTTTTTTTTTTTTTTTCCCCCACAATCTCATATCAGCAGCAGCACTAATCATTGGCTTAATGACATCCCTTTGGTATGCCAGGTAAAGGTCTGAGAAGTGAAGCACCTGAGGGTCTCTGGTGGCTAATTGTCTCTGGGTTCACAGCAGTCACTATTTGTCACTGCTTAGCAACTCTGCTCAGCCCCACGCCTCAGCTGCATGCTCATTTATCAGGAGCCACACTCTGAATTCCGATTGGCTGTGCCGCTGTGTTGCCATGTGCTCCTGTGACTCCGAGTGAGATGTGTACATGTGTGCTGGCGAGAAAAGGACAAATGAATTCACCGTGGCAAGAAAAACACACACAGAATTTTCACAACTTCAGCTGTAAAATATGTA
This sequence comes from Salarias fasciatus, assembly GCF_902148845.1. Lineage (NCBI taxonomy): Eukaryota > Metazoa > Chordata > Actinopteri > Blenniiformes > Blenniidae > Salarias > Salarias fasciatus. Next base: position 14,009,967 of record NC_043751.1, on the reverse strand, counting down.
AACCTTTTTTTGTATTGGAGAAGTACTTTTCTTTTTATTTTTGTTATGTATATTGCCTTTTAATAGCTGAATATAAGAGAGTACATCGGAGGGGTCATTGGTTTAATCTGTAATATTGAATATCACACCTAACCCCTGAGGTCACACAGTGTTAAAACCTCATGAATCCAATCTCCTCCTCCTCGCAGTGGCTTCCAGCATCAACACCCAGACCTCCCCCACCTGTCCACAACTGCTCTTCCCTCAACCCTCACCCTTTCAACAAATCCCACACAGTAAATTGTTTCTGTTTTTGTCTCACCGCTGTCCTTGATTCCCCTCATCTGTGCTGCATGTCCAGCTGATGTGCCTCTTGAAGGTTTTTCTCGATGTCGGGTCTGGATAACCCTTGACCCTCTTCTCACATAGCCTCATTTACGCTTTTTACATCTGAACACCTGGACTTGTCCCGCAAAGAGGATTAAACCATCATCTGTTACATCTTTGCTGATGCTTTCAAATCTATGGACCGCACATGACTCAAAAGGCGACCTCAATGTTATCATCTAATATTTGTTTTTCATTACGAGGCTTTTCTTTGATAATCTATTTTACCGTTCTTACTTATTTCTCTCTTTCCAAGAAACTGTTAGTATCCATGTGATTCGCTTTGTTTCTCACTTTTAAGAACCTTTTGTAGTTGTTTTACAAGCTGTTTTATATCCAAATGGATTAATGCCAATAGATGAACTGAACCACCAGCGTCTAATTGTTATCCTCCTTCTTTCTAATCACATGATAATATATTCCACAGCTTTTATGAAGTGAAGCTTGTGAATCCTACTGGGAGTCTCAAGATTGGAAAAGATCTTGCTTTCTATCAGACTTGTCACATTTCCATATCTTAGCCTTTTCCATGAAACATTGATAGGGCCCCTCATTTGGCATGTGAGCCGAAGCCAGCGCAGATTTTCTTCCTGTGCAGCCTTTTGGTCCCTTCAGTGGGGCTCTTTCATTTTTATGGATACTAATTTGTTCCAAGTCTTTGCAAAGCTTCTGGTGATTAGAAGCTGATAATAATCTACCTAATAATGAGAAGAATGTTTGGTGTAAAAGTTCTCAGAAGTGTTCTGTGTTTCCTCAGGTGAGCCTGTGGCAGCAGGTGATGCTCTCTGTGAGATTGAGACAGACAAGGCTGTGGTTACCATGGAATCTAATGACGATGGCATCCTGGCAAAGATATTGGTGAGTGAGCATAAACACACAAACCAAGAGACGCATAACGTAACAACGCAACAGTTTTACTTCGGTGTAATTGTATTGCGGTTTTCAGCGGAGTTATGCTCTTGAGTCCAGTTATATCTGCAGAGGATAAGGTCCTCTTAAGGGTGTCTTCATTGCCCGTGCTAATTGGTTATGCTTGATAAATCTGCTTCCCCCAATACAATGACAGCAAAGCTTTGACGAGGTGTCTTCACTGACAAATATTTCTGTTTTCCATCCCCCAGTGTGCCGTTTGTTGTTTGAATTTTTAATAGGCTGCAAACGACCAAGCGATGAGTCGTCTTTCACCAGTACCCCGCCACATGCTCGTCATCCTGAACAGAAGGATGACAATTATCCATCTTCTTTGTCTTTTTTTTTTGCCCACTGTTTGCCAATTACAGCATGTAAAGCGGAATTAGACAGATTAATATTTCTAGTTTATTAGTGCACTTTATGCACTAATACAATCACACAAATGTTTTTCCCACATTGTAAAGAGGGAATGTTCTACCACACAGTTACACTGAGAGGATGACCAACGCAGGCTTATGTGTCATTTTTAACGTCTTTTGCTTCTTTTGCTTCTTTTCCTTCACGTTCTCTCACTCCATCCTTTTCTTGGCAACTGTTGGGGATGAGGTAGTTTCCATAGCAACCACCCAGGAATTGGGGGTAGGGGCTTCAGCTGGCAGAGAAAGATGGTCTGCATTAGATAAGCCCTCCAGCGCTTTCTCTGTCCGCCGTGTGTGATAGCGAGTGTGTGTGTCTAGTTAATAGGAAAAACAGCAGACATTGGCAGTATTTCACAGATTTGCGCGCATGGTGGGGCAGATGTGGCGTCCCGTCCGTCAGCGTCTGAGCACATTAGCCCTCGGTGGTGTAATTGTGGCTCTCCAAGCACCCAGTAGGTTTTCTAATTTAGAGGCGACTATAATTACCTGCCTGTGGCCGAGTGCCTGGACAGGTCGCGGCGGACGCGGAACTTGTGCCCCGCAGGGGTTATTTATAGGGGTCAAGTACCGCTGTGGCCCTTGACCAATTCCCAACCACGAGTGAGAGAAGTGGGGATGGAGCCTGCTCGGACTGTGTATGCCGGTTAGGTGCTGGAGCGTATTAAACATCAGCACAGATTACGGCATCTCATCATGCTCTTGCTGCATAGCTCCACCCTGACCCGAGGACTTTAATTTGAAAATGTACAGCATGTGCGATCAATCACAGGCCGTAAGAAATGACGCTTTTATAGTTACACAGATGCATCGTGGCTCATGTGTGTTCATATGTATGTAAACATGAATTCTGATAAGGCACGGGAAAGAACAGCGCTAGTCTTAATATTGATTGGTAGGTTTCAGACAGCAGTTGAAGGTGAATTAGTTGTGGCGATTGAGAGCGTTAGTAAATGACAGAAAAGGTAAATGGAGACACAGAAATTGATGAATTTGTCCAGCACATTCTACAGCACTTGCCTGTCAGTTTTCCACTTATCCCCTCCCGCTCTTTCCATCTCCACACACCATCAACCAAGCAATCTATTGTAAGAACTAAACACCAGCTCTGTGTCCTCCAAATCAATCTTCGGTATAAATCACTTTCTAACCTTGTGGGGAACGTTGAGGGTGAAATTGCCCGGAGACCGATGTCTTCTGTCTGCTCCAGAATTTCTCACCAAATTATTTTTCTGTGACCTATATTTGAGCTGTTGCCAAAGAGCTAAAGTGAATTAATTATAGTGAGGAAATTGTCTGGTATTTAACAGGTTTCACTAAACCATTAAGAAAAAGCAATGCAGAGCAGAAAGCCGCACACAATGATAAAATAACAGGGAACATACTCTCTCGAATATGGTTTCACAATGCTTTGAACAGAACTGCTATATATGGTTCCAAAGCCCAAAAGGAATGAGTTCTGATCTTCTTCTTCACTCGCATGTCTTTGTGATTTTATGTATGAGAACTGACTTTGGACTGGCAGGCAGACTGAGGGTGTAGCTGCAATCTTGTTTGAGCAGTAGCTGCCGTGCACTACTGATCACAGGCAAACCCGACTCTCTAAACAAGATCCTTGCTTTTTTTTCTTTTTTTATGTCTTGTGCATGTCCTGTCTAAATCCATCTTCCTTTTGCAAACAAACTGTTCATACTCTCTGCAATCACAGGTTATTGTGATCTGAGCTCGATGTGTTGCGGCTGTGCTGTTCTGCACATGTAATCAGCAGCTGGCTGATTAAGCTGAAGTTATATTTCCAGAAATTAAAATCATAAGCTTTACAGCTTCAGGCTCCAACAAGTTAATTAATTTAAATACCTGTTAATGACTGTCAAGGTTAATCTTGTTGTAACTGAATGGTATTTCCTCTCAGAGGGCATATTTCACTGTATAATAGCAGCTTGGTGATATGTAGGTTAAACTTTGTGAACAGCGCCGTTCAGCTTTATATCGTTAGCATTGCAGACGAGCTGGAGAGAGTCTTATAACCCGCCCTGCAAGGTTTGTAAGAACTGTTCCTCATTAACCCTTTAACTCGTTTCCAAATTGTGATAAAAGGAGCCATGTCTTTAAAGTGTGATTGAAAACTGTTAAAAAAAAAACAACTAAAATGTGTTGAAAAGCAGTAAATTGACCAGAGTGAAGTCTCCAAATACACTTAAAAACGTATATACATATATTTTACAATATTAGCCTTTGTGTTGTGAAACCTGACTTTCCTCTAGTAAACGCGGTTCATCGCTGTCATGAGATAAAGCCTGTTAATAATCTTGAGTGTGTTATCAACAGGAAGTTGACACATGCAAGATCGCCCAGTGCAGATGCAAGCTGCTATCGAAGTAGCCTGCTCCGCTGCAGGAGCTCAGCAGTGTCACATTTCAGTCATTTATGTACAAAAAAAGGCTTAATCTCTTTAGTGTATAAATTAACATACAATTTAAAAATATATGCTTTTTATATATATCTGTCTCTGTTTTTCCCCACCTAAAGTTCATGTTTAAAAACACACACACACACACACACACACACACACACACACACACACATAGGGCCAGCTCAAGATAGCACTGACGTTTTTTGCTGTTCGTCAGTAAATATGGACATAAAGGCATTAATTATTAAATGTTTGACACGGTCACAGTAAAAATAAAACATGCTGATAGTTTGTTTGTTTTTTTCCTCCCGACAGCAGGCGTTTGTTTGGACAGCGGCCAATCCATCTTTGCCCAAAAAACATTGTCTAGTTTCAACAAACCCAAACAACGGTATAAATATAGTTTACGTTCCCTATAGGTTTGTTTTCTGGAGCCATTTGATGGCAGTGTTGAGCCCCACACCGCTCCAGTGAATTAGCCATCTGTTTATGCAGCGATCACACTGGATCTAGTTCATATGACGTTTCTGTAACAGTCAGGTGTTATAATGGTGTTACTTGTGTGACTGTCTCTGAAATAGTAAGCCTTACCATGAAGCCATGATGGTGCTGTTCAATCCGTCTTGTCATTTATAGCATCTCCGTGTTCGTGTAAAAAGCAGAACTGCAGCTGTGTTCTCATTTGTCTTTTACAGCTAATTCTATGGCCAGGGTGGTTAGAAATGACACCAAGTAGTAGAAACCACCTTAGAGAACAGATAAATGGACATTTGGCTTTTTTAAATCATACAAAATGGGCTTATCATGGGTTTTTGTTGTTTGGCAGGGTTTTTGATATAACATGATAGAAATATTATGCTTGAAAATCTATGAACAGTTCTTAAATTACCATTTAGTTTTCTTTTAATTCTTGAGAAAACACACGGAGCCCCTAAATCTTTACAAAGTCCCATGCAGTTTGCTTCACCACTTCCTTTTGAGTGATGCAGATACATATATAAAGAACTTGGCTTCACTGCCTGAGAAAAAGTTAAAGTGAAATTAGATTTTTTTTTTTTTTAAGTGATCCATTGACCTCATTATTCACTCAGAAAACTGGAGGTTTACTGTATCGGAAAGCTTTCTTTTCACATTTACTACATTATTTTGACCACTATATTAACATAGCTGAGATGGTACATAAATAGTGATTATTAATGCATCTGATTTACATCCCAGCTGTGAATTTCAGGTATGATTGGGACGTAGATTCAGTATTTCCTAAACCACCTCAGGAGAGATCAGAAGTTAGCACGGACAGTGCTTTGCATGTCAGCGGCAGTCGGTGACTCGCCATGCTGTGTGTGTGTGTTTGTGTGTGACCTTGCCCCTGGCCTGAGAGGACACTGAACTGAAGCAGCACAGAATTCATTGAAGTTCAGCTCTATTTACTAGTGAGCGCAGGTGTTCATGTATTCAGCTGTTCTTTCCAGCCTGGTGGACGTGATTATTGGACTGCTGCTTTTGATTTTGTCAGCCTGCTGGAAGGAGAGTGTGGGGGTGGGGGGAGCGTATTCACTGCTCTTTTACAGTCATCCCTTCAAAATTGCGTCACTTAATGGAGAAGCGTTTTTCCTACTTGTGTAGTCACTTTGAATTGCAGATTATTCCCTTTGGACTGATTAGGGATGATGTGGGGTGGCTATCTGTCCCCCCCTCCTGCTTCTCCTCCTCCTCCTCCTCCTCCTCATCGTATTGAGTTGTGGTTTTAAGAGACGACTCGCGGGGGGGGGGGGGGGGGGGGGGGGGGTGGGGGGGGGGGTGGATGCGGGATTGGGGGGGGGGGGGGTGGATGCGGGATTCCTTCTGAAAAGTGATGAAGCGCAGCAGCTGTATTGTGCCAGGCCTTTCATTTTAAAGTGATCAATATGTGAGGCGCAGCACCTCGCAGAGCTCGGAGGAGAGGAGCAGAAGGTTTGCAGTGGATTGGGATTACTTCATAACAAGATAGTGAATCAATGGTTGACAGCTTTGAACAGTATGATAAGACACCCTGCATACTCCGGGAACGTATTCCAGCACAGTCGGCGTTTTGGAGACAGCTGGAAAATGAAATGGCTATGGCACTGAGAAGGCGGCCATGTTTTTTAACAGACTCCTTAATAAAAGCTGTCAAGCCGTTTATCTGCTCAGTCACTGCTGGTTAATTACTCAACTTCAATATCAATTTTATTTGATCTGTTTTTGTCAGGCACTGCAAAATTGTACATCGAGAGTTCCCCACCTTTACTCCAGCGCTCCTCGGTTGTAATTATGCAATAATTACGCCACTTTTGCAAAGTGTTTTCCCTGCTCACAGTGAAAATGGATCTTTCCTCCTCTCCGCAGATGGAGGAGGGCAGTCGCAACGTGCGCCTTGGAACTCTGATCGCCCTCATGGTGGAGGAAGGGCAGGACTGGAAGCAGGTTGAGATCCCTGCTCCAGATGCTGCACCTCCAGCTGCAGCTCCACCTGCGACGCATTCAGCCGCTGCCTCGGTCGGGGCCCCTGCTGCTCCTGCTCCGCCGCCCCCACCTAAACCAGTCACGTCAGGCCCGTAAGTGCCCTCGTTTTTATTGTTTAGATTATCGCCATCAAGCTTAAATGCTTGAGATGCTACTTCTGCTTAAAAAAGACAGGGACTGATATTTTCTGTTTTTATCCAGTCACAAGTTAACTGTTGTCAAAACGTCTAATTTATGCATTTGTTTACTAATGGCGTTTTGTGAATGTAGACCCGTTTACAAATGTCTCTGTCTAAAAGTAAATTTTGCACCTATACAGTGATAATATTTAAACAAGGTACAAAAACCACTTAAATTGTGATTCTGTTGAAGAATTAGGTTTTAAAGATTGGTGAAACACGGTGTAAAATCACATTGATGTGACCTTAACCACCTGGAAGCACACAGAATCAGGTCAGCTGGACTCAGTCATATGTCTTAGCAGACATGCCCTCCCTTATTCGAGTGGCTTCATCACTTCATGCTGATCCCTTGACTTGGGGAAGAAATTTATGTGTATTTAAACTTTTTTTTTTGTTATATCAGCCATGGTGTCATATGCTAATGATCTTGTGCATCTGTGTTGATAGTTTCTGTGTTGATAGTCCATATGTGCCTATGGTGTGCTCATTGATCCTCTAGCATGTTTCATTGACCTTCAAAGTGATTGTTGGATTCACAGGAGGTCACTGGTGATTGACCATTGTTGTTTGAAGCTTTGGCAGAGAAAAAGGCACATGTTATAAATAGAGCAGAGATTGTGGTGTAAAACCTCCTCCTTTGTTGAGGGGGTTATCCACTTTCATATCGATGACCGTTTCCACCCTTCTTTCAAAGCATCTGCCTTCTCTTCAAAGTGCTCTCTTGAAAGGAGCGTAAGGTTCCTAAAGATGTAAATAGTCCAAACATGAGGACGTTTACTCATCGTCTTCCAAGACATATGACCAGGTCCAGCTGACCTGTTTCAGTTGTTTTGAGATCATTCCAGCATGGGTGAATGTTAATATAACATAAACTTAAAACTGTGCTTCCACACAGTTTAGTATACTGTAATGTTAAACTCTTCCAGGTCTTTAAAACTGAATAAAGAGTCACTCTGGAATATGACCTCTTTGTACCAAACATTTCCTTTTATTGTTATATTCCCAAGTCCATTTTAATCATTAAAAGGAGGATTTAACCTTTGCTTTGTATTAAATGGCAGCATCTCCTTCTTGTCCAGGTTACGTCTGAGTCCAGCAGCCAGGCACATTTTGGACACCCATGGTATTGACCCCAAATTGGCCACAGCCACTGGACCAAGAGGACTCATTACTAAGGAGTGAGTAGTTGAATGGTGTACAGTGTGATCGGTGCCATATTGTTTCATAGAGCGTAACACATTTTCTTTATTAGTTTAAAGATAGAACTGTTACTTCACTATTCAAATTCGCGATTCATCAAGGATCTACAAGAATGGAATTAGTCTCATTTTCCTCAGATGTAAAGACAAATAAAAGTGTATTTTCCTGATCTGACCCTGATTTTATGCTGTTATACTGGCATATGCTGTGACTAGCACTGAGACTGTTCTCGTCCACCACAGACTTGCATAAACCTTTATAGATCAACATGAAAACAAGCGTTTCTTTCCCAGAAGGCTTTAATTAGTTCATACGTTTACACAGTAAATTATGTCCTTATCATCTAGTTATTTGTTGCTGAAGCAGACGGTCGTAACGCAGTAGTTAGCGCCACCATCTCTTTAGGGAGAAGATTTCGTTCAGAGTCAGTCATGGTCACAGCTTAGACGGCGTGGCCGAAAATGTGGTTGAGACATAAGTGGAAAAAAGCGGCGGTTACATTCCAGGTGTTCCTGAATCCCGTCAAGTGGGTGAGTCACACCACAGAAAGCTGTGAACACACAAGCATGGATCCACAAAGACACACAGGTTGTAATGACTACCTGCCATCAGCAGAGACCTGATTGAATGCTCTCGTTACTCCACCAAACACCCTGCTGGGAAATCTCATTAAGAAACTTCTGTCACCATAGCAACCCAGTCTCCAGGACACACTGGTGGCCATAGAAACACAGACCATGTGCTTTCAATGCAGTGTTAGACAGTAAAAGAGAAACACCCGTGAAGTTTTTAAAACCTAGCACCGATACCGAAAAGCATCTCCGAGGGGTTTCCTGTCGGGAGTGTAAATCAATTTATCACATCACTGATCATCATTTAAGTGTTTAAAAATTGCCTCGCTTAATCAGGCTCATTAAAATTCACTGCTAAAAGCCTGCCTCATATAACTACTGATTCACCAGTTTACAGCAACAGGAAGTAACAAGTTTACATTTTCTGGAAGTGCCTGAATGTCGCAGTGAAGAAGGATCGTCTGGATTCATGAATTTGAGCATATTGTGTGCCAAAGGTCTCTTTTGGTTTTGATGTTGAAATTGTTTAATTAGGGACCGAGCCCCGGAGGGCAAGGTGGCCGCAGGCCACCTTGCCCGTAGGGCAAGGTCTCTATTGTTATTCGTTCGTTTGTCGTTCTCCTCCTCTATTATTATACTTACGCCCAAGTAAACGCGAATTTGACCCCCTAAACATGCACGAAAACTCACCAAATTTGGCACGCACATCATGACCGGCGAAAAATTTTATAAAATGGAAAAAAAACCAACATCTGCTCTCTAGCGCCACCTAGATCCCAAAAAACGTCTAAAACAGTCGCTACGGCCCGCAGGAATGTCGTAGAGAGATCAAACCAACGTTGACGCGTTCGTCTCATTGAGATCTACATTTCACGCCCTGACACCCCTGACCTAAATCCAACAGGAAGTCGGTTATTTCCCTTTCAAAGTAAAATTTTGCTCAAAATCACTCCTCACGAAAAAATTATCTCCTCCGAGACCGTTTGTCGTACAAACATAAGAGTCACGCGACGTGAAAGAGGACAATTTTCTCTACAAAAGTTGTGAACAACTTTGTCAAAAGTCTAACGGTGTGGATTTTATTAGCGTTCAAATTTGGAAGTCTGAAATCCTGCCTTGCTCCGGCCCTCATCCATTATAATGGGGGAAAAAGGAAAAAGGTCGCCTTTTTTCAGCACCTCGAACAAGTGGCGACTGCGGCTAAACCGTGACTCCTATCAACAAACCGAGCACACGCAAAGTTGCAGCAGGTTCTCCCGAACAAGATGATGTAACATAAGTGGGGAAAATACCATGTTATATGTATGTTTTCACAGGTAAGAAAAGGTGTGCGCTCTGCATTTTTTGCCTCTCAGTTATAATGGAGCCGGATGGGGAAAAATCTTGCGCTTCTCACAAGCTGAGGCCTCTGGGGTCCAAACTAAAAGTGTGACTGCTCTGAAAGCCTCACCAAGTGAAAGACAACAAATTTTCCTGTCAAACGAGATATTTTTTGTTCAGTTATGCCAAACAGCAAAGGAACAAGGACCAGTTGTTTCCCAAACAGAAACTTTTATTTTCGCCTCTCTCCACTCTAACTGAAATTACCATATATGGGCATACAGTGCAGTTACACAGCTGACAGCAGCTGTCAATCAAACTCTGACACTCAGTGCCTTCATTCAGTGACTGTCAAAAGCAGATGGCAAAAGCTAACTACTCCTTGTTAGTGGATGGGAGATGCTAACTACTCCATGTTAGTGGAAGACAGATGCTAAGAGCTCCATGTTAGTGGGTGGGAAATGCTGAGAACTCCATGTTAGTGGATGGGAGATGCTCACTACTCCATGTTAGTGGATGAGACATGCTAACTACTCCATGTTAGTGGATTGGAGATGCTAACTACTCCATGTTAGTGGAAGACAGATGCTAAGAGCTCCATGTTAGTGGATGGGAGATGCTAACAATTCCATGTTAGTAGATGGGAGATGCTAACAACTCACTGTTAGTGAATGGGAGATGCTAAGAGCTCCATGTTAGTGGATGGGAGATGCTAACTGCTCCATGTTAGTGGATGGGAGATGCTAAGAACTCCATGTTAGTGGATGGGAGATGCTAGCTACTCCATGTTAGTGGATGGGAGATGCTAACTACTCCATGTTAGTGGATGGGATATGCTAACTACTCCATGTTAGTGGATGGGAGATGCTAACTACTCCATGTTAGTGGATGGGAGATGCTAGCTACTCCATGTTAGTGGATGGGAGATGCTAACTACTCCATGTTAGTGGATGGGACATGCTAACTACTCCATGTTAGTGGATGGGAGATGCTAACAGTTCCATGTTAGTGGATGGGAGATGCTAACAATTCCATGTTAATAGATGGGAGATGCTAACTTCTCCATGTTAGTGGAAGACAGATGCTAAGAACTTTATGTTAGTGGGTGGGAAATGCTAAGAACTCCATGTTAGTGGATGGGAGATGCAAACTACTCCATGTTAGTGGATGGGAGATGCTAAATACTCCATGTTAGTGGAAGACAGATGCTAAGAGCTCCATGTTAGTGGGTGGGAAATGCTAAGAACTCCATGTTAGTGGATGGGAGATGCTAAATACTCCATATTAGTGGATGACAGATACTAACAACTCCATGTTAGTGGATGGGAGATGCTAACTACTCCATGTTAGTGGATGGGAGATGCTAACAGCTACATCTTAGACGAAGGGAGATACTAACAACTTGCATGTTCATGGGTGGACGTCTCAGTTGCGGGCCGGCCGGGAGGCTCGGTCCCGACCAATGCCGCTTGCGGCTTTAATTAACATTGACGTTTTAATCATATTCCCACATTGTGACAGGTCTGCTCAGGCACTGTGACTTAAGCCCCCCCGTCGGACTCTAGATTTGCATGAATGGTTTGCCAGCCAGTGCACCTCCTGACGCTTGGGCTTGCTAATTAACTCAGTTCTCACAAAGAAAAGCCTGATACTGAAGGAAGGAAGAAATTGTGCAGAACACATTCTGCTTGCAAGAATACTTCCATGAACTGGAAAAAGGTGTTGTTTTGGAAAATGTACCACCTAGAGAAACAGTGATACCAAGCTTGACTTTTAAGGGATTTAGTAGCTCTGGATTAAAATGGTGGTTTCTTGGTTTATTAATAAGATTTTAGGAGAAAACAGAACAAACCAGTTATATTCTGGGTGACGCCTTTTGCTTGGCCACAAAGCTGACGGGTGGGATCCTGAACTTCGCACGGTCTCCAGTGCATTAGCCAGATGCAGGCAAAGCTGGAGAGCGTTTGCTTTTCATTGAATTTCCAGTTGATTTTCTCCTTCAATTGTTGTTTTAGTTTATTCCTTGTGGCGAGAGCAGGAGTTGGGAGTTCCTGGTCCTGGAGAGCCGCAGTGCAGAATGTTTTCAATGTTCCAACACACCTGGTTTTAACGAGCGCCTGATGACGAGCTGCTCGTTACCATCAGGTGTGTTGAAGTGAGGACACCCATGAAACTGCAGGAACTGTAAACTACTTTTTTTTTTTCCACTTTTTGTATTGTTTTAGTTCGATTTCACTGAATAAAATCTCTAAAACCACATCATAAATCAGCCCAATCAAAACATTTGCACATGCGTAATGGAAATATCCAGTTTTCTTTTGCTTGTGACAAGAGTCCCACACAGGCTTTGGTGCTTCATTAGGGGGCATAACAGGCCCACTTTCTCTCGCCGTATCCTATAGCACATCAGATAAGCCTGAAACCCGTGGAAGGAACTCCTCCCATCCACCCTCTGTTCAGTCAGGCCCTTTCTATATCGGGCGTGAAGAACAGGTCACGCAACACAGAGATGAGATCATTACAAGTTACATAATCAAAATGGGGGTTTAAAACAGGGGCATGAGTGTCTTTCTGTGTATCCTAACCATCTTGTTAATGACTAATTTAAATATAATTATTTAAATATTAAACCAGAGTTGGCATAGTCCTTATAGAAGTGCAAATCGTATTCAAATGCTGGTTAAGAGCCATTATTCATACATAGCAAGTGGTTCTTAACCGTTGTGACTGTATGTATATTTATTATGTTGTGGATCACAAATTAAAATCCTTACAATTTAAAGATTACACACTTGAGCTATTTATTTTAATCAAACCAATGAACAGCAACAGATTATGAAATTGTAAGGAAGAGATCAGTTTAAGATGGTTTCAGGGATGTCATGTTGCGTTAAGAAAAGGAATGCATTTATTTCTCCCTTCATGCTGTCTGGGTTTCAGTCATACAGCGCCTGGTCTGGAGCTGAAATTCTGAACTTTGTGCTCTTCCTTTAATTAAAACACACAATATCCTCTGAAGACCTTATCAAATGCCATATGGACGTCTCATCAGCTTGTATAATATGATTATATTTACTTTGTGTTCCACAGTATGCTGTTAAAAATAATGTTCCTCATGTAGGAGTGGTAATGAATCATCGTCTGCTGTCGACTGTATTGTTGAGTCGTCGATTGTTTCAAAATCAGACAGCTTATTCATTTCGGTTGGCTTTGTTTTGAGTAGACTTGCTGTTTAAACAATTTCTTCAGTCTTAATGCAGCATCTATGCTCAGTATTAGTAATGAGCTTTCAGACAGCATAATCCCATGATGTGTTCCATTGTAATGACTGAAGTCTCGTCGAACTAAATATAGAATCCTCCATGAGTCGTGTTGTCTTTTACCTTGCACATCCATCAGAGTATTTCTCCTCTCCGAGCCTGTCCTAGATGGCAGTAGAAGACAAAATATTTCTGCGAACAGTTGGGTCTTCTTTTCCGTTAGTGTGCTTGGGAGCGTTGCCCAGTTCCCTCTTTAATATTCCAGTCACCTCGTGCCAGCCTTTCAGAAGCTCCTTTGCCTCGCCTGTCAGCGGGGTTGTAAATGGTTGGTGTGAGAACCACGTGGCTGACAGCCACACAATAGCTATCATCTTGGTGTCGTCTTCAAGTGGTCCCCGTTGTTTTGATGTTCCTTCATATCTTTGTAACAACAGTAACTTTTTTTTTTTTTTTATCAATTTGTGTTTGTGCGTGCGTTTTGGCTTCAGACTTGATGCTTCTCGGCAATCAATAACCTCTCATCGTATTCCTCTCAGGTTAGCTGGGGAATTTCCAAGTTGCCCCAGTTCCTCTGCGAACAAATACACGTATCAGTGAGGGAAAAAGAGGAACTTGTGTGCTGGAGGGAATAAAAAAAAAAAAAAAAAAGGAAGTAGAAGGAAAAAAAAAAAAAAAAAGCACAGCTCACAGAGGGACAAGGAGAACATGGCTGTAAGGCCCAGACGGTTTCTGGCAGCATGATAAGGTCAGTGGCAGCTGGTCCAGACAAAAGCCCGGCTGCGTGTGGGTAGGTGGACCCCAGCGCACTGAGCTGGAATGAGGGAGCTGCGAGCAGGCACACCTGATACCTGTCCCTCCCAGCCCTTTCACTGCTAAGACCAAAATTAATGGGTAAAAAAAAAAAAACAGAAATGTAAAAAAAAAAAAAAAAAAAATCAGGGAAAACTGTTTAGTACACCGTCCTTCTGGCCTCAGCACTGAGCCAACGCCTCTCTCCACTTTCTCTGCATCCCTTTTTAAAATATAGCCAATTACAGAGAAATGTGCAGAAAGACAGTCTTTAATATTTCATATTCTTCCATTTAAAGAGAAATGATTATGAACTTTCTCTACTACGACTGCCATTGGGAGAATCTTCACACAGCTGCACATAGGGTGTCTCAAACGCTGCCGTTTGCCTCATCGCCGACATAGGAAAAGCAGTAAATGGCTCACAATGCCAGTGCGAAGTATAATTAAGCCACGGTTTTGAATCAGCCCGTCCCTGTGCTGCAGCTGACACCTGATCCCGCCTGCCCTGTTTTGTTTGCAACCACCATAGGATTCTCATGACACCCATCCACGGGCAGATAACCGAAAGTTACCTTTCCGCCGTGCCTGCTGACACAAACAGAAAGTCCGTGAAAGTAGCAGAGGAGTTCTTCCCAGTCAAGTGGGAGCATCTGGGTGAATAATACATTTTTCCGCTTTCATTTGACATGAAAGTGTGGTGTCGCAGTTAAAATTTTAATTTATTTTGGTGAAAGCAGGATATAGAAATACTTTGTGTTTTGTTTATAGAGTTGAAATCAGGCCATCATTCCATAAATAAAGAAAAATGACAATGAAAAGAATGTGTTTGCCGGAGGCGTGAATTAGTTTGGCTTTTCAACTGACTCAGGCTGGAAATCATCAAGTGTTCGCTCAAGTGCAGTTCAGCAGAGACGGACCCAAATATAATTGGCACATGCACCGCGCAGAATGTTTCACAAAGCTGGGACACCTTTGTTCTCCTGTAAAATATTTGATTGTGTGACAGGATTGGGACTATTTGTGTTGAGTCAATTTACTGTTGACATATCTGTGATTGTGTAGCTTTCAAATTACAATCGTAATTTATTTGTTTGTTTGTTTGATTTTCATTTTAACGCTTTGCAACTGTATGCATCATAATCTTTCTTTGTTTGTTTTCACTCTGAACAGAGACGCGTTGAATCTTTTGAAGACGTCTCCTGCTCCAGCAGCAGCGCCGGCCCCGGTTGCCCCAGCTGCCCCGAGTCCTGCTCCCACCCTGGCAGCTGCGCCCCCACCCCCAGGCAGCAGGCCCAACATACCTCCCCTCTCTGTTCCAGGGAAACCAGGAGCACCGGTGAGCGCTCATGCTTCTCTACGTAACCTTCTCTCTCACACAATGTTTACTGTTTGGAGTTGTGTGTTTAGTCACAGATTTAATCAGAGAAATCAACTTTCAGCTTCTTATTCTTATTATTTTCACCTCTTGGGATTGATAGACTGTCAGTCACGTCAATTTTGTTTTTGCCTAAACGGTGAAACACCTCAAACAGTATGTTTTTGATCAGTTTTGTGTTTATTCATCAATGCTCTTTTTTTCCTGTTATTAACCAGTTTATATAACGTGACTCCTCCTGTTATGAGTGTCTATTAGCAGATGAGACCATTGCCTCTTTCAGTACGCCTCTCCCCGCTCTCAATTCACTCATTTATCTCCGTTCGCCCCCTTCAGGGAACTTTCACAGAGCTGCCCGCCTCGAATGTACGCCGTGTGATCGCTCAGAGACTAACCCAGTCAAAGACCACCATCCCACACGCGTACGCCTCCATCGACTGCGACATGGCTGCTGTCATGCAGCTCCGGAAGAACCTGGCCAAAGGTAAACAAAGAAGAAAGAAAATACAAGGGTTGGAGTGAGCGTCCAAACATGAGCACAATTCTCTCCGTACACACGTGAGCATCATGCCCTTCAGTGAATGTTTGACAGGAAGGTTCGAGGACGAATTTTCCATGAAGATGCAGATTTCAGGGTTTTCACATGACTGCTCATTCATGCATTCAGTGAAGAAGAACGCATGTGCTCCATGAGGATAGTCATGTTCATCTGATTAGAATCAACACACTCTTCTCCGTCCTATGGCTCTTGTCTTTCACTGCAGTGAGACTTTATGGATAGCACATTGCAAATGTTTTGGGTGATTGATGTTGTCCATTACATTAGATTTTCCAGTTAGGGATGCTTGGGACAGTGCAGCCCCCCCCCCCCCCCCCCCCCCCCAACTGATCCCTCTTCTCAACATCACAGGGTCAGTCTCTGTATTACATAAAAAAGCAGAATCAGCTGAGACATAAGAGCTGTGACAAGTTCCATGTTATGCCTGCAAGAAGACACTGGCTCATATGAGGGATCTTATGCTGTACCAATAGTACTCAACATATTTCAGTAGTACTGTTTTCATAACTACTCCCATTTCTTACAAGGCAGAAATGGAGTTTAAATGACATGCACATGGCTGAAGTCAGATCTATAGGCTCTAGAAGGCTGAGACACACCCTGGTTTGATTATACTGTATATGATCATCTCAGCCAGTCTTGTGCACATATCAGCCTCATGTCAAGTTTGTCCTTCTGCTCTCATAGCTGCCTGTCTTGGCTTGAAATTGCCCAGTCCAATCTAAACACAAAGAATTAAGAAGTTTGTTTATGGAGTTTGTCAAGACTGGAGGTTTTTATATTGAGAAAACATTTCTGTGGTTCAGAATGTTGGAGGAGAAAAAGGATTTTTGGTGTATTCAGTCTGTTGTTGTGCCTTGTGTGAGGCTACTGTATGTCAAATGAAAGTGGATCAAACTGTTCACAGTGTAATAACACAGGAGACAGAGTGAAACTAATAGAATATGAGCAGGACATACAAATATATCCTCCACATTTTTGGCAAAATGTCAGTAATGATTACATTCAACACTCCTTGTACTTTTTTCTACTTTTAAACATTTACTTCAACATAGTATTGCAAAAATTATCCGTATTTAGCCTCCTCCTGTAACAAACGGTAAATCTGTCCCAGTCCGGACTCCGTGTCGGAGGAAATGGGCCGGCCATTCCAGACCTATTAGCGAGGTTGTGTGTGTTCTGAGGGATTCTCTGCCCGGTTGTTTTTGCGGACTCTCATTGTTCAGGAGCAACGCGATTTCACGGTTAGCTCATTAACCACCCCGCTCACAGCATTCATAACCGTCTGGTACGGCACTATTGGACTTTAGTTAAAGTTGGCACCGATGATGGTCAAAGCCTGCATCAGCTCACTCCTGTCACTGGAATAAATGCCAGTGGCTCACCGAGCGCGGCTGAATCTGCTCGTCTCCAGTACACAGTATGCACGTACAGTTAAACTGCATGATCCACCTGCTCAGTGCCATACAGGCTCCCCTCTCTGAACCAAAGCAGACTAAACTAAATACAGAGAGATGATCAAGAGCTGAACGTCAACAAAATGTTATCAACTTCTTTTTGTATCAGTGTAATTGCAATTCTCTTTAATTCCAGAATATCAGCCAAGCTAACTCCGAGCTCATCATGTTTTAATTTGTCAGATTTTCCTTATCAACCTCAAATACATCTATATAGCAATATCACTCCAGTTTTTGTCTGGGCTTTATGCGTGTGATGCTGATTTGTGACACTGAGCGTGTGTGATTGGCTGTCCACATGTCAAGCGTGTGTCCTGCCTTCACCCCATAACCAGCTGGGATTGGCTCCAGCTCCCTGCCACCCTCAGCTGTATAAACGGTAAAGAAGATGGGTGGATGTAGTCCTGTTCTTTTTGCTTAATCGCTTCCACACCAGTTTACCCCAGAATGATGCATTGAACTGCAAAATATGTGCAACTTTTTTTTTTTTTTTTTTTTTTTTTGCCCTTTACATTACACAGATGCTTGTTTGAATGAATATCCCGGAATTAGGAAGTCAAGTCAGCATCTTAAATTCAT
Organism: Salarias fasciatus; assembly: GCF_902148845.1. Lineage (NCBI taxonomy): Eukaryota > Metazoa > Chordata > Actinopteri > Blenniiformes > Blenniidae > Salarias > Salarias fasciatus. The sequence continues at coordinate 13,992,080 of NC_043751.1, read as the reverse complement.
GGTTTTGTTTCTCAACCCATTCCTGATTTTTTTTTGTATTGTGTGTACATACTGACCTGTTAAAAGGAGACTTATGCAATTCACTCCACCTGTCACTGCTTATGTTATTTCATCATTATTCCATTAGTAGCACTCATTATGAGAAGTGAGCGTTATTTTTTTTTACCCAATATGTTTTTTAACTGTCATAGAATTAAGAATATTTTTATTTCCTTTTTTGTGGTTTTCTAAATGTGTCTTTGCATAATCTTGAAAAGAGCCGCAGTATGCTCATGCTGATTGCTGTTTTTTCACCTTTTCAGAACAAATCAAAGTGTCTGTTAATGACTTCATCATCAAAGCAGCTGCTGTTACACTGAAAGTAAGTATTGTTTCACAGTCGTCGTGCATGTGGAACTTGTTTGTGCAGTTTTTTTTAAGATTATTTTTCTCCCAAATCATCTGTAGTGCTTTTTTTTATTTATATATATATATATATATATATATGTATATATACATATATATATATATATATATATATATATATATATATATATATATATATATATATATATATATATATATATATATATATATATAATTTGTGATTTGCCTGCAGGTGTCAGATTCAATGTGTTTTTTATGGAATTATCTAGACCAGAGGTCTGCAGTCATTTTTGTGACTTTCTGCCAAATGAAGTTGAACTGGAGCCACAAATCACATTTAACCTTTAAATTAAAATGAGGCTAATGCAGCTTATGAAGTTTCATATTAAATAGTTTTGATGCACAAACAATAACTATATCTTACGATGCATTCATAAGGTTTTAACTACAGTTCATAATAGTGAATATTTTATTACATTTAACCTATTTTTTAAGCTAATTTTAACAGTTTCGCTCAAGCTTTTTTCAAGCTGTTTTGTAGACAATTTTAATTTTTTTGCTGTTTTAACCATTTTACTACTTTTGCAAGCCTTTTCCCCAACCCTGTTTAATTGTCTTAATTTAGAAAATCCAGACATTTCAGTTTTTTAATCCATTCTATCATCTTTTCTCTCATTTTTTGAGGTTTTAGCTATTTTTCCCAATTTTACTTGTACTTTTTTTTTAAATCTCTTTTTAACCAAGAGTGCTAAATCATTTTGAATGCGAATGTGATATGTAACTGTGGTTAAATTGTTTAAATATTTATTGAGGTTTCATGATGTGAAAGCTTCACGGAGTCACAGTAGAAGGACTAAAGAGCCACATGTGGCTGCAGACCCCTGATCTGAACAGACGTCCGGCAAACCACACTGTCATAGATTTCATACTGACAGTGATGTCCTTGAAATGTAAAGGAAGCAAAAGCCAAACTGCTGTATGTGCATTTACAACATTGATACTGTACTGTTGTTCATGAAGAGGAATGTGTGGAAGGTGTTTAGGGTTGAAAAAATGCATGATATCTTCTGCTAATTTAGTTATTCAGGATAAGAATTTGTCACAGCTGTGTCTGATAGAAACACTATTTCCTATTGCATAATACTTTTCACACTACTCTAAAACTATTGTTTGCTAAATTGAATGTTTCTCTGCCCTGAGAATTTGCATGTGATTGACGCTGTGCACATGGACAGCATCTATGAAACACAGATAAATGGAGGCTGAGCCACGGAACCTGGCTGTTTGGCACACGTGGTTCTGTAAATGGAAGGAATGCGGAACATACATGTGCATTTCCCACTTAATGCGAGCACAAACTACCGAGCCACTGAAGTGCTCTCACATAGAACCCAGACATGATGTGTTGCAAAAATACCTTTAAAAGAAAGATCAGTTGCACTGTGACCTCAGTGGTCGCTGTACTTTCCTCAGGTTGGCACATAAACATCAGGAAGAGGTTAATTTAATGTTTTAAAATCCCAGAAATTCAGCAAAGATCTTGTCTTTAATGTTGTGTCTGTTTTCCTGATCATGGCGCCGTATTCTTTAACATTTTAAGCTGTTATTTATGATTGGTTGTCACATTGCTGCAATCATAGTGAAATGTTCTTCATTGCACCACACTTTAATTTAACATTCTTCATGTATCTTTAATCCTTATAATTATTTTATTGTATTTTTTCCCTCTTTTTTCTTGTTATCTTTTATTAATCAAGGAAATGCCAGAAGTGAATGTCACCTGGTCTGGCGAAGGGCCCCAGGCGCTGGATTCAATCCACATATCCATCGCAGTGGCGACTGACAAAGGACTCATTACACCCATCATCAAAGATGCAGCAAACAAGGGAGTGCAGGAGATTTCCTCTAATGCCAAGGTAAAGATCACAAGACAAAGATGAGATAAAGCCCTAAAAAAAAAAGAAAGTGATAAACCACTATGTGCATTAAATAAACCCTGAAGTGAGAATCTCCTTAAGCCTTCTTCAAGGACAGTTTTTGTTTGGATTTCCTTGCCGGTTGGTAGGTTGTAGCTTTAATCTGTGAGGGTGTTCAGCGTATCATTACAGGTGGAGACATGGAGTTTTCTGGTAATTTGCACATGGGAGTAAACATAGCAATCGAAACCTGACTGCAGTCACGCAGCATAAGGAAAACAAACACTGCATCTGTAGAGGTGTGCATGCCATTTAGATGAATATTATTTCATTTAATGTTCTGTCTCTGATTACGCTTCAAGGTACCTTGAGTATGACTTTGCGGTTGTGGACGGCTGTAGGTTTAGGATAATTTGCTGGTTGGGTTGCCGCTTTGCTCTTTCACGGGCCACAGGTGGAGTCTCAGGCAACAATGTTGGATTCTTTCTCCTGCTGATAGTCAGCAGCTGAGGTCGATTCACAAACAAACATATTCTCATTAAACCGCATCCATAAGAGACAAAAATTCAGTAGACATGTTTTTAAGTTAGGGTGATGAACAACGTAATCTTTTACAAAAGGAAATGCCTGTTTAACATAAAGCAGGAGTGTCAAATTTGCAGAAAAGTCTTAATACACCCAGCCTGTGCATCGTATTTCATTATCAGTAATAGTCGCAGTGACTGTCGCAGGAGCAGCCGTCGTCGTATTTGCAGTCAGTGACAGTGGCTGAAGTCAGAATAAACAAACACCGGTGACAGTACCAATTGAAAGTGTGCAGGGCTGAGAGGCTGTGCGGAAAACGCCCAGTCCGTCTGCGAGCGTCAGTGAGAGCCATCCATGGTTGAGATGGGAGGAAGTGAATGGGTGTATAATGAGGTTTTCGACATGGTATTTACTCAGATTCTAGCGTTTATGACTAATCTGCAATGGTTTAAATTCGTGTCATCAGCGGCCGCCGCATATGTAATTGAGCCAGTGTTGACTGTCTGGACAGACGTGTCGGGACAAAACGCTTCGGTACTGAACGCTGCAGATGGTAACAACATTAAGTGCTTCACTGCGAAGGGAAGCAACCAGCTCCTCCAACACTGTAAAGGTTAATGGCGTCGCCGCGTTTTCATACAGTTGAACACATCATTTGGCTGCCTTTAAAACCCACAGTGGAGTCGATGCAAAGTATTTATTTCACTTCATGCATCTGCTCGCCATACAGGGTTCCATGTGTTAAATCATTGCATCCAATCTCTATAATTTCCCATATCATGAACACCAAATAGGCAAATAATATGTCTGGCTGCTTCATGAAATGAACACTTTCACAGATTTAAGTGCAACATGTATAGAAAATTTGAAGACATTCAGTGTGCATTCAATCACGCATAATAAGATAGCACATGATCAATTGGCTTGAATTGCCGACCTTGTTTTCACCTCTTCTGTCATTCATGCCCGAACTCGCTCATCTGAGGTTCAAAGTCTTCTCAAGGACACTTCAAGAGGCGGAGCTGAATATTGAACCACAGGTGGTGGCTTTAAAGGACAGTGTTATTCCACCTGACCCAACGCTTCTATTTTGAAATTCCTCTTGATTCCCACAGCATTCACTAAGCCAATATCACCCAGGCCTTGGTGGAACCATCTCAGGCAGGGGTGTCAAACATAAGGCCCATGAGAGAAAACCGGTTCACAAGAGGCTCCAATCCAGCGCACTAAACCACCAGCAGAGTGGTGGACATGACACAACACCAAATCCTAAAGCTGTGCTGTCAGTTAGCAGAAACATGCATGACGCAACAGCTATGGGGGAAGTGTTTTTGACAGTTAACTGTGTTTTGCACCAGAAGGTATCGTAAAAATTGGCTTTATGTTGAGAATATAGTCATTTATTGTTTGATTTTATGAAAAAATACAACTAAATTGAAGAAATCACGCCAACCTATTAAAGCAGGAGCCTTCAGAATAAGAGCACCTGGAAGTTTCCCAGGTCTGGCACAGACAGTGGAAAGTATCTGGTTGTGGTTTTTCTGGCATGATTTTGATGTAATTTTGATAATTAATTATAATTTTCATAATTAGTAATACTGATAAGTGATTTTAGCCTTTTCAATTCTGTGTCTGCTGCATCATCCCTCAGCCGTTAGTTTGGTCTTTAGGGGCAGGAATACAGCTCAGTTGGAGGAGAGCTCAGGTGGCTGGACTCAACCCCACTTGAGAACGTTCCACCTCCTCACCCTGAAAAGCTTTTCACTGGCTTTTTGGAACCGATTTGCGGTTGCCGTCCTGCAGAATATTAAAATGCCATCCAGTGAGATCTCATAGTAGTGGACGAATTGTGGCACACAGGATGCCCCTGTTCACTTATACCCTCATCAGCAAGTGTGCGGTTTCTTTGACAGTTAGTTTTACTCAGCTTATTAAGAAAAAAAAAAAAAAAAAAAAAACTTCCATCCTGCTTGATGAAGAAATTGTAATGACAAAACCAACCGTTGGGAGTTTTTCTTTTTTTTGCCTGCTATTTCCTCTTCTCATTTAAAAGAAAAAGAAAGCTTGTGGTTGTTCAGAAAACCGAAGTTCCTCTGGCTCTTTACCTGCAGTGTATATACTTTCAGTAGATCCTTTTTATGCCCCAAAAAAGGGCCTTTCATTGTGCCACATTGCTTTTTGTACATTTTAATAGCATCAAGACAACATAATAACTGATTGTCTTCTTGAATCCAAGTCAGTATTATATCACTCACATGAACCTGCAGGTGTAAAAATGTCTCTAATGCATGAGAAGTAAAAACTCAGTCCACATTTCACTCCACTTAAGTCCTACCTCCATTCACATTAGTGACACTTCTACTTCAAGTAAACTACATTTAGCTGGAATTTATTGGTCTCAAATTAAAATAACGGGGATCTTGCTGCTGCCTGCTGGCTGCTGGTGTGTTGGAGTGGAGTTCTGAGTGCTCTCATCTCAAATGTGCCCACTTGGTCTCCAGTGGTGGCCCTGTATTAACCTGGAACTGCATTTCCATAAAAGTACAATTCCTTTTGCATGAAGCGGGGATGGACATATCGCTCTTTCAGGTTTTCCCACAGTGATAGGTCAGGAAAAGGTTCTGTAGGAGCTGTAGGAACATCTGCATTCACAAGAGATTTCTTTTAAAACTCGACTTGTATTGGCTCTCAAGAGTCATTCTCATCAAAAGCTGAGTGGACAAAGGACAGACACCAGAAATAATACGTTGATCATATTTTCTCAGTTCCACCCTGACGGTTTCATTGTGGTTTCCTCAAGCCTGTCAGTCTCACTCATTCTGTAGAAGGACAAGGAGGCTGCAGCGATACGTTCACTTTGCCTGCCAGATGTCTGACCTTCCCTTCTGGGTGTTGTCAATTCCCTTTCTTCATTTGGAGCAGTGCACAGTCTGATGGCTTCCATTTATATCACTGCTTGTTATTGGGCATTCATCTTTTTTCTGGAATATTATGCTTGAAAATTATTCCCTGTAGTTTTTCACCATAAGGTTGAAATGGTATAAAAGTGAATGAAGAGCGTCTCAGATAGGATTGTTTTTGTTTATCTTAGTCAATGACACTGTAGTACTAAATGTATGCATATATTTGATTGTTGTTTAGGAATTTTCTTTGTGTGTCCCCGCTGCCTCTCGGCCATTATAAATTAGAACTGCTTCTCAAATAAACACACAGAAAGAACATGCACATTTCACGCATAAAGGACCCAGCACACACTTGAAAGAAAGTAGTATTTACAGAGTTCACAGTTAAGAGTCTGCTTTAATGTCGTTCCAGGCTCTGGCCCAAAAGGCTCGCGATGGGAAGCTTCTGCCAGAAGAGTACCAGGGAGGCTCTTTCAGGTAAAATGAAGACTTACGTCAGTGGGAGCATTTGAAATGTGTGCAGTGATCTCTTTATTGTTTGAACACTGACCCACCAGAGTCGGTTGTTTTGTAACTCTAATTATGTGTCATGATTTCATCTCATCTGTTAACGTAATAGTTGGCATGAATTTTCACTATTAGATTTCAATTCAGTTTCACAGACAGGAAATATATAATGTATGTCCTCCATTTGATGCGAGCCTGAACTATCCGTGGTCTCTGGGAGACGAAGCCCATCAGCTCCACTGCCATCAATTGCGGAAAAGTGGAAGTGAGGCTTTTTTAACTCATTAGAATTAATGGTGTCATTTAGACATAAATGGGGTTTCTGTGTCAGGCAGGAGCGATGAATTTCTAGGGAGACGCAGCTCTTTTGTCCTCCTGAGGATATATGTGTGCATCCTTCCCCTGTTCGTTTTTTTTCTTTCATCCCCCTGAGCAAAGAGTCTCATTAAGGCAAGCATCAAACCGCCCTCAGGTCAGTCTTACTTACCATATACAACATTTAAACCGAGGCTGTTGCTGCTGTGTTTCCTCCATGTTCAGTGTCTGTTTGATAAAATCTAACATTCACAGAAAGGGTTTTTTTTTTTTTTTTTTTTTTTTTTTTTTTTTTTTTCCCTCTCGTTGTAATTGATAATGTCCTTTTTTGGCTAAATGGAATCGCTTATAGAACCAGTGTTATTTCCGCTTCATGCATTATCCTCATTTGAGACAGATTAATAATGCATTGTGCGTCCCGTCTTCTCACTCTCCTCGTATCAACCCTTCCTCCCGTCTGCACCTCCCCTCCCCCCGACGACAGCATATCGAACCTGGGCATGTTTGGAATCAGCGGCTTCAGCGCCGTCATCAACCCTCCTCAGGCGTGCATCCTGGCCGTCGGCACCTCCCGGTCCGAGCTGCAGCTGTGCGAGGACCAGCAGACCCTGCGCACCCAGCAGCTGATGACGGTCACGCTGTCCAGCGACGGGCGGCTCGTGGACGACCAACTGGCCTCGCAGTTCCTCGATAAATTCCGTGCCAACCTAGAACAGCCCCAACGCATGGCCCTAGCCTAGAGGACATGCACAGATTGATGATAGTGATTGAAGAGGAAATAATAAGGCAGCCAACGCCTACATGACAAAGCTTGGATTGTGCTTTTATAAGGGAAGAGCTACTAAATAGACGCCTAAAACGCACAAAGTAGTGTTGTGTATATAGTGTAAAACTGAGATTCAGGCTGATAGACGTCAGGCTTTGTCATGAAGGAGCTGAGGAGAGCTTCTTCCAGAATAATAAAAGGGTTCTGACTGTGGTGCCAAATGTCACCAACACAGAACTCCTGCAGCAAACTGTGCCCCACATATTTCAAAATCGGTGGTTTGTGTACCGTGCTAGCATTGTGTATATATATTTAAGACTGTTCTGGCTCCAGCTCCATTTGCATTGTATCGACTCTGTGACTAATAATACACATGCAAATAGGGCTGTCAACCCCTCCCCTACTGTACATTTGTCAAAGATATTTATTACTGACCGGTGCGATTTCCAACCAGGGTAAACCCAAATAAACCATTTCCCAGTTGTTCAAATGTTCGGAATCTAGATCAGTAATAATTATTTGTTAAAGCATTTATGCTGTATAACATGTAGACAACATGTCACGGAAAACAAATCCTCCAAGTCCATGTGTACACGGGATTCATTTAACTTTTGGTCTTTGTCAAATGGCAATAAAACACACTGTTCGACCTTCAGATGTGTGTGTGCGTGCCTCATTAAAAACGTGTCTCGATCTACAGCTCGCAGGGAAATCACGGCATTAGGTGCAACCTCTGTGTGTTTATTTGTGTGTTTAATTAGAATCTAAAGGGATTACATAAGAATTACTTCATACAAGCTAATTAGTGTAATTTGCTGGGCTGGGTGGACAGGTCAGACAGAGCTTGCAGATGTTATCTTTGCTGTAAGCATTTGCAGAACAGCTGTTTACAAATGTATCAGCACCGGTCAGGCGGAGCTTAACCCAGATATGAGAAAGTGCCGTCTGACTGATGCTGTGCCTTAAACAGACTGTGGATGGATCCACACGCATGTGAAAGGTTGCGATTTCAGATTTTCACACTACTTATCTCTAAAGGGCCGCTTCTTAGACAAACGTATGGGTGTGGGATACAGTAATGCGTTTTGACGGAGTATAAAAAAAAAAAAAAACCTGCTTTGAAGCACTTTATCGTGAAATTCATGGCTATTTTTCCCGTGTGCTGCACCCAATTTGCGAGATGGGTTTTCTCCATTGAAATTCAGAATATAAATGACCTGAGGTGAGTTGTGGATTATGCAGGTAGCACTGGAGCAGAGGTACAAGAGCAGCATTCATTTTTAATGTGGTTTCGCCCGGGCTGGTAGAGGGGAAAAAAATACCGATATTAACTGTAACAGCCATCTTTTCCCCACTGACTTGTGTTTTCTGCAGCTGTTCACGCACTTAACCACTTTGCAGCAACGGTAAGGCAAGGACATCTTGTTCTGTGGTTGCTGCGGATGCACATTTAGGTACAGGATTGACGAGGCGAGGCAGGCACGGGGAAGTGTACATAGGGCCAGGGGGTTGTGGTGGAGGTGGTGCGGGCGAATTGGCATGGCCCAGCTGTTTTCTACAGTATCTCCACTGTCCGGCAAGGCATTTGCAAACAGACCCGGTTCTAGTTACCAAGGTAATCGCAGGCTCACTCAAATGAGAAGTAGAGGACGGGAACTGTGCCTTCCAGCTTCTCAGCAAGAATCACAGTTTAAAAAAAAAAAAAAGAGGGAAAAAGTCAATGTGCAAACCTACTTAACTTTTTCCATGCCGCATAAGTTATTCATTCATATTTTTCTGCACTGTTGAATTAGAAGCGGTAAGTATCTGACACCAGATCCAACCTGATCCCTTTCTTCATCTTCAGCTATCGCCTTCTCATTGAATATAAATTTGTCATTGCCTTATGAGACGTGCTCATAATCCAAACGCTTGCCACCGTGAGCATTTATCTCTGAGCACAACTCCACCGTCTGCTGAGATGAGATAGAGTGCCTTTACGGATCAGCCGGAGATCAGCTCGAATGCAGAAAATGACACCGCTGCATGACAAGTTGAAACCAATGTAGGAGCTGACTGCAAAGCACAAAAAAGAAAAAAGAAAAAAAAAAACACTTGCTAAACTTACAGGAAATGTGCATGTGTAGATGTGGATGTTTCTTTCCCCACTAAACCATAGATTGCAGATATGCAGTGAAAAAGTGACAGCTACGTCAGCAACAGTTTGTGTTCTTTGAAATGTTTGTTTTTCTCCTGTGCTCTTCCCCCGCCATAAAGGCCAGTGTTTGTAAAGCGTTGTGAATGTGAAAAAGGTTTTCTTGGAGCGGTGTTGTCCGTTGCCTGTAAATAGGAGCACTCTGTTGGCCCCATGCCAAATTGGTGAAATCACTTTCCTCTCCGAGGCTTTTTTATCTTTTATCACATTTTGCCATCAGCTGTACGACTGCCGGAGCTGTTAAATCGAGCTGTTGAACAATGCCGCCTCCCCCCCTCCACCCAAAAAAAAAAAAAAAATCGGCTCCTCCGCCAATGCAGCAAAACAGATTTTGACATTTTCTCGGCTTTCCCGTCACAGCCTGACATTTACCTCTGTGATGGCCACCCGCCAGTCTCCACCCGCCAGTCTTGTTATATGCATCAGCTGGACAACAGGGCCGCCAGACAGAAAGTGTGAGGTGTGTTCTCACCGAGCTTCTGATGGACTGTGTGCGGGGTCTTGAAGATAATGTGGGGGCTCCCGCTGCTGTGTAGGTCAGGCTCAGGGACACGCAGCGTGGCGCGGAGCGGTGGAGGCAGTTGCCATGGAGACCGAAGAGGACGAGTGGGTACCTCTGTTGTGCTGACGCTTGAAATTCTGATGAATGTGTTGGTGTAAATACCAAAAGTGACACCGGTGACTGAAATTCACATCCGAGGGGTTTTGGCGTGCGCCGTCCACCTCAGTCTGCACCCCGCCTTCTTTTCAGTATGTTACCTACATCCTACCAGAATTGGGGAAAAAAGAACATCAAAAATTCAACTCAGTTCAATTACTGAAGGGTGTTTCAAGGCCTTTTGGAGACTTTTCTAAATCACAACAACGAATAAAAGCTATTAGATGTGATTTTGCTATCATTCAAAACATGTTTAAATGTGTTGAACTGACCCATGTCAGGATTCTGAAAAATATCTAAACCCAGAAAAACAAAAATATCACAATTTCTAGAGCTAAAAGTAAAATAATAATCCCATTGTCAGAGACTTGCCCCATCAAACCCCATCTGGATTAAAGCTTTTTTTTTTTTTTTTTTTTTTTTTTTTCAAGCAAATACATTAATCAGATGCCCATTTCTGCACTGACTTGTGGGAAGGAATGAAAGTCACTAAATAAAGTTTATCGTTTGGTAACTGGTTAAAATGTGTCTTTAAACTTCCTACCAAGAAAAAAAAAGATTGAAATAGATTCTATGTGGCATTCTGCATCTCGTTCTCAAGAAAGGCAGCAGACTGAAAGTCAAAATGAAGACCAATCCCCAATCATCTGCCAACTTTCAAAAACAACCTGGTGGTGATATAATTATGTGATTAACTATTTGTCTGTTTTGCCTCCCAGAAGTCCCTACTTTTCCCACATACACAGAGACACCAACTGTACAGCGTTTCCCTGTGTGAACAGGCTTTGTGAATAATCGCCGGGGTTGGTGCGAGGCTTGTTCTCATCCACATTATCTCACGCTCAAGTTTGTTCAACCATTGTTGACAGGATTTCCTCTGCTCTGCCCCTTTTCCCCTTACCACCAGCACATCCCCATTCAGTCGTCTTTTAGCTGGAATGCGAACTTCACTCCTGCTCCCCACGCCTGCCGCAAATTGCTACCTTAAACTTCCATTTCCTTCTTCTGTCTCAGTCACGCCACTCTCAGAGCCAGTTGTCAGTTCTTCCAGCTTAGTTTGCGTTTTCTTTCCTGCTCGACGTCATGCATCCTGTTTGACACTTCTGAAAAGTGGCAACATGTAAATGAGCACGAAACCAAGCGGCATCCGCAAAGCACTGCACCTGTAGGACCTCCTCAGCTCACGGGCCCATTCGAAGCGCGGGTGCGGATGACGCTGGACATTCCAGTCGACTATACAGTGATGCTGTGCCGCTGTCCAAACATGCCGTCTGTGCCGTCGCAGCACCCGGCAGAAATGAGGCTCTTGCCTTGTTGTTGTTGTAAAGCCTGGCCTTTTGAAGCAGTCCAGTCACGCTCCCATGACGGTGGGATAACTCATTCAACTCGTGAGGCATAGCCTGGCTCGTAGGAACACAACAAAGACACAATACCTAACAACCCTGCTCACTTCCTCAAAGACCTCCAGCCCAGAGCAGATATACTCACCTCAGAGTAGTGTAAGTTCAGCCAATTGGAAGCATATTGGTCAAATTAGGATTCAAATTTATTAAGTACAGAATAATGGAAAGTCTTGAGAATCAACATTGGTAGGGAGTTCTTGTTCCTTATTTTTATGTAGGTGGACCATGTTGAAGCAGGAAATGAATGCTTATGTTTCCAAAGATTATACCCTTATTATAGACTCTCTGCTGTGGTTCTGGGATGAAGAGAGCTCCAGACAATGCTCAAAGGGTCAGAGGAAGTTTTAAAACTGCATAGATAAGGTGGACCTTATATAACCTGGTCACAATGGTCAATTAGAGCTTATTTCTTTAAGGAAGTCAGTCTCAAGGCCTGAAGTACTGCAGGCAGTGGGTGTGCTCGAGAACAGGCCCCGGGGTCATCACACGGTACACCAGGTGGTCACCAGCTTTGCACCACAGCCGTGCAACCGCTCACTCTCACTGCATGTTTGGAGCATTAGTGACAGATTTGATCTCGCTGCTGTGTGCGTATATGGACATCTTGCATTTCTTCTATTGACATTCCAGTGACGATGCTGGCTGAGGGGGAAAAAGATACGTTCCCCTGCAGGAATGCCGCCATTAGTCAACCATTACCACAAGTACTCCCACCCACAAGGACTTCCCATCCAGTGGGAACCCGGAAAAACCATCATGGAATATTCTTTTCTTTGCTGGATGAGCATTGACTGACTCAGCAGTCTGCTGTTTAATTTAGGGTTTAGTCATGTAGAGTGTTCACCGCCAGTATTTTTTCTTTTTTTTTTTCTTTTTCATACTGCTTCAGTGTTGTAATAACAGAAAAGAACCCAGTCAACTGACAGTTTTCAGTTTATCATTCAGACTAACATAAGCTGTTTTATGACCATGATATTCCTAACCCACTCCACCTCACACAAAAAGTTATTAGATCTAACGAGGGTGAATGGGTTTGCTTCACTTTGCTGGACTGACAGTGACTGATAGTTCTCCATTGTGTTCTCCGGAGTGTGTTGACCAAGTCAGCTCTTTTCTGATCCCGACAGGCATAGGTCTAGCATCACTCATGGAGGGCGTTACACATTGACCCGACTGCTCAGTAAATGAGTGAATCATTGTGTCCCTTCTCAAAAACTTTATCAAACACATCAGTGAAGGTGGGTTAGAATGTGTTTCTGTCACACTTTTGTAACACAGGCGAACAGGTCAAGGGCGTTGACATGGCAACCAAAGGGGAAAAGTGAGTCAACCACAAACTGTTGTTTACCGTTATTTTTACAGATGAAAAAGTGTCGCCATAGCAACAGCTAAAACAGGAAGCTACTGCTATCCGTTGAGCAGGAAGTGTGAATTACTTGAATGCACATGTTCTTAACCTTTGTTTCTCAAGTGAACTCACATGGAAGTTGTGTGTAAAATCACGATGCATGCATCTGCTAGAATACGTAATTTGCTTTTTCATAAACAAATCATGAATGCCAGTCCAGTAAGAAAGCTGTTTGTTCAGTTCCTCATCTTGCTTTTCTTGTAAGTTGCTGAGAGATGCAGATGTTTTTTTGGGAGGAAGACCTGACCACGGTACCAGCCTGTGCTGAAACACAAAACTCACAGAACATGTTCAAGAGCTAAAGGAAGACGCTATCCAAGAAAACAGGCAATAACACACCAAGCAGTAGAATCCAGCAATGTTCTTGCCTATGGATGCATGTTTTGACATATTTTTGATGTCCGTGTATTCTGTTTTCTAGCAGCTGTGTAGTCCAGTCCATCCAAAAATCCAGTGTTTCAAATCAGAACTTGTCAACAACTTTTTTATGAACTGCGATAAAAAGGTAAAGAGCTTAGGGCTTGATGACATGTGTGATGTCTTGGCTTCATAGAGCAATAAGGCCAAAATTTGTCCATCCATCCATTCATCCATTCATTTTCTGCAACCAGGACCGGATCACGGGGGCAGCAGTCTAAACAGGGAGACCCAGACTTCCCTGTCCGGTGAGAACGGGACCGAGGACTGACCTTTGTGTGGCATATCGCAAAGCTAACCAATTGAGATTTAAAATTCCAAATAATTTGCTACACATCGTTTTCTGTCTGCAACATCACTGTCTCACCAACTACATCCAAAGTGAGCAGTTGATCAGAAATGGCCCCACATGTACGTAGTCGTACTGCAATGTAGAAAAGTCCCGTGGAAAATGTGTCGTGCCAGAGAGCAACATAAAAAAGTGCAAATACGAGCGTGTTGGATAATGTCATTAATGACGTACTTCATGGATTGTCATCCCATCTATCCATGTGACGTGTCAGTTAACAGATGCAAGAACTGTTTTTCCTCTTTCATATGACTGACAATTTTCCTCACACAATTACTCATAATGTGGCCTTCAAAGCAGCTGAAAATAGCAGTCAATACCAAACCTCTAATCTTTTTATCAGTGTGATAAACTAACTGTGGAAGGTAGCTGAATTAAACGCTGCCAGAAAATGAGCATGAGTGAGTGGGAGCAGCTTTTCCTCTCCAAAATGTAAATGAGCAGTCGAGTAATAATCACCGGGCAAATTGATCCGCTTTGTGTCTTATCCTTTATTGAACTCCGAACCCGTTACCTCAGACATCCCTGTATGTCAGATCCTCACGCAAACAAACCTCCAACAGGCGACTGATGAAAATGCCATATGCTTGAGTGAAATAAAGAGTGCTCGGAGCTGAAGAGCCAGGTCACTCATTGTTTGAGTGCTGTTCCCATGACGACAAACTTACTGGTCATGCTGAGCCATTAGACACTCTTTAAGGCTGGCCGGTGGGGAAGTCACAGAATTACAGCATGTCATGTTGCATTACAGCATGTTTCTTATCTTTCTGTTTCCGTCGTGTATATTTTTATGTTACACAATCAGATGGAAACAGCACCAGATTTGTTGTCGGTGGGGAGATTCCAGAAACCTGAGATGACTTCCTCCATCACCTGATGTAGTGAAATGTTAAACCCAGACTAAGACTGGAGGTTGCCACGTGGTGTGAGTGGGAATTCTCGACGTGGAGAATCTTCTAATACGCATTTTAAGGTTAAGTTACTGAACTTAACTTTTTATCCACTTCAATTCTTTATTTTTAACTACTGGCGGTTTTTATTGGAAATCCTGAGAATGTGTTTATTTTGAAAAATCTGTAAAGGTCCAATAAAAGCAAAGCGCTGTTGAGTGTGTGCGACAGTTAAATATACTCATGTCTGTGTGAAATCCTGTGATCCCTTTCAGCCGGTGGTACAGGATCATGAAGACGCATAAAGAGAATGACCGACAGCGCGAAGGAGCAGAGACAAGAAAATCAGATGAATTGACAATGGAGTGAGGACCGAACAAAAGACCAGATGGGCTCAGAAACTGTGGCTGTCAGGAGCATGAAAAGAGGAAGTAAGAGGGGGTGGCAGGAGACAAGGACAAGCAGCCAGGCGGAGGGAGAGAGATCACCTTCTTTATATAAATTACAAACTGCAGAGGCAGGAAATGGAGAGAGAATGAGCAAGAGAGGGGAAGGAGAGTCTCTGTGAGGTGGGGCGGGAGGGGGAGGTGGGGCAAGTGTGGGAGAGGCAGAAGGGTGTGTGCTCACATGAACCGCTCTTCCCCTTCTACGTATGAGCCACTCGCCCGGTGTGTGTTTGTGTGTGTCTCAGACGGAGAATAGAAAAGTTGGGGGGCAAAATCTGAGTCAGCGACAGCAGCTAGCAGACACTTAGAGCAACTCTCTCCACAGTGCTGGGTTTCTTCTCTCCCCCTCTTTTTTCCTTTTTTTTTTCCAACTGCTCTCACTCATTTACTCTCTTTCACTCTCTCTCTCTCACACACACACACACACACACACTTGCACACACATATCAGCCATCCCTCCTGGCAAAAAAGGAAGACAGGACCACAGGAGAACTGTTACACACCTTTTATTCCAAAGCAGCTCACCCAGCCACCAGCAGACACTTTGCCCAGGATGTGGACTCTTCTCTTAGGGGTCATCTTTGGATTACTGGCCTCCTCCAGGTCGGAACAACTTCAAGGTAAGGACACCGTACCTCTGCCCACTGGATGCTTCTTTGTTTGGGGATTATTATTCTTTCCTTTCTCTCTTGTGTTTCTCACTGGCAGTGTTCCTTTGTTACCAGATTTTTTTTTGGTACCAGACAGTAATTTTTATTTTTATTTTTTTTAGCCTTGCATGTAAGAGCTCATGCAAAGAGAAGCCTATGAAAGAAAGAGGCTGTGCTCTGCTGCTGCTGCTGCTGCTGCTGCTGCTGCTTGTTGAATGGATGAGTGGATGCCGGCAAGAGAGCGTGTGGTACACCAGCACAGACAGGCTTACGTCTGGCAGTCTGAGACTCCTGATAGACACAAAGGAGACGGGCGCTCCGGTTCCCTCTCTGTCTCCTTCACATACGCATGCTTGCAAGTTGATTTTTTTAATCAGGGTTTTGGGATCTCAAAGGGTACTTTGCGAAACGGCTCTTCTTTTAAGGTTAAGGTAGAAACCGGGGTTTCTTTTCAAGCTTTTTTGTCTACGCTTCATGCTTTACTGTCAGACACAAAGGATGTTATGTATCGCTTTAGATTTCCCCCTTTAATGTCCCCTTTTTTCACTTTTTTTTTTTTTTTTTTTTTTTTTTGCCGCTCTCGCTCTCTCTTCTCTCTCTCACATTTGATCTGTGTGTGACGGTTGGGTTGGATTGTTGCTTTGGGGGGCAGTATATCTCTGGAGGTGAAGTTCGAGCTGAATCAAACAGGTCTTGGGATTGTCTGGCTCGTTCCCCGAGGAACTGGTTGTTCACAGACTCCCTCTGGCTCCGCGCCAAAGAACAATCAGCATCAAGCTATAAAACTGACCAGGATTTAAAGGCAAATAAGGGACTACCGCTCACATGAGGAGTGTTTGGGGGATGAAGGAAGGAGGGGGGTGGGTCCACCGTCTTACCTTGTGCTTCGACATGTGCTTGCCCCTGGAGGCTCCTTGTGTGTGGAAGAGTTGAGAACTGTTTGTGTCTTTTTATATTTATCTCCATGTTCTGAGTGTTGAGATTAATCTAAATTGTCCCGCTGTGGTCACTGGTCTCTCTAGTTCAGGTGTTTTGGAGCTTCAAGCATTGAGCCTCTCAAGGCAGACCATTTACAGGACGACATATGGCCTGACCAGAAGTCCAGGTTCTGTTTAGGAGCAAAAGATCAAGCTTTATCTAGTGTCTTAAATCATATGGTAGAGTCCCAAAGGTAATCAGTATTGTCTTTCACTCGTGATTGAATTCATTTGACCTGTTTGTAAAGATTTACAGTAAAAGACCCATTTGGAAATACTTCATTTTTTTTCTCAATTTCATCATGTCTCTGTAAAAGTTGCAACTACTGCTGATAATGAAGCAATATGCAAGGCGTTAACATGCACACACTGTAATCACAACATTTCCTGGACAGAGAACCGGTTCAGAGTGGTTCACTTAGTGTGAAAGCGGATTATCATTTTAGTGCTCCTTTCCCATCTGCAGTAAAACTTGGTTACCGTCTCATGGACACTCAGGCCCACCTGCTTTTGCAAACATGGCCGTGTTTGCCTCCTTGGTTTCGTGGAGCCTCCTGCTTGTGCCTGTATCATGTTTCAAGGTGAGGGGTGGTCAGAGGCCCCGTGGACCGGGTCTGTACAAAGAGGGCTTGTGCCTGCATGGGCTCGGGCTTCTTCCAGACACGTGTTTGCCTCTTTTACCCGTCTGCCCTCTGCTACAATCCAGCTGAACGACCCAGCACCAACGTCTTATACAAAACACTCCCCTGCTCTTTTCCATCTGACCTCTACCATGAGCTTCCCTTTAATACTGACTCATCTTGATCATAAATGGTTCAAGAGTTCCTGTACTCCTTAATCTCTTCATTTTATACCAAATGAACATATTTCCTCGGTAAATTCCTCTTTTTTGAGCCTCAGCATCCTCATTCGTCCTCACAATCATCAACCAAAGACCTTGTTTATTTCTCAGGACAATCCACGATGAAGATTACTTTCTTGTTTGAGGAGCTCATTTTCAAATTTACTCTCTCCACACAGAAGATTGGACTTTACTAAATCCATCGCTTCAATTCAGGTTTCTTATGAAGTCTCGCTTCTTCCCTGTGTGATGCACTGTGAGCTGATCAAGGCGCCCCTGCCATAAATAATGCAACATATGTGTCTGTCTTTCTTACACGTGAACAGAGGATGCGGTCAGCTTAGCTCCAGAAAAAGATAAACTTCATTAGAAAAGTCTCAGAGCAACAGACTATTAAACAAAACAAACACTGAAAGTCACAGAAAAGGGTGAAAAAACTTTTCTTCATCAAATTATCAACAGATAACAAGCTGAAATTAAGAGAACAAGGATGCCAATTTGTCTATAACACACCTTTTTAAAACAAAATGAAGGATTTTCAGTGCTGAAATAGACAAATGGCTTTCTATACACAAGATCATTGTCCTGTTTGTTCATTTTTGGAGGACACATGGACCTAACTAACTGTTGTGTGATAGCATATCATATTTTATTATTACAACCTTGTTGGCAATTTAGATGAGTCTAAAGCTGAACACATTCCGCCCACCAGTCGATTTACAAAAATAATGACGCTTTTGTTTCACAGTTAAGGTTAAACTCCTTTGAAGGAACTGAAATGACTCAACAAAACATGTTACGTATGCGTTTTCTTTTCAAGGTGACGTAAACATATTAAATATTTGTATTTTGATTAAAGTTACAGATAAAATTTCTCATTTTTGATTAGTCTCAGGAATATTTTTAGCATTTTTTTTTTTTTTTTTTTTTTTTTTTTTGCACCTCGCAGTGATCAAAGTTGCCTTCTTTAGGTTTTACGGTTAGCACAAATGAGAGGGAATCGGATTGCCTGGCACTCTTTAAAAACACTTACCCGTCCTTAAACATGGTTGGAGCTGTAGGAGTCGGACTGTGAGACATAATCATACTTTACAGAGAAAATCAGATAGTGAGAGTCCTTCCTGTGACCTTCAGGTAATGTGTGGGTATGTGTGCATGGTCAGACTTTTTCTTTTTCTTTTTTTTTTTTTTTCTTTTTTTTTAACTAGACTGTATTTCTCCTGTCCCACTGGCCTGGTGGAGTTTTGTTGTGTGGACTGGAGAGAAACTCTAAGTCTGCTGACAGAGGAACTTCACTCAAGTGTGATAATGCAGGACACTGGAGCATTGTGGGAGACGGTGGCAACAAGGTCTCCCTCCAAACCAGCTGATGACCTATAGCTAAGAGGATTTTACAGTAGCACCGAGACGTGTACAGTACACTCTCTGTTCGAGCATGTCCTTCATTTACTCATGAAATGTTCAGAAAAACTTGGGAACATTCTCATCGACGTGATCTGGCCATCATAAATATCCACATGTTCTCCCAGAGTGCCTTCGTGCCTCGTCATACTCCTGCAAAAGCCGCGCAGAAATAATCAGCCGACTCTTAGGTGTGTTGTTGTGTATCCGCGGTCTGCCTCTTTGTTTGCGCACCTGTGTGCAGGGGGTAAATTGTACTTTATTGCTGGCACAGAAAAGACAAACAGAGAGTAATGAGAAACAACAAGACAAAATGAGAGAAGGGCTAAAAAGAAAGTGAAGAGAGGGAGAAAGTTGGGTTTGTCAATTACTTGTAGAGCAGCTGGAGGTTTTGGCAAGACATTGAGTTAAAGCCCCCTTTCTCTCTGGCTCTGCACACCCAGACTTTGCTGTCTCCTTGGTTTCAACTCCATTAGGTGACAATGGAGCCTTTGGGAGAGTCAGCGCCTCGGCATAACAGGCTTCTGGACTTTATAAAGACACGCATGATCAGTCCCTCTGCATACTAATGATTACTTCTCAGATTGATGTCAGCCCGCCTTTCAGCTCGCTGACGGTACGCTGCGCTCCCTTTGATCTCTCGGGGCAGGTTTTGCACGGCCAAGACCGCGGTCTGTCTTTCCCCCCAATGGGGTGAGCTGAAAAGACTGGAGGTTCTCCTAAATGTGTGTGTTTCTGTGTTTCACTCGGTGGTGTCAGGAACCTTCAGAGTGTTTGGTGATGTGATCTATACCTTCTAGTCCCCATGTGGTCGGCCGAATGCTATTTTCAAGGGGTCAAGATGTGGGTCTAAAGCCGGAGGGGGAGGCGAACTGCGACTTCTTCACAATAAAAGTGTTGAAACTGGCTCTTCTTGCCCGGTTGCCACATGGAGCAGAGCTCGGCTTCCTGCTGCTGCCGCTGCTCTGTTTACCCATAACAGCCAGTGGAAAAGTGGGTGGGCTGTTTTCTTATCGTATCTTGCATTTTATCAGTCTGCTTTCTCTAAAACAAGGAGATTAACTCGGCATAATAATAACAACAAAAGACAATTTGGGTGTTTATGACTCTATAATACCTGAGGCATACAAAGCTTAGGTGAAACTGGGGAATTTTTATTAAAGGATCTCCTTTTTTAACATTTTCTTTATTTAATCAAAAGGTTCTTTTTTGACTACATGTTTATTTGATCATTTCCTGAAGTGGTACAACTGAGGATGCAACCACAGAAGTCTATGCAATCAGTTACTCAAGATTGCAGTTCCTGTTTTGACTTAGATGAACTTTATGTAAATTCATATCGACACTACGTTAACTTTATTATAGGATAACTATTTATTTGTCAATAATTTCATGTTTGACTCTCCAGAAAAAAAAAGTTATTCAGTCATACACAAACTGAAAGACAGTGTTTTTCCTGTAAGTTTACTGATGTCTCCTCTTAATCCACATCTGCTGTAACGTATGCCCGGGAGCCTTTCAGCAGAAAGCTGATCAGTGATTATTAATTTATGGATAAGATTCGAGCTGCACGTTTGATTTAATTCTCCACACTTCACACCAGACAGTGCTGCTCGGCCACAGATGACTGCACTACATGTTTGTTCTTTTCCTGTTGCTGTGTGTTCACGGCTCACACAAGCCGTGCGCTATGGCAACACTATCTAACAAACATTAAGCTGATTTTTTTTTTTTTTCTTTTCTTGTCTTTGCAAAACCAAAAAACAAAAATCCACATGACATCTGTGATGTTTGTTGTTCAAGATTGTGGATTTGTATTAGTCATGCTGCACAAACACACTGTTGACAAACGGCACATTAATCCAGTCTTTCTCTTCAGAGAAAAACACATTTATTCTCTTGTCCAATTTCAGCAGTGTTAATAAGAAATTTTAGGTTTCACTCTATGATTTCCCATGAAACTTGCAACCATCAGAAATGGGAAATTAGATGTTTTTCCAATTAACTTTTTATAGACTTTCACAAAAAACAAGATCACGCTCGGTATCAGGATGAATTCAAGCTTTCATATTCATAATAAGAGCTCTATGTTCCCGGGTCGACTGCAGGACGTTTCCAAAGGTTTTCCTTGATACTAATGTTGACCTGTCGATGACCAGGAAACCCCCCGAGGTGTCTGCTTCTTATAAATGATCTCCTGGCCGTTGTCAGCAGCCTTTTGTGAGGGCTTTCTGTGTGGCTCTCTAAAGGTGTGGTCACCATGTGTACACAAACTCTTGCTCTTGTTTGCTCGACCTACTTCGCGTTTTTTTTTGTTTACATTTCAGTGTCAGAAACTGATTCCTGAGAGCAGGTTCATTAAACACACCGGCGTGTTGCTGTGCTTCAGTTCGTATTCAAACTTCACAAATTGATGATTCTGGGAAAAGTTGGATTTATTTGACTCAAAAAGTTTCATCCTTTTTTTTTATTAGGTTCAACTTAAACATGTCTAATGTTCCGATAAGAACAATGACAATGAAGTCATGATCCAGGTGATACATTTATTACTGACAACTTGGGAACAATTTAAAACTGTTTCAAAGTAATAAGTTTTTCGTTTTGTTTTTGTGTTTATTGTGTTATACTTCCTTCAGAAAGTAAAGTTTGCTTTATTGGCTTTTGACACCTTACTGATAGTCAGTGGGACACTTGTTTTTGTGTCTTATTTCAACAACAGCCCATCGCAATGTGGTCTAATATTACCGTCATGAGATAGCTCGACATAAAATCAGCTGTTTGTGGCGTCTTTCACTGAGAACAGTCTGAAACTGGCTGTTAGACGATTTCAGAATGTTTTTCCAGATAATGTTCTCTTGCTCTCTCGTCCTCCTTATTCTGGGCTTCTTTTATCAACCAAGACTACCTTCGATCAAGCGTCGGACGTGAAAGGCAGGACAACAACTCTTAATTATGGCACTGCTGAGGACTTGTTTTTTACTGAAAGTATTAAAGTTTGGCTGAGTGACAGACATTCAGTTTATTAATAAAAACTGTTATTGGTGAGGAATGTTTAGATCCAGAGGCAGAAAAGTAAAGTATTCACTATGAAAAGCAGTGAGCGTTTGCTGGAAAAGCCTGGGAAGTCATTCTTTATGACGTCCAACTGTAGCAACTGTGATGCTTTGCATGATTTTATTGTATGGTTTAATCCTTTATTTTATTTTATTAGGGTTAATGCATTTCTCTTGTGCTTGCAATAACATCTACATTTGATTCAGTTACGAAACTGGATTTTTAAAAAGATAACATTAGTTTCCAACTTAACTCATTTTGTGTGATGAGGCATGCTGGGAAACGGCACCCACAACCCGCAACTACTTGTCACATATTGTGGAAAAAAAAAAAAGTTTTTATTGATCTCATGGCCTAACAAGGAGATTTTATGCAATCATTCAGGGTTCCATAATAAAAAATAAAAAATCCCCACCCACCTTTTGTGATGCATAATTGTAGTTTTGATGGAAAATATACAGTAATAGATATAGAAAAGACTGATATGAAATCTGATTTATTGACTGCTGTAATCTTGATTTCTTTTCACTAATTGTGTTTCTTCCATTTCCATTTTCACACTCTCTGTGTGTTGGGATGCTGACATCCTGCTGCTTTCATCGTGTCCCGACTGAAATTGGATGAGCTAATCAGGCAGAATGTGTGTTTGTGTGAATATGATTGTATTTGTGTATGAAGGGATGCCCTTGTTTAGCCGTCTGAGACACTCTCTTCCCTCTTTGTTTGGAGCAAAATATACTGAAATGGGCTCTTTATTTGAAATGCCTGAGGGTGGAATACTGTTGATGTGAATGCTGCTGGTCTGTTGACGTTTCTTTCTCTGAAATTTCATCGGAACACATATATCCCAAGGCTCCCTCTTGAACGCCGCATCAAGAAGCACCACACACGCAACCATACCATAGTTCATTATGCTGATGTACTTTTGTCTAAAATATAATGGACATTGCTTAATGTATTGCATTCCTTTTCCTTGTTTCCCTGCAGTAAATTTCCGTGGCTGCAGCTTCGCCGGTGTATTTCATGTGGAAGGAGTGAGCCGTCACTCCTTGAGCTTCAGCCTCGCTCAGAAGGCGTGTGAGTGGCTGAACAGCGCTCTGGCAACCCCAGAACAACTGCAGGCCGCCTACAACGAGACAATGGAAACATGCAGGTAAAGCTTCTGAACTTCATCTCATACAACAAACAAACAAAAAAAAACATAGGTTTTCTTTTACAGCTTAGACACACAAACATCCATGACAGTACCGAGGTAAAGTGAGAAAGTGACTTGTTGCCCTGCCTCGATCTCTGGGAACAGATCCAAATCAAGACAAGAACTTCTGCATGATCGGCAATGTCAATTTACAAATGATACAGTACAAAATCATGCACAGAACTCACATCCGTCAAAATGAAAAGTTAAAACTGTCGAAAGACGACTCTACAGTGAAAAGACATGATTATCTTTATGCTGCTTTGACCTCCACAATACCACATAAATACAACAGCTTTCTACTTATTTTGCTCTCTATGGCCACGAAAACAACCCTCGAAATAAGAAAAAACTAAATAAAAAAATCTTACATTACTCACTCAGACATTTGTATAATGTATGTTCATTAATCCACAGTTTTTAATTGGCTCTCCTGAAAATATAAACTCCAAATTGATTTCATTGGCATCAGGAGTGCTTAACTTTTACCTTCAGTCTGGAAATGTCACTGAAAATGACTTAAACCAAGTTAACATGTGAGACAACACCATGCCACCTTCAACACAGCGACGCAGCGTCCGCCTCTCGCCTGTTTTCACCTGACGGCTCCGAGCGGCCGTGTTTTGACTCGATCAGCTCCTGCAGCCTGGAGACAGACTGCGTTGCGTCTCACAGAAAGATTTGTGTTTCATACGAGCGCTGCTGTGATGTTCCTTACAGAAATGGCTGGATCAGCGACATGAGAGTCGCCATCCTCAGACACAGTCCGCATGAGAACTGTTCGAGGAACATGACCGGGCTGATCTTCAACTCTCATGTCGATGCAGCAGATCAATTTGATGCTTACTGCTACGACGAAAAAGGTACATTTATTAGGAGGACATAATCAACTGCATTTTACCTGTGTTGTTCTGTCAGTTATTGATGCATAAACAGTCTGCATTGCTTCTTTTATTAGATATTTTTTTTGTATATGTTTCTCTGTTTTGGTAATGACTCCTTCCTCCTTCCTGTTCCTCCTCGTGTCAGAGGGGCCGGGAAGAAACTGTGACAACTTATTTTCATTGAATGGACTCTTCCCATCTGACGAGTCCGGTAAGTTTATACATTCAAATCCTCTTACTGTCTCGGATCAGGCAAGATTACAAAGAAATAAAACAAGTAGTGCAAGTTGGACTGTTATGTACGTTTTGAGAATAAATCACGAAGATCAGATCTCACAGTTATATATCCAAGCAACAGCGACGAAAGAGCAGAACATGAAACCACCTTGAGCATCCGGCCTGGTTACCAAATGATCTCATTCATCTCTGCACTTCAGCACGCAGCTCCCGCCTACGTTACCCAACGTGTGGTTAACCCAAACCATCTCTAGTGCAAATGTTTGGCTGAGGTTAATTTTTCGAGCCGCAAGTGCGAGTAAAATGTTGACTTCCACAACCCAAACCACAGCGTTTGCAACTGTATTATATAACATGGTAATACTTTATAAGGATGCATGCATGATGGGTTTTTTTTCATTCTTTGTTCAACTTATTCAGATGACAATAACACTGAGCCAACAACTCCAAACCCTCAACCGGAGGGCGGCGCTGCCGATGAGGGTCGACACCCCACTGCTGTCCCGGGGGAAGACGGCCACATGGCGGAGCTGGATCTGACCCCGGCTCCCACCACCGCCGCCATGACGCAGCGTCCGGGGGAGCCCGAGGCCCCGTCTGAGGGCCCCACCACGAGAGGAAACCCGTTCACTGTGGGGCCGACCTTCACTGCAGCGGAGTTCGATCAGACCGCTGGGTCCGGGATGCTGCCGCCGCAGTCTGAGGAGGAGGAGGCCTCTCCCACGGCCTCCGGCGGAGCTCCAGAGGAAACACAGGCTCCTCCTGTAACTGAACCTCACCATGAGAAAGGAGAGCCTGAGGGAGGCGACGCTCCCAAAGCAGAGGGTGAGAGTGAAGGATAGTTAAAATACAAATCAAATTTCTTGAAGAGTTGTGTAAAAACTTGCTAGAGTATCTATAACTTGACAATATAATGGTATTTTACACATCCACTTAATGTTTTTTATAAACTGTGCAAAAAAAAAAAAAGCCTGAAAAAGCCTTTCAGCTATATTTAGGTTGGATTGCGCTATCTCTGCGTAGAAGAAACAGCCAGACTCATTTGTATGTGATTTGTATGAGAGGATCCTCATCCTGAAAGCAGAGGCAACAGGTTTTAGAACTGAAATAACTTTCAGAACACAGGACGCCCCCTTGTGTCCGCTTGAGCTATGGTTGAGCTGGAGCTGCCTGTTTATTTCACAACAAGCACAGCAAATATTTAATAAAGTCAAAGGAAATGAAGTATATCTATGCATCAAATGCATTTACAAGTGAACCTGGCATGAAAGTACTTGAAGGATGAACAAGTGCTTCAGACGGAGGGAAAGGGTGAAGTGTTTTGTCACAGTGCTGGATGTTTGTAGGTGTACAGAGCACGCAGTCTGTGGAGAGTACAGCTTAAAAAAGGGCGGCCTGGGTAAAAACTGCACCTCCAAGGCAATACATCACCCCACCTAACTTAACTGGTTTTCTTTGTCACGCAGCTCCACAACAAAACCCGAACGACAAAGAACGAATCGTGAGTCCTGATGGGCCTCAGACTGGTCAGAAGGAGGCTTCCGACTCGTCAAGTGAGCATATTGATCTTACCGTATCTCCTCCCCTCTGGAACTACAGCTGTTTAAAGTCAAACAAGGTCACAAAAGGCCCCTTCCTATTGAATCTTTCCAAATCAATGTTGGTATTTCTCATTTTTGATGGAGTGGCAGCTTGACAGCCAGGGAATTTCTGTCTGACCTCCAGCTGTGTGAGGCTCAATCTGCTTCTCTAGTGTTTCGGCCACAACTGCCCAGGAAGTTGATCTGTTTCAAAATGAACTGATTAAAACACTGAGATGACATGTTTGCCTGCGGTGACCCAGGAGTGGAGCAGCTTCCTGATTGCTAATTCTTCTATCAGACTCAGTTATAAGACAATTAAACCCCTGCGTGCCGTGTCCTCTCTCCAGACTGGCTGGTGGTTATTGGAGTGATTGTGGCCGTCGCCGCCATTCTCCTCGTCTGCGCTGCCGTCGCCAAACGAAAAAGGTCAAGGTTCATTTCAGCAAATTCTTTTCTCTCCGTCACACAGCGGGCCGAGTTTCATGTAAGTGTGTCGCTGTGTTTTCTGCAGCTGGTGCGGCAGGCAACAGACCCTCATGATCACGTCTAAAGACGGCGGCGAGGGCAACGGCGCGGCGGCGTCCGCCTCCGGCTCCCGCAACCCGGACCGGGAGCAGGAGATGGTGACCCTCATGAACAAGGAGAAGATCCAGGAGAACGGCAACACGGAGGAGTTCACCGTCATCACGTTAGAGGAGTCGCCAGATAAGGAGCAGCTGGCTTAAGGGAGGAGCGCCGAGAGGGGGGAGGAGTGGGTGACGGGGGGGAGGAGGAGGAGGAGGAGGAGGAGGAGAGGGATGTTCAGACCAGATGCTCCAAACACTGGTGTTATGAAGCGCTTCTGCCAGCACTGAACGGACTCTGTGTGTTGTATGTATGTGTGTGTGTGTGTGTGTGTGTGTGTGTGCTATTGAGAGGGGCGTGG
The DNA here is from genome assembly GCF_902148845.1 of Salarias fasciatus. Classification (NCBI taxonomy): domain Eukaryota; kingdom Metazoa; phylum Chordata; class Actinopteri; order Blenniiformes; family Blenniidae; genus Salarias; species Salarias fasciatus. The sequence continues at coordinate 13,965,270 of NC_043751.1, read as the reverse complement.
CCTCTCCGTTACTGGATCTGGATCTGGATCTGCTGCCTCTCAGTCAGACCGCGGGTTTGAAGCCGGCCGGTCGGCGGTCTGGCGGACGGCGTGAAGCTGTGTGTGGGAATGTTTCCTCTGTCAGCCGTTGTGTTTGTGACATTGCTTTATTATAGACGGGGCCGAAATGGGGAATAATAAATTAATCTTGATATCTGATTTTGTTTAACATAATAGACAAAAAAGATAAGCAAACAGTTGTTGATGTTTTCAATATATTTAATTTTTGTTTAATTGGCTTAATGTGTTTGCCATGTGTATATTTCTGACATTGCCCGATGGATCGAACCCTTTTTTTTTTCCTTCTTCTTCTTCTTCCCGTTATCAAGAAAAGTGGGGATGTCGCTTCCTTAATTTATGCATCCTGGACTAATTTCTTGGTCTGTGTATATAAAAACTATCTGTGACTTAGCATAGCTTCCAGTGCTTTGGTAGGAGGAGGAATGTGTAACCATCTTTCATTAAAGGAATGTGTCCAAGAGTTATTTAATTAGAGTCTGTACCTCAGAGGTACACGATTGTGGATGGATTTTACAGTGTGCGGGGGGGAGGGGGAAGTGGGTACTGTCAGAACCAACCCACTGTACCGCAGCCAAAACTGTGCATTTTATGCAACGCTGACGTCAGTTCATTTAATATAAATTTATATTGAGTGCTTGAAAATCATATTTGGATGTTATCCTGAGGATAAGAATATTAATAATTATTATTAAGCATACATACTTCATACACAGTGTGTATATCAATCATGAGGAGGAAAAACAGAACTGAGAATTGGACTCGATCTGAAGCACATGAATCACTTTTTTAGAGCAGGTTTACGCTCAGTTTTGGCTTGACTGTGGATCCTAGAACAAACCGTGCATATGATAATGGGGGTGGGGGGGGGGGGGGTCGTAAACACATGCAGTGTAGGAGGTTTCTGCATAGGAACGAGACTGTGACAACATTGTTGATGTTCTCCTGAGGGAGGGGCCTGCGATGAATTCAGCTCGTGTGCTCGCTCAAGCCTTGTGTGCGTTCAGACATGTAAACAAAATGCTTTTTTTTTCTACTGACCTTCTCTTGGTAAAAAAAAAACAAAAAAAAAACACACACTTTGTCATATTAATAATATATTCTGTGTGACAGCTCGTTTTCTTTCTGCCTGCTGTTCAGTATGAAGCTGAATCACCTGCAAACAGACTCTTTATTCATTCATTTCAATGTTCCAATTTGTTTTGAGGAAAGGTAGAAAACGTGGTTAGAGTAGGCAGGGTTTTTTTTTCCCTTTGGTCAAATTAACAAAGTATGTTGCTGAAAGATTTGTAAAGTCATGAATGAAATAAATGTGTATAGAAATAGGAGTCCGCATTGACTCTTGTGTTCTCGCTGATCACCCCTGAACACACAGAAGTGAGCATTTCCACACCATGACAGGAAACACAAGTGAAACCATTTCTCCAGCATGAGAGGAAGTGAGGTTTCCATGGCGCCAGGGCAGAACATGTGGAAATCAAGAATGATTCTGTCAGACTGAATGAGAGAGAAAGCATCTTTGCTTCATTATGTGCATTCAGTATATATAACATGAGAAGAAAATTGAAGTCATTGGTTTTACCATCCATTCATAAACTAACAATGTGAATGGAAGTTAATGATTCAACACCATTTATTTTTAAGCTCATCAATGCAACTTCTGTAATTCATATACTATTAGGACTCACATATGACGGTAATGTTCTCCCTTCACTTTTAATTTCTATGTGCTTGCTGCAGTTTTGATCCTATTTTGTTAATCATTCTCCATTCCTTGCAGTGTTTTGTCTAATTATGATGCCACAAAACTACACCTTTGGCCATGTATTTCACATAATAGTCTACTTAGAGTGCATTCTAGGTGTAAAATAGTGACTTTGACAAGTTCTACATGCTTCACTCACTTTTTGAGAATTTGTATGCTAAACACAACAGCACGACAGTCTGCCAGTTGAACACATACAGAACTGATGAATTTGGTTTGGACGTATAGAAAGTTTTAAAAAGTTGTAAAATATGTTTATCTGGGAGTGACTGAACGCTGAGCAAAGAGAGAACAAACATGGCTTTACTTATAAATCCCAAAAGTTTCAAACTTTTCTGAAGTTTTATTGTGATAAATACGGCTCTGTAGTGAAGACATTAAGATCTGAGGAAATATTGCACTGCTGGACTCTCTGTGGCTTTTGTAGTTTGAATTTTCAGCCTTGAAGCTGTTGGTGAAAGTGTAACAGCAGCTTAGGGTCCCCCCAGAGGAACTGGAGGAAGCTGCGGGGATTTCTGGAAATAAGATTGATGGGTGGATGGATGGAATATGTCTCGATTTCTATTTCTGTCATTCCACTTTTCTTATGTCGCAGGTGTCTGTCTGCTCTGGCATATATGACTGAAATGAATGGGTTTGTTTTATGGGTACTGCAGAAGACATTTATTCCAATCAGAAGTTGTCAATCCCCACATATTACTTCATATATATTTAACCAAAATATTTTTCCCCTCTAAATTACTCCCATTACATCTGAATATATCATCTTGAAAAAGTTGTGTTAGTGTGGATTTTCTGGTGTCTTTTCCTACTGATTGACTGAACTAGAGGATGTATGATCTGGTTTCTATGAGAAATCAAGCACAAAAACTCTGATGTAGTTATGAATCAACATTTATTAGTTATATTTGTATATGTACACCAAAGGTACAACACTCATTGATATGTAGAAACAGATTTTTATGTATACCATAGACCGAGGATAGAATTCATTTATTTTTTTTTCGCACTACTTTTGTCCTTTTTTTGTTTTTGTTTGTTTTTCTTGATAGAGTATTTCCCGCACATGGACTCTCTGCCTTTACATCAAGATTACGACAGCTTTACAAGGAGGGAAGGCCTCGAAAAGTAAGATCAGGAAAGCACATTGTAGGCAGGAGTGAGACAGGTTCAGGAGCTTCTTCAAACGACACGTTTTCAGTAGAAAAGGACAAGTTTGAAGATATTCTGGCTTCGTTTTAAGCACTATTTTGCTCTTCCGAGCTCTTGGATGTAGTTTCTCTGTAGAAGCGAAAAGGCAAGACGAGTAAAGGCAGTTCACCGAGTTGGATTTCTCTACACCTCCTTGATGTTGGTCACACAACCGAGGTCGAACGTGAGCGGATGGCGTTACGCGAACACAGAAGCTGTGGGATGTGGACGTCCGCGCCCCTGCGGCTCTGAATGCGCGTGCGGCAGGTAAACAGAGGCGCCTGAGACTAAAGCCAGTTTTCTCCTTGGAACAGACAAAAATGTTTCAGATGAGTCAACCTGAGGAATGTTGATTTATGCTGCTGCGGGCGTGTGGAGACGGCTGACGTAGTTTTATTACTCCGCTCAAATCAACTACCGGACCGAGTTTGATTCCTCGCTCTATCCTACATACAGGGCAAATATGACCTTTAACCTTTTTGCGTCTATCTTTCCAAGACCCTTTATCACAGTCGTTTCTCAAATAACAGCTCATGTTGGCGCCCCTCCCTTTATTCCCCCCCCCCCCCCCCCCCCTCATATTAAACCATAAACATCTCCTCGCTTTTAATTTCCGTTCTTTCTCAATCTCTGTCTTTCTCATTTTCATGCAAACAGTGTTTGTTTCAGGATCACTGCAAATTCTGGAGACTTCCGCATTGCCACTGAACAGAACAATTATATATTTATGTATGTACAATGAAAATGAATTCACACTGCTTATATCTTCATGGAACAAACATTCAAAACGCTTACATTAGATACAAAAAAAAAAGAGATATTTATATATTTGTGTGTGACAGGTAAGTAAAACAACTAGTTAACAGCTATTAGCGAATAAAAAAAACAAGCAATTTATGACACGATTTCCTCTCTATACATTTTTTTCTAATCTAATTTTATTCAGGACATAGATGATATATATATATTTTTTTCTAGAGGATTACATTAAAAAGGTCACAGCAATGAAACTATATTACTACAAACCATTTTCAATGCCCCCCTCCCAAAAAAAAAGCAAAAAAGGGAGAAAAAAAAAAAACATGTTACCTACAATATATACACAAAGTGCAAGGAGGCACTTCAAAATATCATGCTTTTAAGATAGTGGTGCAAAAAAATAATTATAATTTCATTTTATTCATGCTTCTAAAACAGTGAGTTTGAACATGATAGTGGTCCAACACTCAATCCCCACCGATGACGCTGCGGTCACCGTGCAGGAGGGACTTTTCCCGCGTGAAGGTCACAAGGTCAAAAGGTCAATAAGGCTCCAGGAGCCAGTTAGGGTGTCAGTGCTATGCCCTGCAGCTCACTGATTACAATTATAAATGTGGTGACCTTCGAGGTTTTAGAGTGTTTGCATTTATTTATTTTTTCCTTTATTCCTTTGTGCATAAGTAAAATGAAAAATAAGAATAGAAATCAAAGCCTCTGTGTGTGCAGGTTGCGCATGCATGTTTGCTTTGTGTGCATGTAAGTGTGTGTGCATATGTGTGTGTCAGCTGAGTGTGCACTACGATGTATCAAAGCACACTCACGTCAGCTGATCTTTTTTTTTAAATTCTTTTTTTAAAAAGCAAAGCGAAAGATGTCTTCTGCGACGGTGTTTCGGGATCTAAAGGAAAGAGTGCTGCACTAAGTGTCGTGTTAAGCTTCCTACTGTTAACTTTATTCGGCAGATGTTTGAAGCGAACACCTTCAAGGCGAGGTTGTCATTCAGCGCAGGCAAAGAGAGAAACAAAAGAAGAGAAAAATAACACGATGCTTTCGGAGAAATCAGATTCACATCCACATCACAGGAGTGTCACGTCTCGCTCACACAGACTAGAAAAAGACTAGCAACCAGTAGTCCTGCTTTGTTTATGTGTTTGCCATCACCATTTGGTTCTATGAGAGGATCATTTTTTTCAGTTTTTTTTTTTTTTTTTTTTTTTTTTATTACCTGATAGCTGTCAACATTCTGGCATAATGCGTATTGCTGTGAACGTCCATTGTTGTGTTCTGAGTTTCCTTGTAAACGTCTCCTGGCTAACGCGGACGCACAGCTGCAGCATCTAGGGTTTGTAGAAACAGTCGTGAGCACTGGTGGCAAAACAAAAAAAGTATATTATTGTTTACCTTTTTTAAGGTCTGGCTAAACAAGACGCTGGCAAGCCTTCCCGATGATCTGTCTTTGTTTGCGCGAGCCAAGAGTCCATCTGACAGCTGAGAGCTGCTCGCTTCTCTCCGCATCTCCTTTCCAAGTGATTTCTGGAGGTTCACCTCTTGTGCTCTGTCAGTGCTCAGTTATATCTGTCTGTGCTTTCAGATGGTTCAACCACTGGAATGTCTTCTCAAATACGAGGGCCTACTGCATGTGCTGGGAAGCTTTGCTTCCTGTATTATAAATATAACGATCTCTCAAAAGAGACCTTCTCTGTAAACGGTTGATTCTTTTAAAAAACTGTGAATACTTTCGTCGTGCTGTTTTACAAGTCGTTTTATTGAGTGAAAATCTTTGCTGAGAACGTAAACATTTTTAGATTTCCCTGCAAAGGTGTAAACAAACCAGCCTGAGTGTCTTTCTCTCATGCTTTTTAAATTTTAAAAATCTTTTTTTTCTTTAAATTAGAATGTAATCATCATTGACATTGATCAATAATATCTGTGAATCTGATCGCGTCAATGACTAAAAATGAAAGAAAGTGGGTATTTATTTGTGCCGTTTCATTTAATCTGTGCTTTATATAATTTCTCGTTTGTGCTGTGGTTCACTCACTCCTGCATGGCAGTTTGATTTAGAAGCTAATTGATTTAAATTTCATTGGCTTGAGTCAAATTCATATTAGGGCGAAAAGGAAAGTGCTGTTAAAGATTTGGGTTAGGGATTTCAATTGCATTCAGTTTTAGGCCTCATCAGAAAAGACATAACATCAACTGCTGTGCCAGCCCGGTTGTAAATAGGCAACTTAAGAAAAGCCTAGTGAATGTGGCGGGAGCGACGTCGAGGAGGCAGTTCAAAGGCCTCTGCCAGCTGATTGATTTTCTGCCTGTTTGGTCCCGAAAACTGACTTGGTCATGTTTTTAACCCTAGCTCACACACACGCACACACACACACACACACACACACACACACACACACACACACACAAACGCTCTTTTTCTCTCTATCAATCACACACAAACATTAGAAAAAGAATAAGGAAAAAGAAAAAAAAAGTCCCTTTTCTTCACAGACCCAAAAAGAAAATCAAAAGGTGGATTTTTGAAAACAAAGTGCTCCATGGTGAAATTTGTGCTTTTTCAATTCAGCGTTTACTTCGATAATACTCATTTGTTAAGATCTCAGCATGGTTTTTACCTGTCGAATGCTCTTCTTCCAGGGGCAGTGAGTGTAAAGGCCAAATGTAACTTTAGTCAAATGCACTTTAAGGACTCTTGTCGTGTTCAGCTTTGTTTAGAAAAAGCAGCGGCCTCGTGCACACGTGCCGTGACGGCGCCGACTGACAGGAATGCAAAGAAATCCAGTACATTACACTGGTCGTCACGACTAATGCTCCGACTCCCTCTCCTCCCCTGACATTAGAATAGCGAATCACCTTTATGAACCGTGGAAGATGGCCTCAGTGCGCCCTCACGCCGTTCATCTTCTCTCTTCATAAAATGTGGTAGAACCAGGATGTATTGCTCAGAATGGCTTATCTGACTTGTTTTCTCACTTCCTTCCCTCTCCAAGCCTTGAAGTATATTGTGCAAGTATCTGCTATACAGGACACAACCGTGCTCTAGCAGATGAGGTATACCTATGTTATTATTTCACGGTTAAGTGAATTAGTAATATAAATCAGTCAGATAGACAGTTACAAAAACCTTTAAAGGGACTAATAAAAAAAAAAAAAAAAAAAAACAAAGGAAAAACCAAACTACATAAAAATACAATTAGTAGTTCTGTTCATGTGACTTTTCATTCACTCTTTTTTTTTTTATCACCAGATAAGAAAGCTTGTGGAGCCCAGGAGCAGGGGATCTCTGTGCTGCCATTATTCATGTTTCCATGGTTCCTCCTCAACAAGCGTGCACTCCGCAGCAGAGCCGTTTGTGGCTGAGGTTACCTGCAAGCAGTTAGCGGGGAGATCTAAACAGCGGACCAAAAGGCACACATCAAAACAAACACTCAAATCACTTCAAATGTACAAGACAATGGATTAATGACTGAGTGCTCCCAAATATGAAATGTCATGAGGTTTCAGCCAAGCAAAGCCATTCATCTGCCAAATGTATCATAGTTTCATCCTCTGCCACGATGAGAGGCAAGTTTAGCGATCCATGCTGTGAAAATGTGTTTCTGCAGGCCATATGCTGGCACATAAATACCCACAGGGTGCGATTTGTGATAAAAGCAGCAGGGGTTTCAGCAATAAATTATAGTCTAAGCAATGCTAGGAATCTATAATGCAGAAAAATAAACGATTCAGTAAAAAAAAAAAATAAATTGTAAACGTAATATGAGCGAAAAATTAGAAAAGGTATAAAAGGTCTGCAGTCAATGAAACATGTAGTGCTTGCTGGGAGAAAAAAACATGTTTGAGAGAAATTACAGCCACAATTTACCTAATATATGTGAAAAATTACTTAGAATTCAAAAAACTTTAATCTTAGGTGTTATGTCCAATCAATTTTTTTGGTATTTTTTTGGTATCACTAATCAATATTAGAAGGATTAGATTTCATTCTGCCAATTCATTGCATTAAAACTAAATAAAAGCAAATCGCACACTGTGTTTACACGTGATTCAATTACGTCTTCTTTCTTTTTTTTTTAGCCTCTCGGGTGGCACTGATATTTACTGATATTTTGCAACATGCAGAAACTTTGGAGGAAGAGTTTAACTTCTAGACAAACCACTGATGATCATGCTTATGGCCTGTGTCCGAACGGGGCAGTCTCTTTTACTGACCGGGGAACAGACCACACATTTATGATGACTTGAGTCAGACTCAACATGCAATAACAACAACTTTAAAAAAAAAAATCCACAACAACAACAAATAAAGAGGTACACACACTAAAGAATGAATGCATTGACAGGTTAGCGCTACTTTGCAAGCAGTCTACTGTGGTTTGCATCTTTGGAATGGGGTTAGAAAAGTGTGCCACAGAATTTCAAACAGGACAAAACAGAAAAAAATAAGGAAACTAAAATATATTAAAAAAAAGTTATTGCAGATACTGGAAATAGCAGCTCTTTGTGTCACATTAATATGTAAATAGCTATTATTGGAAGGGAAGAATATAAGTTTTTACCATGGATGGAGTGTGTGACAGGTTACCGACGTTGCTAGGCAACACCCTTCATCCTTTAATAAATGAATAGGCTCATCAGTAGACCTTTCCCCGTGGGTGAATGTGTGTGTGTGTGTGTGTGTGTGTGTGTGTATGTATGTGTGTGTTGAAGATGGGCAGAAATAGATGGTGTCAAAATGCAAAATCTCTAGCAACGAATGACTCATTGACAGCGTGGTGGATGGCTGCGTGTTGCGTGTTTATGAACTGTTAATTAGTTATAACACTTCTCTCTGCGTCTTAAATTGGTACCTTAAACTGCACTGCAGATGTTGACCCTTTGCTGTTAAACAACTGAAATCATCATCTTGAATAACACTTGACATAAAGTTAAAGAAAAGTAAAATACGAACAATAATCTTTAAAAATATAGTAAATAATATGATATTATTACTTCAGCATATTGTGAACTTTTGATCGATGAAGCGCTACTAAATAATTTCTCAGGGTCATTATGGGGATGATCTGCTGCTACCTTTGGAGTGAGAGCCAAATCTCAACAGGTTACATTCACCAGACTCAGAGCGGAGTCCCCCTTCATCAGCACTCGCCTTGCACAATATTCTAAATGTTCATCCAACACAAAAGCTGCTATTACAAACAAATAAATACACATGTGCACAACATGCATCTGTAGTCCCACTGACTGACAGCTGGCTCTATGAGCATGGCCGTGCACCGGCGGCGTGATGCGGCAGTCAACAAGCAGTCAAGCGGCGGTGCGGAGGTGAGCATGCAACAGCGAGGTGGGTTATATACAAGTCTCTATGTCCGGAAGCATTAATTGTACCTTGCATTCATCTACTACGACAGAATTGTTAGCAGTGGCGCTAGCAGTTGTGGTTGCGGTAGCGGTTAGGACGCACTGGTTGGAATTGTTTTCGTGGTGGTTCTTCATGTCGTCGTAGTAGGACTGGGTCTTTGTCATCATCTCGATGTCGTCGGATTTGGCCGCGTGCGCGTCCAGCTCTTCCAGCTCAGCCTTCGACATGTGGTACACGATGCCTGCACCGTAGGAGTCACCCACCACGTTCACTGAGGTTCTGAATCGATCCCTGAGGAGGAAGACAGCGTCAGCGTCGATATGTTACCTCAATACACATTTTTATGTCTTCCCCGTTTGTCAAACTCACAGCAGCCAGTCGACAGCAACCAGCAAACTGATGTCTTGGGTTGGCAGGCCGACAGCAGTCAGGATCAAAAGCATCGTCACCAAGCCGGCGCTGGGAATACTGGCAGCACCAACACTGGCCAGAGTGGCAGTCAGACTGGACGAAGACACAGGAAAACAACACTTCTCACGTTGTTGCACCAAAACACTTCTCAACACTTCAGCACCGACTCCTCAGACAGCCATGAGCACGACCTAATGCTCTTCACAGCAAACCGATGAGGACATTCAGCCTTTATGGTGCTCGTGTAAAGAGCAGGGATCTAAGAGAGGGTCCTCCATCGGCTGTGAGGACAGGCTGAAGTTCAAGAGGTTAGATATTTTAATTTGAGGAGTCAGGACTTTACAAGACATAAAAATGTCAGAGTGAAGGTCATCCATCCTCAAATCTGTTTTTGAGGGGAGCAACCAGCAAACATTGGCTATTGATTAACATCTTTTACAACTAGCATAAGTTTTGTTGTCACTATCTGCACTCAAACTAAAGATAGTATAAAAAGAAAAGAGTCTGTCTGGTAACATTCAGTGAATTTAACAGATTACAGTCACATCATGGACATTAAAACTGTGCTGACCTGACGGTGACGATCTGGCCGGGGTCAAGGTGGACGCCATTCATCTGGGCAATGAAAATAGCGGCGACAGCCTCATACAGAGCGGTTCCGTCCATGTTGATTGTGGCGCCGACCGGCAGCACAAAGCGAGTGACTCTCTTGTCAATCCCCAGATTCTCCTCCAGGCAGCGGAAAGTGACAGGCAGTGTGCCAGCACTGAGGAGGAATGAAATCAATGCATGATGCTTTGAACTAACAATATTCCTCATTTAACAGTCCGTCCAGAGTGATGCTGACCTGGAGGCCGTCCCCAGAGCAGTGATCCAGGCCTGGAAGATGCCCAGGAAGAAAGTGAAGGGGTTTTTCCTGGTGATAGCGAAGTAAATGCTGGGCAGGAAGATGGCTCCGTGGATGATGAGGCCAATGATCACAGTGATCATGTACATGCCCAGCTGTCTGGCCACCACCTCCAGGTCCTTAATGGAGATGATCTTGCCGCAAATTAGGCAGGCGATACCGAAGGGAGAGTACCTGATGAGACAAATGATGTTACTTATAGCAAAAGACGCTGTCATTGCTCTCAGAGGATTCATATACTGCCAAAAACAGGAATGAAGCGGAAATAACTTTGCAGAACTTCAAAAAAAGTTATTTCTGACCGAGGTGACTTGAATGAGTTTCGGAATGAGTCAATGAGAATATTTTGTGTTACTAACCACATGATCATGATGACAAGTTTCATCACGATCTCATTGAGGATGCTGAAGAAGTCAATCATGAGTCTGGCCTTTTCTCCCATCTTGCCCATGCAGATGCCAAATGCAATAAAGAAACCAATCAGACCTGCGGTGGAAAATAATATATGTATCACACTTTGAATACCAGGAGGCCTCTCAAAGTGAGGTGATAATAGGAAATGACAGCTTTTAAGGAGTTGTGGGAACATCTGTTATTCTTAATGATTTTATCTTTAGCCATGCCAGCAGCATTACGTCATAATGCCTCCAGAAACACTTATCAGGCGCAAGCAATGAGCCCTAATGGTTAATGATTAAGGTCTTGCTCTAACTACTGTGCCGACTAAAATCTCAGAACATTCCCATCAGTCTTTTTCAACAGTTGTTTCGTGTACTTAGATAGTGAATGTTCCAAAAATAAACAAATAAAACCCACTAGTTCCACATCAGCATGGTAGCTGTCTTTGTTAGCATGCTGATGATAATCACTTCAACGCGCTGCGCTTCTAGTAACATACCCAAAACATTCATGCCACTTTTGAACTGCAGTGACTTTTTGATGACGAATTGAGGTTCCTTGGTGACGTTTGCCACCAGACCGTCCATGGTAGTGGCATTGACGTCCTCCACCACGACTTCCTCCACCTTCTTTGTGACTGTCTGGATCTGAAGGAAAATAAATATACTAGTTACAATCTGCCTGATGGATCAAGGCTTCTGAACTGCATTCAGTGCGATGCTTTGCCTGCTGGGTTTGTGTTTAAGCAGACTTAACAAAGACATTCCAAATTAAATGAACAATTATGCAAAGACAATCAGTCCAAATGAGTATTTTTCCTCACACCCTCTCCATCCATTACCTGTTGGAAACACGCCTGCACCAGGTTCTCTGGGAACAGGTTCCTGATTAAATCAAAGAAAGCGTCCAAGCTGGACACGTCGTCATTTTTCTCGCCCTCGCCCAGGTTCTCCTTTAGTTTGGGGTTGCCAGGGTGGATGACCAGCACCAGGATGACTCCCAGGATAGCAGCGATGACCGTGGTGGTCATGTAGTAGACCATAGCTCTGGTGCCCAGGCGACCGCTAGATTTGGCATCCAAACCGGCAAGACCTGCACCCAAAAAACCCATGGGATCATCTTCTGAACTGTCCTTAAAGAAGTTTAGTGTGATTATAACTGTCAGATCATTTTAAATTCAGGATAAGAATTTATTTCAGTGGTATTACAGCAAAGGGAAATATGAAAAATGAATGTGCTCTTGCAGTAGAATTCAAAAGTGTGTGAGCTTGCTCACTGCTGCTGAGGTTATAAAATATGAAATACAAAGCCATCAGTATATTATTTAAATGATTCAATATTCTCGCTTTATCGGGTTCATCAGACACACTGCACCTGTGATTAAACTGGAGATGATGAGTGGCAGGATCAGCATCTTCAGCATCCTCATCAGGATGTCTCCAGGAAACGCGATCACCATGACAACATCTGGGTGGAGCGGGGCGGCGACACGAAGCAGCATCCCCGACACGGCGCCCAGGATCACACCTGAAAGGCAAAGTGACAAGTGAAAGAATGCGTTTAATGGCTCATAAAGGAAGTACATTTGGAAGATAATCACTTATTGAATGTAAAGATATGTTAAACTAAATATAGTTTATGTGGTTTCATTAGTCTGAGAAGTTGAAAGATGAATCATAGAGGACTGTTGAAAAAAGTGCTCCTTTTGATGTGTTTGAAGCTGGCCTTTCCCATATCTGGTGTGATGCTTGGAGCAGCTGAAGGAAAAGCCGTCAGCTACAAGATCGGGGAAGATAAAGCGAAGATTAAAGCTCAGGGAGGATTCGGATTAGGTATCTTGGCATTTGATGGAGGATAGGTGTAGCATGGACAGAAGATGGGTGCAGCGTATCAGAGTTTTTGTGTAATCCAAACAAAAAAACACTGTTTTCTGGGATTTTTGCTGTTCAATGCTTCATAATCTCAGTTTCATGTTTCAACCTTCATGAGCTTGTTGCTCCTTCACTTATCCATTGACCTCTGTTCTCTCGAAGCCTAAAAACTGACATTTGGAGCAACTCCCTCCCAAAAAGAGACACACTGTGTCTTCTAAGCAGCGGCTCTTTTCTTGTTGCCAGAAGGTGAAGCTGACCTCTGAGGAGTCAAACCCCCAACCCCACCCCCACCCTCCTGCCAGGCCTGCTGGTTGGCCTCTGTGCCTGTCTGTCTGTCCTCCGCCAGATAAAACTCCAGCATACCCCTTCAGGGCTTTACTTTCCCAGCCAAAGATAACACAGCCTGATATATTGTTTAATAACACACACTGCAATCGAAACACATCCAACTTTTTTTTTTTTTTTTTTGTCCCCATTTCTTTTCATTTGGCTTCCATTGTAGATTCTGTGCTTCAGTCTATCCGCCAGTCAAGAGCCTCCCATGGTTTCTGCACACCCAATGATTTTTGGATGGCACTTGATTTCCTGTGCTTTGTTTTTGGCCAATTTGCAAGTTCCCCTTCGGACTCGTATCTGCCAAGTGACAGATGATCAATGGTCATGCTGGCGCGCTTGCTCTGTGAGAATCCGGCCAAATGGTGTGAGATTCGCACAAATATGTGTTTATAGAATACATAGAGACATTACATTAGTAAATACATGCATCTCAAGGTTTGTAAGATTCCATCCTGTGTGTGCAAAATGGTAAAACTAAGAGGGAGCATCAGCGAGTGGAAACAACAACACAGCAGAAACTGCATCGCTGCCTCCCAGCTCTTTGTTTTGTGTTTTCATTAGCTCTCCCCCCGCAGTGCTACGAGCCACTGCTATAATCACAATACTGCTCGTGCGACACCAGAGGCTGTTGGGGTGTCCAGTGTGGCGCAGCGCTTTTGATAGCAACAGGTGGCGCCGAGCGGAGGAAGGTCAGAACACCCAGTCATCTCAGTGTCTGCTGCACTGAGCACAGATGGCGTCTTCTCCTCGTCTTCTCCTCGTATCACCAACAAGCTGAGTAACCGAGCTCGGCGTTAACAGAAGACTGAGCTCAGTTGTTGTCAGGATCCGTCTTCAGCATGCTATGCTGTTTTATGATGAGGTGCCTGAGGTTAAAAAGAAAAAGAAAAAATGCAGAGGAAAGGTATGCTGAGGCCACTTACCCAGCACAGTGAGCGTGAGCAGGAGGTTCTTGAACAATTTGGAGCAGATTTTGGCACATTTCGACTGGGGCCTGGCCTCGATGGGCTCCAGGTGACTCTCGTGCATCCTCACCTCCACTTGTTTAGGCATACTGTTGGCACTGCAACACAGACAAACAATGACTGAGAATACTTTCTTTTTTTCACTGAATGCAAAACTAACAAGCAGAATGTACTGTATGTGACATGATCATAGACATCTGTGGCTTTTGTGACAAAAACAAAACAAAATAAGGCTCTGTTAACACCAAACCAGCAAAATACAGGTGATATGTTACAAAGCTGCCACTTCAACTTTTCCCATGGTTAGATGAGCATCCAACAGATGGGAACCAACGTCAAGCTGCTGCCTCTGAAGCTGCAGACCTCTGAAGGCCACACTTCAGACATGCAGCATCTGTGTGCGTGTCTGTGACAAGGAGTTTCTATGTTTTCTGACTAAAAATGACCAAATTTCAGAGTTTTAAATAAACTTGTTCATTTAATAAAAAATGTTAAATGTTTTACATAGATGCATTTGCCTTTTTAACACATATCTATGAAGATTAAACCTGGTTTTCAAAATAAACATGTTAAATCTCTGTACTTCTCTCTTGACCAAAATGAAAACAGGTGAACATAATTGAAGTTAATTGTATAAAACAACTGTGTAGACCCTCTTCTTGCAATAACTTTGTTTAAAAGAGCTTTTAGCTGAAACTACGCAGAAACCTGAAATCGTTTATAATGCCACTTAGTGTATTTAATTGAATGAGGAGTGATTTTCCATTACGGGGCGCACGGAGCAGTTTTCTGCACTTGTGAGAAATGTGTGAATGAATCTGTCACAGAGAGCAGGCCCAGCTGTGAGGCAGGTGTTCAACGTCTTCATCAGAGAGAATGAAAAAAAAAAAAAAAAGAAAAAAGAGGCATCATGGCAAAATACTCATCATCTCAGTACAAAATAATGTTTTCAGATTATCTTGCTTAGTTTGACATCTTTGTTTTGTCTAAAGATGTGTGTGTTGCTATTCTCGTCCCGCAGCAGGAGGGAAATAATGCAGCGTTGACCTTTGATCTCACCCCTACGGCTCATGGCTGAAAACACACAATTAGGTCCTTTAGTTGTGAAATAATTATCTTTTTTTTGTCCTGAAATTCTCTCCCCTATAGTCCACGATGGAGTCAAACCACTTCACACACACTAACTATGCCAGCTGTCAAGATTTTTTCCTGCTTTTCAAAGCGTTCCTGATCAAAGGGGCTCTCGTCAGCGGGCCCCGTGTGGAGAAGTTCCCCCACAACCAAAGGCTCGTCATGGTGTTGTTATTGTGTAAGTAGTCGCCAATCATTACACATGAACACGCGCACACACTTACACACACACACACACACACACACACACACACACACACACCTCCCCCAGCTTTGTGTGCTGTGGCGCTGAAAGCTTGACTATAGGAAGACCACCTGGTCTGCTTCCAGGCACACAGATGGACCAGTCCTATCTCCTCTTATTAATTTCAAAGTGAAGTGTGAAATGCAGAAAGTGCACACAGACAGCAGGAAAATAACAGCCACTATCACTCTGCTGCTTCATGCGAAGCTGCAGGAATTTGTAAGAACTCCAGAAATAAAATAATGGGGAGGGGAGAAGAAAAAAGTGCATTCCTGAGTAATCCCATTCCATAAGAGTGATGGGAACTGCTAATTGAATTTCCCCCTTTCACTCTCCGTTTCATTATTTTTAGCACTAAGAGAGGAAGCAGGCGATATTCTGTCATGATTCTCTCATTAGCACTTCTCTCGGCGAGGCAGAGACAGATGAGGAAGCAGGTTTGTGTGACCAAAAGAAGGATGAATGTGGAAAGAAAGACTATGTATTTGAAAAAGCAATGTGTTTATTACTCTTGTACATATTTTCATCTTTAATTAATACTTCATGATCTTCACATTAATTCTCTTTGTCCTCATGAAGAAGTTTGAAATATTTAGCTTCGAAAGTTTTCAGGGTTCATTTGTCAGTAAAATGGGTCTGAGCGGCTTCTTTTCCGAAAATGTAAAAGCGCAAAAATTAACAGTGACGATAATAGACGATAATCAAGCAAACACATTTGACTTTAATTGGATTTGATGAAAAATATTCAGTAAAAATGCATCATTTTGTCAGGAGCACACACCACTTTTTTTTTTCCCTCAGTCAGCAACGGGATCATCTTATAAACCAGATAATCTTGACTCAGAGCTTAGTCACATTAATTGCATTAAAGAACCGCAAAGCCATGAAAAGTTAATGATGGTCTAACAGGACTAGGACAGATACCCAGAGTAAGTACAATCTCAACTGAAAGATGGAGAATATTTACAGTTAAGGCTCTAATTTCCCTTGCACACTTAGTAAAATTAAACTGTAGACACACAGAAAAAGCAAAGTTAGTTCAAACATCCTGCTGATCCTGCTTAAAGCTAAAAACACACTTTACTTACTTCATCTCTGGGGGAGTTGAGGTAAGCGCTATATACATTGACCGGGGTCAAAACTCCAACCTTTGGTATTTAAATCAGAGAGTGTTAAAATAATCTTGGCTACTCCATCCAAAAAAAACCCTTGCCAGATGTCAGCAGATGTGGTCCCAGGTACAGCTGGCAGCTGGAAACACCGGAGCTGTTCTGACAGCCGGCCGCTCTCAGCTGTTCCCCCCCGATCGCTCACAGCATCCGCAGAGGAGCAAGTCAACGCGGTCCAGACGACAGCCACAGCCACAGCAACAACCTGAATTGCCCCATCCTGATGTCTGCACCCCCCACCCCCACCCCCCACCCCCATCCCACTGCCCCCCCCCCCCCCCCCCCCCCCCCCGACTCCTCCAACAAGCCACAAGCATCAAGAACGCACACTCATACAGGCGCGCACACACACATATATAATCATCAATCCTAGAAGTAAATAAATAGAAAAAAAAAGAAGAAGAGGAGGGAGGAGTCAATATCTGAGCTTAAGAGCCAAATCCCAGAGGGTCCCGCCATTCCCTGGAAACTGTAATCCCCCCAGAGTGTATGCGTCCAGACTCATCTAACTAACGTGGAAAGCTCGAGAGGCCAGGCTGGAGATGAGCACGATGATGCCTGCTAATGGCACAGTGTGGACAGTAGAGCTTTTGTAAGCACTCCTTTTGTTGAGAAGGGAATAAATGACAGGGGAACGATGGATAAGAGATTTGCTGACCATAAAGTCGAGCAGAGGATGAGAGTTTAATGTCGACCGCCCTCTGTAGTTAAAACAGCACATGTGACCAGGTTTACGTTCACTGTTTATAAACTCCATTACGTAATGAATAAGAAACACTGGATACAAAAAAAAATAGGCCCACACATGCAGATCACACACGGACTTCCACATATAGATTTATGTATTCCCACCATTCAGTCAAACTGCAAAGTGCTGAACTCCAAAGCCCAAATGATCTATGTGATTCATGTGAGGACGGTGTCACGCTGATTTCCCTCCCGTCTCCCAGCAGCATGGGACTTCACATCGTATTGAGCGCTATCACATTATTCTAATTAGGGAAATGTGTTGGAAAGCTATTTCCTCTTCAAACAAATGACCAACTTCAAAAACAAAAGCCAGAGGAATGCCGTCTTGTCTGCAAAGGTTGTGTCATGAGAAATCACTCATCCTAAATCCCTTGACATGTCATACTCATTCAAAAGGCTCTCTCAGGGAAAAAAAACGGTGCATTTCCAGGACGAGAGCGAGGGACTGGGATAGAGAAGAAGGGGTTACAGTGGGGAGAAAGAGGGACACTAGGGGAGAAGGGGGTACCAGGGTCACAGCAGCACCTCTCAGCCAAAAGAGGGGCCTGTGAGGGGAAGGCCGAGGCAGCCATCCCTGCTCTTGGCTGCTACCATGTGAAGCTCTCTGCTTCCTCTCTCTTCCTTCTGAGGGGCTTTGTTTCACACGCAAACAGTGGCAGTGGCCCCAACTCGCCCGGCCAAGCGCCGCATCCAAACTGGCAGGGTCCAGAAAAGGAGGGAGGGGGCGCAAGGGTATAGCAAAGAGGGGGGCGGGGGGGGTGGAGGGTGGGCGGTGGGCATGTCCAGAATGCCAGTTTCATTCAGGCCACTGATGTCATGCCTGTGCCCACCGTGGGAGAGCAGCGGAGGGACCAAGGCGCCCCTTTCTCCTCTCCCCTCCACAGTCTCTTTTTCCAGGATGAATGAATCTTTCAGAAGCTGCGGTCCATTGTGCCCCATAATCGACGGCGATTATCCCAATTTTATGCAGCCTTCCCAGTGCGAGGAGGTTCCCTGAGTGCTGGCATTGAGGGCCGCTGCAGTGCAGTAAGGACCACGAGGGGTTGTCCTAGCAACACTCTGTGGCTTAGACAGAAAAGGGATGAAGGGGGGAAGAGGAAGCTCGCAGCCACACACACACACACCCGGCGCACAAACACATCCTCTCTACAAACACTGCACATGAATGGAGAGTGTCTTCAAACAGAAGGACACATTTCATCTTCACCACACTACAGGAAAGAAATATGCCACAGAAAAGAAGTTCTACGAACTTTACGTGACACTTCACGGCGGTGTTGTTGCGCTTTCCGCATGTTTTGATCTACACTGCCACTCTTCCTTTCACGTCATGTACTCACACAAATGATCAACAGTCGGATTCTGTGGTTGCACTCGTCTCATTGTGGCGGCTGCGGCCCATGCGACAACACAGAGGGAGATGTAAATGAGAATACGAGTTTCCCACTGGTCTCTCGAGGGGCCCATTGCCCGTCCTCATGATTGGTGCATCACAATATATTGTGAGGTAAAGACAACTGGAGCCGGGCCAGGCTCCGGATATAAACTGGCCCCTCTGGGCCTCACAGCCACTTGCATTACAGTGGGAAGAAATGGGCTCACACATACTGGCTGCCTAGGAGCTGTGAACCAACCACACCAACAACCCCCCCCCCCCCCCCCCCCCCCCCCCCCCCCCCCCCAAAAAAAAAAAAGGAAGCTCTCAGCAAACACTTCAGGTTGTGCTGTGCATAGGAAGTGGGAGATAAATTCCAGGATCCCAAGAAAGGGAAGCTTTGTCTCTCTATGGCTCTCAATCATGTATCCTGAGATGGTCGTTTGGGATGAATGCATTCATTGATGGACAGCGATGTAGAGATGTCTTCTGCGAAATCATTTCCCCTGTCTGAAAACTTTCCAAATCATCACGTGGGAATACCAGACCACAACAGATGCATTGCTGCCGCTTTATATTCAGTACACTCATTTTGTCAATTTAGTTTAGCCATCAGCTTTACTTGGTGAAGTCTTGAAGGTGAAAAAAAAAAAAAACATGAACTGTGCGTCATGACACATTGTATATATAAATATATCTGATCTACATAACAATCATTTACTATGTGTTTTCCCACCATGTTCTCATGGCAATTTATCTTATCCGGGTATAAAGACACTAATTTAAAGCACACATAATGCTGGATCAATAAGGGGAGTGTCGGCTGATTAGAAGCTGAATCACTGAACTCAAACCTCTCTCCACTTGATTTAAGTTAATTTAAGAGAGTGGATGCACAGAGACACGCTGTGGTCCACTTGAAAGCCGTCTTGAACGGCTTCCAAGTGAGCCCTGGAGTGAGAGTAAAATGTGATCAGAGGCTGGAGCGGGGCCAAAGGAATCGCACATTGAAAGAAGCTGATTTCTGCTTAAATCACCCCGGGTCAATCAATTTCTGCCGCTGACTGTTTTTGGACTGCATTAAAAGGAGCTAAAGGATAACTGGTGAGCAAGTGACACATTCTAAAGGACATGAACCTGTAACACCAGGCAGTATGTCAGTTTAGACTTCTATCTAAAGTTTCACTTAGCGATAATCAAGCTGAAATTTTCACTATAACAGAAATAAAGGAAAGATTTTGTAGCTTTTATCTTGTAAAGTTGCAATGTGTGCCTTTAAATGTGTGTCTTCATTACAGTAAAAGCTGTGAGGATTGCATTGTGGTCAGAGTCTTAACTGTAGAGAGTTGTCCCTGAAAGCGTCTGAGCAGTCTGCCTTTCGCACACATACAAAGCAGGTATTCAGGACCACGGTCAGTGACACAGCCTCCGGCCTTCACACAGGTCAGAGTGCCGCTCCACAGTGCTGCTGGAGTGGCTTTTCAGCACAGCTGATACGGAGGTCAACATGTGCCATCACTGTCTTTCCAGAATGCCAGTCCCTCCTCTAACTTTGATACAGATAAGCTGGACAATTAGCACATTTGAGAATTTTCACTATGACTGTACAATCAGTGTGCATCACCATGAAGGCAGTAAATAAATTGCTCATACGTGCCATTCTTCCTGTAACCGGTTTAAGTTTCCCCTTTGTTTGGCACAACTCTTTGTGTCCGTAATGAGGGAGTCATTAGAGTGTGTCTCTGCGAGTCCTGAAGCTAATGCCGGAGTCCGCACAGGTCTGTCACATGTGACCAGAGCCGCTGTAATGATGTCCTGACAGCCCATTACGCCAGCGCCTGCCTGCCACTGGACTGAATTAGGTGATTTCAAATCATCTGGATAATGTGTGAAAGAGACTTTAATTTGATTATGTAATTCAACCATTGCCTCCTTCACAATAAGAGCTACAGATGAGAACGCGTCAAGTCTTTTTTTATTAACAATAACAGAAAAAAAGAAGAGATGTTAAGGTCATCTGTTCTAAAACCTCTGATCTTCCTATACAATGGATCAGCATTTATATTCCTCCCCTTTTCTTTCGTAATGTTCTAAGAGTCTTAACTGTGATGCTGTGTTTGCTGCTGGGTCCTTCTAAGCTGCCACCAAAAGGATTTTGCGGCTGCTCATCCAGTCCGCCCGATCCCCCAGCCCCCATCGCCTGCCCACAGCTGCACAGATGAAAGATCAGTGGAGGAAAGAAGATCATCCATAGTCATGTCAGATGTTCCCACTGTACTCCTGCACACCTCCTCTATCAGATGAGGACTTACACACCTAACAGCAGACACTCTCGTTTCTCATCTCGCTCCTCCCGCTCCTGCCTTCGCGCCGGCCGCGTACGAAGCGAAGCCGCGGCGCTATCATTAGCAGAGGCGCATCTGTTTAACAGAACTTGCTGTATGGCGGCACGCAGCTTTTGATGGCTTCGGTCCGATTCCCCACCGGAGCTCATTAAATCAGCCAGTGAAGGCAGGACCACCCCACCCCCTACTACAATCACCACTACAGTACACCCGCTGTAGCTGAGAGGGGAGCGGCGGAGAGGGGTGGGAGGGGCGAAAACGGCAAGAATGCCATGTAAAGATAGATGAGTAACAATGTATGGGGGAAGGGTGAATGAAAAAAAAGGGGGGGGGGGAGGGGAGAAAGAGGAAGGTGTGGCTCGTGAAGGTAAGGATGGAGACAAAGGAATGAGAGCGTAAACAGATGTGAAAATAGGTGAGGTGGAGGAGACAGAGTTGGAACAATCAGACGAAGCGCGTCTATTTACTGGGTTCCTGTGCTATCTGTGGACAAATGAAGAGACGACATCTGTTTTGGGCAGCTGGCCCCATGAAATGGGATTACAGCACAAATCACATTTCATACATCACTAGACTCACCTGACACACTCTCGAATTTAAACGCATGTGCGAAAAATCATCACGGTCAATCCCACCGAAAGCACCGATTCAACCACACATGCACTATTAGACACCGCACTCTCATTTCTGACCATAAATCTCTGCCGGTCCAATCCCACGGTGTGTGAGGTGAGGTGAGCGGGGGTTACAGCCTCGTTCAGGATTTGCCAATAAGAGGACTAAGGAGGATGGACGTTCTCTCACTAATTAAACACTGGAGTCTGCAGAGGCTGAGCGAGGCCCGGAGCGGTGGGCCTGCCCTGCTCTCCTCACACCACCCCACCGTGTTGACAGAAAGGGCATTCCTACACACACACACACACACAGTCACAGAGAGCTCATTACATCAGCCAGTGAAGCCCAACGACCACACACACGCACATGCACACACATGTCCATAAAGGTATGTATTACTGATTTTATACCTCAGCGACAAGGATGTGCTTCAAATGACTTCCAGAGAAGGAAAAAGCCTTTTCTTGAAATCCAACTTTTACATCACTTGAGATAGTTATGAAATTAAGTTCACTTTTATTGATGTGAGTCATGTTCTATTCTTTCATCTTGAGAGAACTTAGTGCCTCAATAAGAAAATGTGTTTAAATTAAGACACTGTGATCATTTATAGCTTCGCTCGTAACCAGATAAAGTCAGACGAACGTCATATTTTAGAGTTCAGCAGGGAAATCATTACTGCATCAGCTCATTGAACATGCAATGTTTTTACTGCAAAGTGCACCGAATCGTCAAACTGTTCTGGTGAAAGCCTATATAACCAAGATTCAAACATTTTCTATGTGTCATTGACGTGGAAGACATCACATATTGGATAGGATGCAGCACTGTAGCTATTACTGTAAATATACTTTCAATTAAATCTCGACAGGGCCTTCACATTTTAATGCAGTCTGGAGATTACTTGTAAATGCGATGCACTTATAGATGGTGTTTATTTTCACCCGTTTTCCAATTAGGACACTGCCTGCCTGTGCATCTCCGTCTGCGTAGGAAAACACACAACATCAAGGATGACCAGAACAAAGTGTGGAAACATATCAGAAAATCAGGGAGGTGTGACAGAGCTGTCCTTCTCACACTCTCTCGTGTGTGTAGCTCTTTTTTTTTTCTCTACAGTATGCATCTCTCAAGCTCATTACCGTTTCACTTCTTCAAACACACATCAGAAGATGAAATACGTTTAAAAACAGACAAACAAACACGGCATTTATAGCAGAGGCAGAGATTTCGACCTAACATGAGACAGTTGTTTTTGGTGAGCTGCTCTGTTGCCCCTGTGGACAGTTAGACTTGAAAATTCAGGACCACCCAATACAATAGAGAGAAAAACGATATGATGATATAAACTGACACTTGTCAATTCATTGTCAGTGCTCACTTAACTCAAATTTGCGGCTTCCACTCTTCAGCTTTCCTTTCATCACCACGGAGGAACTTCATGAATGGACTCCTTTCAGAGCCACATCACCACCTAGAAACCACACTTTTCTCATATTCCTCAAACACTGGAAAAAAAAAAACAGGCGCTCGCTGTTTTCTGTTGCAATCTGTTGTCACGTGTAAAAAGCCTCAGGGAGACCCCCACTGCGCTTCAGTTCGCTGTTTTTCTTTCCATGTCATTATTCGTTGCACACTTTGTCAAACTATGTAAACATTTCTTTAGTCGCAGGCAGCGCAGGAATGCCATTGAGAGCGAGCGTTCGCTTTTTTCCACCACCTAATTATGACAGCCTACGTATAGTCTCAGTCAATCCTTATCACGAGCTTGAGGCAAAAGCGTTTTCAACACATTTCCACTGTTTGATCCCCACCAAATCCCCGGAGAACACACATCTTAGCGAGCTCAGAGGATAGTAAACCCCCGTCAGTTGAGATTTAAGGCATACAAATTCCCCCAAACCCTGGATCAGGGTAATCCTTGGACTATAGGAAGAGTCCCAGGGTTCCCTGTAAGTGTATTAGAAAAAAAAAAAAAAAGTGTACAATGTGAAGCACAGAAAGTGATTTAATATACTAGAAAGAAGAAATCTAATTCTAATCCCAGTTCTTTTCACTGGCTTTGTAGCAGCTCTTCACTCAGATTTGTTTAAACATTCAAAACAATATGTTTAAAGATTTTAAAATGTAACTAATGTTTATATATATATATATATATATATATATATATATATATATATATATATATATATATATATATATATATATATACATATATATATATATATATATATATATATATATATATATATATATATATATATATATATACATATATATATATATATATATATATATATATATATATATATATACATATACATATATATACATGTAAAATTATCCAAGCAACTTTGATCTATATCCAAGGATATGAATAATTCTGAAATGAAATGTTAGCTAAATCAGCTGCTTGATGACATTACTGAACACTTCAACAGAATGCTACATCTCAGGTATTTAAATGATCAGATGGATTTTACTTTCACAGTAATTGGACAATGTGCATTTTGTGTATTTTGAGGTGAAACATGGCCTCATTTTAAGGGGACACTTTCACCATATAAACAGCTTCACCGGTCACGTGACTAAATGACTTCCGGTCATTGGGTGAGAACTGCCTTTTGCATAGATGATACAAAGTTTGGACGCTCCATCAACAGAGTTTCACACACAGTTTGATGAATATGGCCACCGTCTTGCGTGTGTTCAGCTGCGTCCCTGTGTCCACGCTGCTGAATGTGACGGGCGGCTCACAGCTAGACGACTGTATCACACATTCACCGGAAACAGGTGCACTGGAGCAGTGAGACGTCAAACCATGAACAAGATAAGGAAGGACAATCGTGGCTCAGGAAATTGAACGATTAAAAACACAGGATGACACAGTCCATTACTAATGTATTTGGCACCTGTTCAAACAAATAAGCTGTTATGTAATCTGAGGTTTAATGTCAATGATTGGATAAATAGATAGATAGATAGATAGATAGATAGATAGATAGATAGATAGATAGATAGATGGAGCTCCTAATTAACCAGTACATAATGTGGTGAGCCAAAGCCTTCTAACAAAACCCTCTCTGTGTTCATCAAGCCATTGAGGCAAGCCGCTCTTGGAACACGCCACCTCCACTAGAATAATGGGCCACTTTACAGGCCTCCAAGTTAGTTCACAGAATCCAGAGCTGGGAAACCGCTTGCACAGGGTTCATAAGGAGGAGGGGCAACTTAATTGTTTCCTCCGTTTTTGTTTTTGTAACCCCCCCCCCCCCCCCCCCCCCGCTCCCCTCCTCCTCCTCCTCTCTTTCTCCTCTTTTAATTTTGAAAAGGGGGCTGACAAACAGGCAATGAACGAGATTGTTGTGTGTTCCACTGGACAAGTGGGTGAGGTAAACAAAACTGGACTGTGGAGTCCATCAAGTGGCGCTGGTGGAGACGGGATAGGCTGAGCGGTGGGGAGCAGCAACACATGCAGAGGGGGGATTGGTCAGGGATCGGGGAGTAGGAGGAGTGACGGTCGCTGCCAGCTTTAAGGGGGGAGAAGGATAGAAAGGGGTGAAGGTAAAGGCTCATGAGGGAATCAGGAGTGAGAGAGAGAGGGAAGAAGGGGGCTCACTCCGGAAGAAGTGGGAGGTGGACATGGGTTCTGGGGTTACTCCTCCAAGTGTGGGCATTGTGTTCGGCGCTGCAGTTCTCATGCATGCCCCGTTTTGGCTCCCTGAAATGTCCGAAAGTGATGGAGCTCTCCGCGATTAAGCGGACAAGTGGCAGCTCTGGGTTTGCGCTCCCACAGATCCAGCTATTTACATGCTCAAGAGGAACATTAATGCCGGCCGATTCCCCAAGGCCGAACAAAGAAGCACACAGACCTGCCTCTGAGGCCCATTACGCACTTAATTGAGGATTTGTGGAAGAGTAAAGAGGGGTGAAGGAAGAGGAAGGTGGGTGAGCATGGGAGGGATGCTGGGCGAAGTGGGAGATGACTTTCATCTCATTTTAATTAGAATTTTTTGGTATTCTTCTAAGGTTATTTTGTTCATCTGCGCACATAATCAGATGTGGACAAAACACTGACTCCCATTTGTGCCACAGAATCCAAACATTCCAATGCATTATTTTGTCTGATCATTAAAAGTCTGAAAAAGACTGTAGGGAAAACAGTCAAAAAACCAAATATAAGTACAGTATTTATCTACTTTTGATTTTTAAAAAAAAGACAATTTGAAGATGAAAGTGAAAGTTCAGGGGTTTTTTTTTCTGCTTTTGACGAGGAAGAACTTTTTCCTCTTTAAAAACAAAACGCCGTCAGATAGAAAGTTCACAGAGACACAGCGAAAGCAAAACGTGGCTCCGTCGGATAATCAGTGTGAATCTGTCAGAATAAATCTTGTGACAACTGTTCAGACGAAGTCTCTTATTTGTTTTGGACAAATCACCTAATGTGCATTAATTATGATCCCTTTGTTGCCCCCACAATGGGCCGATTGTCTGCCGTGGCATGGCTCTTTGGTGCCAGCAGAAAAAAGGGGGGTTGAAAAAAAACAAAAACAAAAACGAGACCCCCACTGTCCTGCCGCCTCTTCCCTTCACCAATGAGCGTTTCCGTGACTCCCCCCGCTGACCTGGATTCCGATGCAGCAGGTGCCAATGGGATGTGGGCGGTTTGGGGTTTTCAGGGAGGAGGACAGTGGTGCTGGTAAAGCGGTGGGTGGGATGAGATCCTCACTGTACCAGTAATCAGTGACTCAGGCCCCTCAGGGGTGGGTGGAGAGGGTGGCGAGGCCTCCTGCCAGCATGTGAATGCCTGATGTTATTCTTTCAAAACAGAATGAATATCTGTCTTCCCTTACACAGAAAGTCTGGGATTTTTAAGTTCATGTCATCAATTCTAGATTTTTTTTTCTCTCTTATTATTTTCTAAAGTAGAAGAGCGACGGTACTCTGAGTAATACTTATGACCTGTGTCCAGCAGATGAGGACAGACGAAAAAAATGATCCCAACTTGGTGTGTGTACAGGCCAGAGGGCACATGCACCTCTGGCAGTGTGTATAAATGATCCAATTAGATTTCCCACAAGCCTCAGCAAAATAAAATGGACTGTCAAACCACCTTCTGAGACGACAGTAAAAGGAGGGAAATGTGACATTTTGCAAAGAACAGTGTTGTTTTTCTACACCGATAGTTGTCTGTTAAATTATATATGATATCTGGGATTTTTTTTTTTTATGTTTAGGTTGCACAACATGTTTTTCTTCCCTGCATTATAATCTCACAAGAGCAAGCTTCCAACTTCATATATTCTGTCTGCAGTGAAGTAAACCTTCTCTCAATTTGGTTTTTGCAGAACTGATGGCATAATACCAGTGTACGGTGATTTGTTTTCCTGCATTTTCAGTCCTGAGGCAAAAGTAAACGATAATTCTGAAACCAAATTCAAAGTTTATGGAGCAAAGCATGAGGTGATGTTTCCGACTCACACGCTTCAGGTTTAAACTGCTACTAAAAGTCAGCAGGGTAAAGTAAGTGTTCAGTAAATGCTGACCACACACGGCTCCACTTCAGAGGCTTTGTTTTCCTCCCCGACACATCAGCACAGATTATATGGGCAGTTTATGCTCCCGTCTCATAGTGAAACTGAATCAGTGCCTCAACCATGACCAACGGAGATCTATCGCCGAGCCGCCCAGCAGCAGCCTCGCTGGGGGAATGCCTGTGTTTCTGTTCCTGTGCAGTCATACAGAAGTGAAGGGAGCCAAGCTCTTTGTTTGGTCAACCCATGGGAAAGGCCTCGCTCTGTTCGGCTCTCTGAGAAACCAAACGCTGATTCTATAGGCAGGAATACACTCGCAAAACAAAAAAGAGCATGTATCCCCACTTCCATGAGCTGGGAAGATCTGCGACCGGGACGCAGCGACGGAGTGGAAGAGAAGAAGCACAATCACAAGGCCCACAGAGGAGAGGACGGTCAGATGAATGTGGGGGAATTTGGAAGATATGAAGGTAATTAGTTAGGATTTAAATGAAAGGGACAGCAGGAAAGGGAAGAAGAGTACTGAGAAAAGTGCAAATGAGAGAGAGAGAGACGAGGAGAGACAAGCATGAGGGCGGTAAAGAGTGAAAAGAGGAGCTGGATGGCACTTTGGCAGCTTCGGTGTGTTCCCAGGAGGATTACTTAAGCACTAGATGCCACAGACTGCCAGCAAGACCTCGGAGGAGCTTCATGAATGGACACACACACACACACACACACACACACATACACACGCACACACATACATCTATTTCACCTGTTTCCTCTCTTCCCTTCCCTGAGATCTACTGTCTTCCTCTCTTTTGTCATTCCTACCCTTGTCCCAGCTTGATCTTCATGTCCTCTTTTGTTCCCAACACACTTTGTGGGTTTTTTTCTTTCTTTTCTCCAGACTTGCTGTGCCCGAAGCATCCCAGGCAACAGCGATGGGAGAGGCTTGACTTGGCCGCTCACAGACAGGTAACATATGCTCCATCTCCTGGCTTTCCGCGCAGCCCTTCTCTCGCAGAAGCAGAGAAAAAACAAACGTCTCTAGAAGGAGAGGCAGGCCACCTCCTCTGTTACTCACTTCGTCTTTTAGCCATTTGTCTGTTTGCACTTCTATATTTTACTGTCTGTCCTCCCCATCTCTTTGTCTCTGTGCCACTCCTACATAATAACTCTCTCCCACTGAATCTCACACTTCTGGCAGTGTAAAATCTCAGTTTGTCTGGCAGAAGTCGAGGTGTTTCCACATTGTTCTGATAATTTACCCTTTTTTTCAGCCACTACAGAGGGCGCAGTATCCAAATGAATTCAGTTCAGATCGCTGGCGTTCAGGCTCTCAAGCAGTCAGACGGCACATAGTTTTGAAACTGACAGTTTAAAGTAATTTGGAGCCGAGTCTGCATTATCTGGTTTTGCTCTGACAGTCCTATAGAATTCAATTATTCATTATTGCAAAGTGAAGATTAAATTTCTATTTTAATTAGTTCAGGTCTATTACTGGTGATGTCTCATTTGCCATCTGGTCTCCTGTTCACAGCCTCTCCAGACTGTAGCAGACAAAGTGTGTTCCTATAGTAAGCATCACATTATTTTAATCAATCCATAAAACTGTTATTATCAATTGATGAAATTTAATTTCTGCCAAGGAGAACAGTCGATGAAGGAACGATCAGTTGGTCGCCATATTGATTTTTTGCCAATGCATCACTGATTCTGTCGTTTTCACCCTCATCTTCTCGACTACCCTCCTCCTTTGGCGTGTGTGTGTGTGTGTGTGTGTGTGTGTGTTTTCATGTAAGCATCTCTCCTGCCTGCAGTACGCTGAGTGTTGTCTCCTCTAATTAAAACAGCTTCACAGATGGTTAACACAGCAGATTCGACCAAAGATGAGTTTGACTCTCTTCTCCCTCGCGGTGGGAGATGGGGGACGCCGCAGGGTCCTGTCTTCAATGTGCACGTGTCTGTCTGTGTGGGTTGTCTGTGCACGAATATTCCTGTGTGATGACTTGGGTGTATTTATACCCAGCAAGAGCTGTTACTGTTATCATCTCAGTTTGGAGTTACCGTCACTTCCATCTGTTCACTGTAATATTTTAAGAATCACAACCAAGTGCATTTGTCACCAAGCAAGTTATTTTTGATCAGTGTAAGCTTTTAACATTTTTAAATAAACTTACCTCAGTGACTGACTTGTACTGTTTTTTTTTTAAAAAAAAGAAAAGAAATATTAAAGATTGAGTGAAAATATTCTATATTGTTGCTCTTTCCTCACCCGTCCTTTGATTCTCATAATGGCATAACATAGAAACGACAGCTAGTGAAAGAAGATATTTTCCAGAAAAGAGTGAAAAAGAATATAAATATTCATAAATTTAAAAAAAGAAAAATGGTTTTCTACATTAAAAGGGCCTCTTTGAGATAAAAGGACAAACTTGCTCAAATCTTCTGGATAACTGAATGCTAAATATTGACATAATGAGCACACACACTTCCACTAAAGTCAATATGAATTCTCACTTTGAGAATTTATTGTTACGACTGCATCTCAAAACAAGGAGCCTCTTCATGAGTTGAATGAAGAAGCTTACATATAAAAAAGAAAAAGAAAAAGAATGTCCAGTCCTTTCAGACTCATTTATCAAATGAATCATTTTTCCTTTCAGGGAAGTGTGAGCTTTCCTCAAATGTGTGTTGTGTTCATTCATGTCAGGCAGTAGTTTTGAGAGTAGAGCCTCTGGGAAAAGGACAAAACGCATTATGTGCACGGACACGTTCCTCTACAGATCCTCCCAGCAATTACACTTAAGGCTTCTTCAGATCCCAGTCCTGTGACACTGCGCACATGGCGCCACCAGCACCAGATGCCCATTAAAAAGAAAAAGAAAAAAAAAAATCCACCGTGCACGCTCATCTGTGCTGGAAGCAGTGCACCACTTCATCTCGTGCAGGCTTCATCCATCACCATCCACAAACACACCCAGTCCACTTTTTTTTTTCCTCGAGACCAGCCGAGGCTGATGCAGGAGGCGATCAAGTGAGGGTACCGGGAGAGCTGGTTTCCATGGTGACGAGTGATGGTGCGATTGGAAAACCGCGTGCGCTTGCGTGCGTCTCGGTCCACGTGCGCGCACTTCCCGCGTGCATGCGTTTTAATACGGAGCGAGGGGGGCTTCAACGATTGGCTTTAAGAGGTGGGTGGCGTTAGTAAGGTGGGAAGGATTGCTCAGATTTTCCTTCGAGGAGTGTTTCTTCGTTTTGTGTAATTTCTTTTTGTATTAATAAAGCTTCTTTTCAAGTGGAGCAACAATTAAGAAGAAAAGGAAGGGGGATTCCGAGGATTATCGCATTGCATGGTCATTTGGTAAATACACATTTTCAAGGCCAGCATGCAAACTGCTGATAACATGCAGCAATCTGTATCATAGTAAGCTGTTCAGCCTGCACGGTGCATTATTTATTAGAGATTTTGCCAGAGCGAGCCTTGCAGCGACAACTCAGTTTTCAACTTGTTGACTAATGTTTCTATCGAAATGTGCACTAAAAACCTGTCTCCCCACAGCTTATTTTCATGAAGTTCTACGGCAGTTTCACGGGCTATGATTTTAAAAAGGAAATCATTCAACTTCTTCGTTTTAATTGAGCAAAAAATGGCAACTTTACTTCAAAAAAGCAACGCGTAAATGGAGTGACAAGTGAAACGCTGCGCGTTTGGATGAACCAAACCGAAAGCAAACTCAGTTTTATCCAATCAGAACTGTTTGATCATCACACAAGAGATGAACCACGAGTTTTATATCCCACATAAATCCATCAAGCTGCTAACTAAGACTGCGATCAGCCACAACTAAAAACCACAACAACGCGTTATCCCTCCCTCAGGTGGCTCCCTGCGCTCTGCGCGTGACCTACAGCTTTCATTTGGAAGATTTCATGAATATCTCGTGCAGTCGGTGTTCATGTAATGCAGTCTGGTGTCGTTTCGTTTGTGAAATCCGAAGGGAGAGGTGAATATTTCCAACGTGCTCTGTCGCGTAATGCGATGTGATCCACGGGCTGTGCGCTCCCGGGTTTTATACAGCAGGTTGTAAAGTGTTTCTAACCAGCCTGCCTGGATAATCTAAAACGACAAAAGATAAATAGAAAGAAAATAGAATGAAACCCAGTGGTTACAGAATAATGGGACATTCCTACTGGTATTTTTTAAGCGTTCTATCAATCTGCAGACATGCTCGCGTGCACCTGCAGGAAAGGATTCATCTGTTTATCCGTAATGAATAATTTAAAAAAAAAAATGGAAATGACGATAAAGACTAACTGTATTTCCAAAAAAAACAACAAAAGAAAAAAAAAATCTCCCCTGTAAATATGCTATCCATCCATCCAGGCTGCAGACTGAAATAAAAGACCCAGACAGCCTCTTACCTTGGTCGCAGACAGTGATTTAGAAAGTTTTGGGTGCTGTCCCTTCGCTGGGTCTTGTGGCATCCGCCTCGGGGAGCTGCAGGGCGCACCGCGGGCCACGACAGGAGCGCTTCAACGGAGGGGCTTTCTGTCGGTAAAATCCGAGGAGCTCCGCAGCTCAACGATCCCGCTGAATGAGCTGCGCCTCACCTCACTCCTCTGCGCTTTACTCCCCCCCTCACGCTCCCTCCCTCCCCCGCTTTGTCTCCTCTCCATGGGAATGTCAGCTCCCGTTGGTGGAGGATGCAGCGCTCACTGAACCCCCTTCTTTTTTCTTTTTTTTTTTGGTCTTTTTTTTCCCCTCCGTGTGTGTCCACGACCCCTTCTCTATCTCTATCTTTCTCTCACACACACATCCAAGCACGATCCGCTGTCAAAGTTCATGTGAAACCTGTTTCTAAAGACATGCATTATAGAGAGCCAGATCTGCCTTATTGCATGAAAATTCAACAACAAAAAAAACCCTACAGACAGGACAGCAGCACCACAGGAAGTATCCTCATTAATTCCTGCATTGGCATGCAGGAGCTGTGCTGCATGTTTGATTCCCTCCTGCTCCATTGCCCCTATTAGCCAGGCTTTGACGTTTGTGTGACCCCCATCTCGATTAATATCACAAACTCATTACAGCAGTTATTGAATCTAATGGATAGAAAACATAATGTCCTCTGAAAGCTTCACTGTTGCCAGTGTAACTGTATATTTATTTGAGAAACGAGAATGATTAATCGGTTTTGTTAAACTCTTTTCAAAATCATGATTAATTTATATCTAAAGTAGTTTTTCCTTAGAGCAAATGTGGATATTGCAGTTTTACAATCAGCATTTACTGTTCCCAGAACTTTGGGACATCTCCAAATGCTTTATTGTGAAACATTTTTACCTTTATTTAGTCACACAAAACAAGAACAAGTTAAATTCTAATTAGAAACAGGTTCAATTTTAACTCTGAAACCATTTTTAGTTAATATCACAGTTAAATGGTGTCAGTCTGCAGCATTATGCACCATTCAGTGCATGTTTTCACTTGAATCTCCCTCAGTGAGCTTCAAAAAGGAACAGTTGATCCAGGGGTGTCACGAGGATTTGAGGATTAGTGCAGGAGCACAAAACTCCACAAACAGCTAACAAAGATGGAAATTAGAGAACGTAATGTGACACAATGTTGCTCATCACACATTTGATCTGAATCAGTGTCCTGGATTACAAATGTGAGAAAGGTTTGGAGAAATTAATATTTTCCTTCTAGAAATAGTCTGTTTCCAATCCACATGACATGTTTTGGTATTTCCATTAATTCACACAGTAAATATTTTCTGTTATTATATCCATTACATCTTCCTTTTTATTGGTTTGACAAAAATTAACTGAAATGTCAGATGAAGGAATATTCTAAATTTATATTCCACAAAAAAGTCAAATCTTTCCTAAACAAAAACTCATACTTCATTTCTGTGTCAAAGAAGTCTATATTCTTGCTTTGTTTTACTAATCTGAGATTCAAACAGCACAAAATAAACCACAAAAGGCATTCCTTCATGAGGAGTCCTTGAAAAATGTTTTTTCCCTGTAGGATCCAAAAGGTCTGAGTTGCTACTGAGGGAGGTCTCACTAACTTACACTGTGAAGTGAGGGGAAACGGATTTATGATCCAATTTAAGTGAATAATGACAGGTTATATGATTATTTGATGGACCCTCTGTTCGGGCAGTTTTGGCCCCTGGACCAGTAGAGTGTTTTTCCTCCCCTGTCATGTCATTTCAGTGAACTGAGATGTTCATAATTCAGTTTATAATCCAGATTTTCTCATGAGTTGAATGGTTAAAGAGTTGCTTGGATATATAAAAATATATAAAATATCATTTAAGACCAATTAATCATTTTAACATTGAAGTATTGATGTATGAGGTTTTCTTGTAATAAAATTTTGGCACAAGTATGAACAAGATTCCTGGAGCCCTCGCAGAAGTACAAGATGAACCTTCACTCCGGTTGTCATAATTCCAAAAACAAAGTCAGACAGGCCTGGATTAGCACACAAGGAAACCCAAGGGGCAACGATGACAAGAGAGAAAG
This sequence comes from Salarias fasciatus, assembly GCF_902148845.1. Lineage (NCBI taxonomy): Eukaryota > Metazoa > Chordata > Actinopteri > Blenniiformes > Blenniidae > Salarias > Salarias fasciatus. Next base: position 13,931,547 of record NC_043751.1, on the reverse strand, counting down.
CCAAAGAATTTACCAGATTAGGAAAAGAAAATATTAAACTATAGAGGTGAGCATGAAAATGTGAAAAAAGGTCCATGATGTTTGGGATGAAAACACAAAATGGCACAAATGAAGTCTTACAAAACAGTCTCTTTCCCAGTGTCACTGCACCGGTCGGATTGATGGGGGATTGTTGAGTAGTAAAACACAGGTGTGAAGGTATGGAAGTGCGAAAAGCTCATCAAAGTCAAAATATGTGAAACAAGAAGCAAGCAAGTACCCATCTCCATCCATCCATCGAGTTCACTTACTTCATCCTACAAGGTTCACAAAGGACTGAAAGCGTTACCAGCAGACATTATGGGCCCCTGTGATTGTCCCTGTGATGCAGGCTGACAGTCTATTCTGGGGCCACAAAGGGTTAAGTAGTGAACAACAACAAAAAAATCACAGTAATTATATCTCCTTATCAACTTATGCAGAATGTATCCTGTAAGCCCAGCACCGGACCAAGTTACATAAAGTAGATCTTCAGAAAGTGGACTGGAAGCTTGTTTGATGGTCTATACCTCATAACCTGTTTTGGGTAAATTTAGACAGGAGTGATATATGTCAAAAGCATTTTGATTCATTTAGTTGAAATGAAACACACAGTGTTCAGGAGTTTCTCCGTCCTGTTTTGTGAAGAGCAGCTGCTCAGCATCATGGGACGTTTCAAAGTCACACCGGTTATGGCTGAGTGACGGGCTCACCAAGAATCCTCTGAGGCAAGATGAAAAACACAAACAATTCCACCGACATCCCAGAAAGCCTTCACTATAATGGGGTCATCTTATTTTTGCAAACTTTTTTCTACTCATTCAAAACATCTGTTCTCCACAGTTTATCAAGTTCTTTGTCAAGCAGCATTTTCTTTTTTTAATTGCACGAATCTTGCTATGATATTGATTTGATCAGTTTTCCGACTGTATTGGAGTGTTTGTGGATAACCCTAATAACACTCCATCCTCCTAAAATCATGTATGCGTTTTTTGTACATGGCTCAATGTTGAAATTAATTGTTTGATATGTCACTTTGAAAAAACAGGGTATTAAATGCATTATTTGAAATAAATAAATAAATAAATAAATACATTCTTGCTCTCTGGATTGTGATAGTTTTATGAATTTGCCATGTTTGAAACAAAAAAAAAGATGTTGAACAAATTCGCAGGTGCAACTGTGAAGATATGAATTATGTGTCAATGCAAATTAATTTTCACAAGTCATTTTGGTTGTATTTCTAAAAATGTGAGCAAAATCCTGCAGAAGGGGAAGTAATAGTTGAGCTTGTAATTATCCAACTCCTGAGAGTCAGCAACGCAAGTTAATCCAGTACTGAGGTCAGGAGTGTGTTTGCCTCCCAAGCTCATTGAGCAGCAGAGTAGACCGGCAGGAGTGATTCATCTAACAACTCATCCATGTGAGTGTTGGAGCGCCTCTTCAAAATGAGCTGATATTCCAGTTCTGCAAACATGATTGAATACTAAGTTTGTGTTTTTCCGATGCGATCCGACTGTCTCACAGCTGGGAACGTCTCTCTTCACGTAGCGAAGTGGTCCACTGGCTGGCATCTGTGTGGGCGGCTGTAATTAGAGTCTTCACTGGTTCTATTTGCGGATTTGCTTCAATGAATGAAGAAGAATAAAGGGAACAATTACATGTATGAAAGCAACAATACAGAATAAAATTATATTTTTAGCAAGTTGCAGCTTCTGATTGCTTGAAATGTAAAGTGGAAAATCCAGACTGAGTCACATGGAATGTATTTGTTTGCATTTCTTTTTCTGCTTCTTCCTTTGGTCCATATCAGCTGTGAGGATTAAGGTCTTTCTGAGCAGAGACTGCATGTTCTTCTTTATTTTAATCCCAGAGTCCAAAAGAATTAATATAAGATTAATGGGTGACTCTAAATTGTGTGTGCCTCTCTGTTTACTCACTGATGGTATCTGTCTTCATCACTGAGTTGGATTAAGAGGCACAGAAGTGGGTGGCACAGTCAGTTCTTTATGTAAGAATTCAGTGTTTTTCACATTAATCCGACAAAATTTTTTCTGATTCTTTGCATTTAAAAAGTTCAAATGTGCTTTATATAGACTTTAAGCAGGTTATTCAGTAAAATAAACTGCTTTTAATGTTTTAATTTTTTTGTTGTTGTGTAGGAAACAGCAAGTGATGGAGGGCATGGACGCTCTGAGCCCTCTCTTATTTTCTCATTGTCAGATAATCTTCTCCACACAGCAAGAAGGGCCTGATTTACGAAGGTGCTGCATAAAGTGTGCTAAATCGGACACTCAAATTGATTGTGCTTTCAATTTCCATGCGGTCTGCATGCAATCAGCTAAGAATAATGCTACGAGTATTCAAGAGAGGGCTTCGCATGCATTCGGTGCTGTTTCCATGTGAATGATCTGCTGGAGACGGTGCTGTTTTAGTGTTTGATGGCTTGAACCTGTCACAGAGTAACAGGAGGTACAGAAAATCAATCTGAATTTGTCAAAGAACATATCTTTTCATAAAATCAGAAAATGGAAATTGTGTATAAATCTAACAGCATAAACAGAGAAGGTCACCACAAATGAGCTTCAGCCGCATCAGACCGTGGGCCTATGTAACTTCAGTAGCTATGAGACGTGCACACACATGCCCTGAATGGGTCTTGGCCTCCAGAATTCCTCAGCCTAACCTCCACACTCCTAAATCACATTGGATAGATAAGAGGTACGAGATGTTGTTACATGTTGAACATAGTTTTCAAATTCCGAGTGAAACTGAAGGAATGGTCCTGCATGCAGGTACCGTCATCTAGCATCTTAAACACGACAGAGAAGCTCATGCATATTGAGCTATTTCTCTGTTTTACCCCAATCTAAAGTACCTATAGTGAAAACTGAGTGAAAGCAAGTGAAAGTGAAACCTCTATGTATCTTTCACAGTCTATGTATCATTACTTTATAGTAGCACATGCCACGCAAAGCCAAGGGTCTGCAGCTGAAACTAGGTACCTCAGAACATCATTCAGAAATTGCGTGTGTAGAAATCTGCCTATGGATCTTTGGTAATGATAGAAAAAAGGGGAACAAATGAAGAAAAACCTGAAATAAGAATGTCAGCTAACGGAGTTGAGGTGTCCGTTAAAATAGGTCAAAGGCTGGATACATACTGGACCAGTCGACAGTCCGTCATACTGCAACCAAATACCAGAACCAACCAGAGAGCCATGATGCCTTCGGTCTCCTTCACAAACAGAATCAGCTGTGTGAAGCAACTCATCAGCTCTGGAAGTCTGAACACTTTGTGGTCGCACTGAGGTTTTTGTAGTGGTTCCAATTCCAAGTAAAAGTTCTTATAAAACAAGAGGGTGCTGTTTGGTTAAAAAAGTCTCAGTTAACTAAGTGGACTTAGTGAATGCCTCCATCATCACTATCAAAACAGAGATTTACAAAGTGCCAGAGAATAAATAAAGTACAAAATTACATTTAGAATTGGATTATCAGGACGGGTCAGGTGATACTGAAAGCAATATTTAAAAGATCATCTGAAAGCGAAACTGTATGTTACTGTGAGGGGGCTTTTTGAAGGCAGATACACATCCTTCCAGTTTTATATCGAGGAGCAGTTAGTTCAAAAGTCCATGAGCCCTGATAGAAAAGACGCAATCCAGGCCAAGTATCTGTGCTTCCTCAACAAAACAGCATTGAGTTGAAGTTGAAACAATTATCACTTTTTAACATTTTTTCTTTCGGTTTCATTGTTTACTGAAATCTCTTCAGCTCAAAGAGTCCTGTTCTGTTTGAAATTCACCTCAAAAACTATTTTATGTGTGAAAAATGCATCCCTTCATTAAATGAAAAACACCTGATTAAAAAAAAAGTTAGGGACTTTCAACAACATATTATCCTTCACATCTTGTGGACAGATTGAATACTGTTGCTATGACTCACATTTCATTCTTGTTCCACACAGGTAAGAACAACATTAAGTTTTGCTCGAGGCTTCACCCGCATTTTTTAAAAGCTCTAACATCTGCAGGAAGAGAAATAATTCAGTTTATTTAATATGACAAAGAAGTGAAGCTGACTTTTCTTTATTTTGATTTGCTGCTTTCACGGGTCACAGATAATGGGTTTGTGTTTTTCTTGTGTTTGTTAATGTATTATAACTGTAGAGTAGATCGAGTCATCCCCAAACCTTGAAAACATTTTTAAGAAATGAGCAAAATTAACAAAAAAAAAAAAAAAAAAAACATATTGCTATAGGCTACAGGGTTGCAAGAGATCTAATCATAGTTTTACTATCTCCTGGAATACGACATGAAACTTTTAAGGATAAAATCAGAGGATTAGAATTGAACATGCTCCAGTAACAACCGTTTTTTTCCACCTTTATAAACAACATAAACTAAGTGACTTTCCCATGAAGAGGAGGGTGTGTTGCATAACAGAGGCGTCGATCAACAGTCACGGAGACGTTAAAAAGATGAGATGCCTCTCAATGTTCCAGTTCATCTTGATCTATTACATAGCTTCATGTGAAGAGCCAAACTGCTTGGCACTTTCATATCAAAGGGGTTCGTTGTGTTTCAAGCACATGACCTGTTCAAAATCAAAGGCTGAATTGAGAATAACAGTCTGCCTCTTTGCCTCAGGTCATTACCGAGTGTGCAGAAATACACCTTAGACTCTGCAGACAATTGCCTGGAAGAGGTATTGAACTATGTGCTCAGCCTTGTCTATCTGAAGGATTTGCTTCTGCACTGCTGAACGGTACACATGTTTAAAACAACGTCATTGGCCCCCCGCGCAATGATACGCACAAATACAGATGATGCATGCTTCCTGCTGTCTCTTTCATTATCTCTGCAGCTCTCCCCTGATTTCCTATTGCTCTCTGCTCTCAGTTCAGCAGCGACAACCAGTTCATTTCTGCCTGCCTTTTTTGCAGCTGCGAGACAATCACAGCTATGAAATTATCAGATTTCCACTCTTCGCTTCAGTGGCAAACCACTATATGGTGGGAAAACACAGCTGGGGCTTTGCATCAGCGCAGCAAAATTGCATGTTGAAACATGATTGCATCGTATTTCATACAGAGCTGTTCAGACCGTATGAATGGATGTATGTTATTTTATAGTGCTACATGCAGCTGGTATGACTGAATAACGCCCTGAACTGTTCGAGGTATATATACTATAATACAGCACACAACACAGCATACTCTATGTATGAACTATAATAAGGGCTTGGTGGCTATTAGCTTGCAGAATTCTTCTGACTTCCCAGAATGAATTCCTCTTCCTCATACTCGGTCAGAATACTAATAATGGAAGTGGGTTCTTTTTTAGCTTAAAGGGCGCTTCTCGCCTGAGAACAAAGCACAGAGGGCCCACCGGGACAACTGGGAAACCGGACAGAAACTTACACATTTTTGTGTAAATCCAGTGTTAAGGATTTTGCCCCTCCGCTCTCCAGCGTGAACAACTTTCTCTTGGTGGCATTTTCTCATCATTACTCCGGTACTTTGCTCGGGGTTAGGCCTCCATTCCCAGGCCGGTCAGCTCATGGTTAAGTGCCGCCGGTGTCTCTATTGATGATGCCCTGTGAGCTAACTGGGGCCTGTGAACTGACAGTCTCCCAGCCCGGGTGGAAAGACGGTCCTCCGGAAAGCATGGGACGAGGCTGAGCTGTTGTTCAAAGTCTGTAAATGAGGAGAAGAAAAGACAGTGTGTCTCTGGTAGATGGTTTCTCTGTGAAGGAGAAACGAGGACTGGACAAATGTAAGCACACCCAACGGAAATATCGTGTATATGTTTGCATTATTTGGGAAAGTGAATATTTGATCCCTTTTAAAACAGGACCCAAAGATGAATCATAATTAAATAACTCTTGACTGATAAGTTGAACTTGCTACTGATACAAATGAAGTGAACCAGTCAAAACGACAATATTAAAGTTCCTTCCATCTTTCTTTCTTTATCTATAATCATCTTTATCCATCTGTATTTTATACAGTTCAATTCACGGTAGAGCGCATGTGTGAGAAACATCATGGGCAGATTGCCAGTCCATTACATAATATCTTTACACAAATTGTAACGGACTAATTAAAGATGTGATTGATGTAATATAAAGTCTATTCAGATTTTAACTGTCAAGTTTATTACGCTGGTTCTCCACTGCTTCTTAAAGCAAACCGGACGTTCTCAACACTCTTGGTGTTTTTATCAAAAACCACCTGGACGGTTCAGCATGACACCACAGTTCACCTGTCAAAGTTCTTATCTCTTCCAAAGCAGTCAGATAGGTGTCAAAATTGAATTTCTTTCTCATACAAATGGTCATTGCCCCCTAAATGCTTCGTGCCTTTGGCATTGTGTGGCATTGCAAGACAAAATGGTGAGATATTTTGTCATTAAGGCAGAGGAGCGTTGAAATATTCTTCATCTACCATTCAGTCTTTTAGAGTTTACTCTCCTCACCCTCCAGGTTAGGCTCCTCACTCTCACGCCAACAGATTCATATATGGTATTCATGGTATTTCAGCATGTTCTTGACTCATTTGACAGTTTGACCACTGATCATGTGATGACTGATAGAATGAAACGATGCTATTTTGGAGAAAACAACCAAAAGACTGAGAATCAGTGAATTAGTTTAGATCACCACAAACTTGGAAATTGATCTAAACATAGACTAATTGTACTTAATCATTAATCATAATGAAAATCAATCATTTTCAAAGATGTTCTGAGACACTGAGACATGTACTTTAACTTCCATTTCAAGAAATGAGCAAAACCACTGAAAAAAAATACCATAACAAACACTTTAACAAGCATGATCTTTGCACTGTTCCCATTGATTTCTAGGGTTCCTGAGAATATTTACCTTTTGTTGGCCTCCATAGGGAGACAGCTAACCCGCTCAGCACCCTGCAGACCGACAAAATCTTACTCGCGACTAACTCTGAAGTGTACACGTTAAGTTTTTTTCATGATTCTGAGAAATGCATAATATTGCATGCTGCATATTCATGTTTGGTTTATCCTGTTTTGAACTCCTTCATTGCTAAATGTAGTGAAAAGCAGTGGAGTGGCGCTCACCCTCCACTAGCACTGTGTTTTTTATTGCTCCCTTTTGGAAAGCAACCTAAGCTGCAGGTTCTCTCTGCAAACATGTCTCTGAATCACAGAGGAAAGTCAGGATGGAAGTAATTGATTCAATTTGAGCACAGTGGGAGTAATTGATCTGTGAGTAACGTGTTCAGTTTATGGTTGTAAAAACGGTGCGGCTCTGACCTGAATTCATTTGCACCGCAGCACAAATCCACTGTGTGCTTCACAGAGCAAATACAAGGTGTTTCCTTTACATGATGGCGATGTAATGATGTGATTCTCCATCTTGCACAAATTTGACTGCATTCATAATAAATGTCTCACTCAAAGTAACAATAATTTCCACACCAACATTTTATTTAATTAAAAAAAAAAAAAGGTTTTTCACTCATTCAATACAATATGTACATCCCAGGAGTCATATGGATTTGATACAATAATATGTATATATATACATGAGTACAATCCAAACCATCATCAGCCGGATGCTCAGCTGAGAGGTTCATTGGTCATTTTCAAGTCTTGAAGCTCAGGCTGAGACCTGAACACTGAAGTCTTCAGACAAAAGGTTCCTGCTCAGCACATCCGATGTGTTAGCACCCCCTTCAGCTCGAGCACTGCACTGTCCAGTGTTGCTTCTGCATTCAATCAGATAATGCCCTTGTTGTGCATCAGACTAAAAATCTCTTAGACAAAATTAATACGCTTAAAAAACAGGCAGAGTTGAAGATAACGACTGTCTGAGTTTTATTTCATGCTGCTTTCGATCCAGTCTTTGAAGTTGGCTACGCGTGTGTAGACCGTGTAGAGGTCGGGGTCACACTCCCCCTGATCGTATCCGAAGCTGACCAGTCCCAGAAGTTTCCACAGCCCTTTGTTCGCCCCCTGTGCCTGTTTAAAACCGGGATAGTGCGTCTTGCTGCTGCTGGTTTGGTCTTCAGAGTCTGCAGGGAGGACCAGGACCCCTCCGGTGTCAGAGGGACATATGTTCGACGGCCCGTAGTCGGGCTTCTGGCTGGCGCAGAGCATGTTGTCCGTCACGCTGACGGGCACGCCGTTACGGGCATATTGCTGCTCGCACGGGACGACGTCGGCCAGGTGGACCAGGCCGACCCTCGCCCTCTCATCAGAGCCCAAGCTCGAATCGGGCAGAGGAGACCAGCCGGTGACGAGCCCCTGACCGGAGGTCAGCTCCTCCTCCTGGCTCTCCGAGAGGCAGAGAGGCAGGACTTTCTCTCCAATCCTGGCTTTGTCAAACGTCTTGATCACAGCCATGTCTGAGTCGAGAATATTGGGGTCGTAGTTTGGATGAACAACGATAGAGGCAACCTGAAAGACGAAGAGATGCGTTTGAAATTCATAATTTGTACATTCCTTCATTTAAACCAAAAGCCTCCTCATCAGTATTCAGCCTCATTCAGCTCATGACCGCCCTCCTGCTTACCCTCAGGTGCTGAAGCCCTTTGCTGTCTCTGTGGTCGTCGCGGTAGTGCTTCCCAACCACCACTTTGATTTTGGCTGCGTCCAGAGGGTACACCTTTCCCAGCTCCGTCACACAGTGAGCCGCCACCACCACGCTCCTCTGGTTGACCAGAGCCCCGCTGCAGACCAGCTGCCAGTCCGAGGCCCGGTTGTAGTTGCCGTCTCCTGCTGCACCGTCCTTCTTCGGGGAGCCCGCCTGGCCGTCTGCCTTCGTCACCTTGATCTCTGCGTCCTTGGTGGAGCGGCGGTAGATGGCTGCCAGCCAGGGCCAGTGAGCCTCTTCCGGCCTCTGGGGGTCAAAGGTGGGGTGCTTCCCACACACTGCCAAAGAGGAGGTGACAGGATGAGAGGTGAGAGCGCAATCAAGGGGAGAGGAGAAAAACTGGGTCTGCACTGAGACTGTGTCAACATTTGGAGCTTTTTTGTCTTCTGTCTCAAATTATTTGTAAGGTTGGTTAAAAAAAAGATTCATACAATGAGGAGCATCAAGAAGAAAAACCACACAGCCCTGAGAAATGTGAGCGTCGGCCTCAAGTAGGCAGGAAATGACTTCCTAAACAGAGTTTATCAGCACGGGTGCTTTTTCTACCTCATATTATTCTCAGGAAAATAATTTTCTTTATAAATCAACGAAGTATTAAATGATAACACAGGTGGATCTGAGCTGCTTTGGCTTCTTTGCTCCCTCATAAAACAGTCTGCCTCAACCAACAAAAAGAACTGAGTGTTTGTTGACAGTGTGCAGAGCTGTTTTATTAATGTTGCGCAGAGCTCACAGAAACAAACGCTGCCTCCGAATGGCGATATGACAGTTATTCAGAAAGTACACTGTGAATGATCTGATCCACGGCCAAGACAGAAAAACAAAGACTGACACACACGAAGAGCCAATCTAAATTAAAAGAAATGTGATAAACTTCTCATTTAGACCTTCTAACTATCTATATTACATTTGGATCTTTTTTAATAAGGGCGCATTTAAAGTGGGAGGCATGCCTCTTTCTGCCATTAGATGGCAGCAGTGAGTCAGTTTATTTTCAGTTCAGGTCTTTTGAATTTCTGTCAGAGTTTGTTTTCCACTTGGTAATTTTCAGGAGCTGCAGCCCCTGTTGTGTTTCCACTTCATTTGGTTGTTTTTCTATTTGTACTGAGGACAAACTGGGATTCGCAGGAGCGGACAGGTTGAGCTGAGCTGGCCGAGTAGAATACCATGAACAACTGCAAAGCATCATGACTATTTATTGATTATATGAAATGTATTGCAAAGTGTACCTTTAAAGTCAAGAATAAAGTGCAAAAACGTTTAGTTTAATATGATTTTATGTTCTTCACAAAGTGAACAAATAGGGGGAAATGCACTTTTGCATCACTGATTTGCAAACTGTTCTCCATTTCCTTATCTTCATATTATGATACAAGACAGATATAATAAGATGTATTTTTGATTAAATTCTAAAGTGAAGCATTTCAGTGAAAGATAGGGATGTTTTCGGCTCTCATTGTCTCTGTCTCAACTCTTTTTATCAGATAATTGCACTTGTGCTTACTGTCTGAGGGAACATTCACTAAATGAATCAGTCAGTGAAAAGAAACCCAAAACAGACGAGGACGTCAAAGAAATTAGTGAAGATGCTGACAAGGTGCTGACCGCTGCCTGACAGCTTTTAGAAGCACAGATTACTCTTCTACTTTTTCTCATGATGATGGGTGTCAGTGGTCAGATAACCAGTGGTCCTCTGCTGCCCTCACCTGGTGAGCAGGACACATGGCGTCCGCTCCACTTGCCAGTCTTCAGGCAGGTGCGCCGCGAGCTGCCGGCGTGCTGGTAGAACTGAGACGCACACTCATACTCTATGTGTGTGTAAAGATGGTGGAAGCCCTTGGGCAACTGGGAAAGCACTGGAGGGGCTTTAGTTGGGCTGAGAGACTGCAGCTGTTGGCCCAGAGCAGAGGAGTAGAGCTTGTGCACAGGTGTTTTTCTGAGGATGTAGAGAGATCAGCAGAGAGTTACTCCCTTCAGGTCTTCACTGATGAAGCATCACAACAGCATGGATGTTGAATATTGGCTTCATTTATAACATAATGCATGTATGAACAGACCTGGAAGGGGCCTGAGGGGGGAGAACTCTTTGTTTAACCAGCTCTGACACTTTGGGCTCTCGACAGGCTGCATATAAACACATGAACACACACACACACACACACACACTCATGATGCAAAACACAAGGCTGGCCCAGGTCCTCCTGAGCATTTTTGTTTAATCTGCTTTAAGTTTAGACAGAGACCGCACTCAATGCACTGGATCTTCTCATTTCTTCACTATTTATGCATTTTTTTTAAACAATACATCAAATCACGTTGGCCTCTTTCTCATGGTCTGCGCTCCATCATCTGCAGAAACACAGTCCTGCACTGATCAGTTTTCAGCTTTCTCTTGGTATTGCTTTGTGTTGTCATTTCTTCCTGTTCTTTGGACTCTTTGCCGGCACCTCTGGACCTGGAACGCCACCATCCTGCATGTTTTTAATTTCTTCCTGATCCAGAAATTCATGATCCGCTCAAATTGCTGGCCACCACCTCTGAGTCTGACTCTATGAGAGGTTTCCTCCACTGCTGATTACCCTACTTGAGGCTTTTCCTCCATATTTGACTTGATAAACGTTAAATGCAGTAAAAAGACCATCATGTAATTGGTGCAAAAATATATCCTTATTTGAATTACGCTATGTACCATGCAAGCCAACTGGCTGCTGCCTCGTGTTGTTTTTATAAATATAAGATATTAACACAAATCTGTATTGCTTTATAGCCATTAAATACAATTTAACAATCAGGGTAAAAAGGACATCAAAATACTAAATATGATTTGAAGCGTGAAGCGAACGACCGTGTGACAGATGACCGTACCTCTGACGCAGAGCGGCGGCTTGCCGCTCCATGTGCCATCCGGCTGGCAGGTCCGTCTGGAGTCGCCGCTCAGGGCGTAGGAGTGGTTACACATGAACTCCACCGTTTGGGGCTCCAGCCCTGGCACCGTGTGGTGGTAGCCGTGGTAAAGGCGAGGCGGAGGCGGGCAGGGTTTGTCTGGTTAGAGAAGAGAGAGGGTGAGAGAGGCTGAAAGCCAGTCAGGAGGGAATAATACACCCTTTTTTCTTTTTTTCTCACCTGTAAAGCTTTGGTTGACTTCTTTCTCCTTTTCTTTCTCTCTCTCCCTTTCCAGCTCCTCCTTAGTTTTCTCTGAAGGTTCCTTTCTTGGCGCTACTTTTTCCTCCACTGCTCTGTACATGGTCATATTGACTCTGGTGGGAGTGATCTTCCTCCCTGAAGTTGTCGATACGATGGTATTGTTCACTCTTCTTGTGTCTTTGGTCTCGTACCTAAACGTGTTGTTCGTCATCATTTCCAGTTCGAAGATCTCCACGGTGTTGTGGCCCTCGGATATGACCGTCCTCAGCTTGGTGTCGTTGGGCCCTACTTTGTCCGGGTCTCTTTTCCCGTTCACCTGCTCCTCCTTCCTTTCCTTCTCTGCCTGTCCCTTGTCTTTACTCACTGCTTCAGTGACATCTGTTTTCCCCGTTTCCAGCTTCGTGCTTGGACCCTCGCCTCTTCTCTCAGGTGGTTTTTGTGACTCTGGCTCCTTCTCCTCGACGGTATTCAGGCTGTTATCTGGGTCTTTACTGTCTACTTTATCTTGTGTGCCTCCAGTGGGCTTTTCTGACCCAGTATTTCTCTCCTCCAGCTCTCCGTTATTTCTGCCCTCGGTTGCAGTTTTCTCTGGAATGGTCACGGTGTATTTATCTTCTGTGCGGACAACTGGTGTATTCTCTTGTCCGATGTTTATATCTTCCCCTCCAACACTTTCCTTTTCTCCACTTGTGTCTTGACCTTTCTTTTCAGTTTCGCTGATATCTTTGTCACTATGTTTATCTGCCTCTTCGCCTGTGTCGGGCTCTTTCGTTTTGTCTCTATCCTTTTCTGCCTCAGTAAGGGTGTTATTCACTGTGGACACAAAACGTAAACAGAAACAGTTACATATTTATTTGGTTTCATCTGATTGTAAATTCAAAGTTGGCTCATTATGCTGAATGTCTCCAGGCTCAGGACTTATTTTCCCTTTTAACTGTTGTTTAAGAAACAAAAACAAAATAAAATAAAATATCCCCAATAATTTATCCACTGTGTCTAATTTCTGACCTTTTGTGCAAAGTGGAGCGGTCCCGCTCCATGTGTTGTTTGGAAGGCAGGTCCTCTGGGAGCTCCCTCTGATTTCGTATGGTTTGTGGCACAGGTATTGCAAAGCAATGAGGACATCGTTGGGACCATAAACCAAGAAGTGGTCCCCATGAGCCGGCCTGGGCGGCAGAGTACAGACTCTTTCCACCGGCACTGGAAACAGGAAAGAGAATCAAGCTGCAAATCTGCTTTTTTTTTTTTTCCATGGTCTGAGGCAATAGGCAGGGACGAGCAAATCAAACACACACATTATGAGAAACTATTCCCATTACTGTCTCACCACACTGAGGGGCAGGCGCACTCCAGGTGCCATCCTGCAGGCAGATGGCGGTACGAAAGCCCTGCAGCTCGAACCCTGGGTCGCAGCGATAAGTGATGCGCGCACCAGAGTGGTGAAAAACGCCCTCAGTGGAACCGTGGGCGGGAACTGGTGGCCTGCGGCATCCCACCACTGGGTTGAATTAGAAGAATACATATTATTTTTGTCCTTTGTGCTCTCTTAAGGTATATTTTTCTTTATATTTAACTTATCAAACCAGTTTAGAATCACCGATTAACCTCGTGTGTGTCTTTGGACTGTGGGTGGAGACACATGCACAGGGAGAACATGCATCCTTCACACAGAAAGGCCCTCAAACTGGATTCAAACCAGAGGTTTTGTCTCGCTGAGCAGTACTTCTGAGTGTGGCCAGAGGAAAGACTCCCCATTCTCATTAAAAACTTCTCCAGTCCACTACCCTAGAGGCTCATTAATGAATAATTTCACCCATCAAAGTAAAGTGTGAACAATTTACATCCAGATTTGAACAAATGGCTCGTAAATGCAGAAGAATTAGATGCAATAAAAAAAGATTTAGTCAAACTTCAATTTCTCTCTCTTGCAAAAGAAGGATTTTATGAAGGAGGAGGAGATAAATAATGTTTTAGTGAAATATTGTTTGTAATTTCGACATAAAATGTAACGATTTGTGTGACAACTGATGAAACCATCGCACATCCTGTGGTTTGTTGTGTCTACTTCTGCTGATTTCCCAAAATCTGCTGGCAGTTGGTGCGATGAGGGCCCGATCCGCCCACCAGTGAGACGACTAAACACACATGTTAACACCGCAGTTATCATACCATTACAGCACGCATTGTGTAAAGACCCCTCCGGAGATTTTCTACATTGTTGACTTTAAGTGGAACTGGATCCATGAAACGCGCTGTCTGTGGTTTTATCGCTCGACGCTGAGGAGCCCTCCCTGTAATCTGGGGCGTTTTTTTGCCTGACGGTGTTTCCAAAATTCAGTCCTTCAGGGAACACATAATTTTGACGGCCAACCCAAAGCGGAAACATAAACTGTATTTGACCTTTGAATAAGCATGAAAACGAAGAAGCACTCTAAGGTGTTGTAAGTTTCGTTGTATTTTCACAAAATGATTCATCTTTCAATGTCTCCATAGGTTTAATAAGATAAATCTGGACTTATTATGGTAGAATGATAACGTACTCAGTATAAACAAATATGAATTGTCAGTGTATCATCATTCACTTCGTTAATACTTTGGAAACTATGTTTTGTACTGAAAAAGATTAGACTTGAGAATAGATTAAAGTGTGCTAAAATGAGAGGAAAGAGAAGAAAGTGTATTTTCTGTGATCATGCCCTCCAAATTCTCATATAGAATGACTTTTAGCCTCAGCTTGCAACAGATGACAGGTTGGTTATTAAAGGCATTAAATATGGATGGTGTCGGGCGCGTGCTTAAAATTCTCCATGTGACTCTGGGGCACAAATGGAGACTACATTTCCTCTGCAAAATGTGAGACATTAGCGTTGTTCCATTAAAATTAACAGCTGAGGACTCCTCATGGGAATACAGATGAATGTGCGCTGTGTGGAATGAAACTACTGCCTTCTTTATGGGCGCCTCCTCCAATGGAAAAGCCGGTGCTTATTATAGGCGCGCAATTGTTTCGCCGTGGGTTTTATGGACTGGAATTTAACCTTGGAAAACAACACCAGGAGTGAAAAAGTTAGTGGAGTTCAGGAAGTCTGCTTTTGCAGGGTCTTGAGGGAGGTAAGGTAGGTTAAAAAAACAAAACAAAACACAAATTAGGGTAACACACCCATAAATAAAAGGCCTTACCACACCCTCAGGAAACAGTACCCCACATGGTGAATCGGCCACACAGGTTTAATCTGGGATAGTGTGGGTATCTTTAGCCTTCTAATTTTGTCAATGCCCTTTTTTTTCTTTCTTTCTTTTTTTTTTTTGGAAAAACCATGTGCAATAAATTTAACAGAGCTACATTAGTTAGGTGGTCATTCTGCTGGACTTTGTGTATTTCTTTAAAGAAAGCCTGCAGATGGGACTGGACCGACCAGCTGTCCTGAGCTCAGTCCAGACCACAAAAATGTCCCTTGTGACGGTGAATCACTGCGCCTCAGGGCAGCAGCAACGGCAAGAAAGACTAAAAGGAAAAATTAATTCTGATTAAATTTCTCATTGCGAAGCACATCCCATTCCGGATGACGTCAACCAAAACAATTCAGGGATTTCTAAAGCATTAGTACTGCAAAAATTATCCATGTCTTTGAGACATTCTGTCAGATGGAAAGTTTATGTCACACCTTCAATGTGCAATGGAAACTTGATCGGTCTCCTCTTTGTTTAGAACCTGCATGCATTTTTTTTAAACTATCCCCCTTACTTGCAGGTTTAATTTCCACACTCACCATGTTCACATCTTTTGCCGGTGTAGCCGGCCAGGCAGGCACAGTGGTAAGTGTAGGAACTGTCCAGGATGCAAGTCCCGTCATGCAGGCAAGGGGAAGAGCTGCACGCTGTAAACACACAGATGCATCACTTAAAGAAAGAAAGAAATGCTGCCCTTATTCACAGGAGATTTCACAGTGTGCTTGCAAAAAGAAAGGCTGGAGGATGGGAAATGTATTAAAGCTGGAGCCAATTAAATGTCTTTAATTTCAATAGTTTTTTTTCTGCATTTTCATACACAAAAAAAAGAAACTGTTTACTTTTACTGGACCTGGCCTAGCTCCTGGGAATTTATGAGCGTGTGTGTGTGTGTGTGTGTGTGTGTGTGTGTGTGTGTGTGTGTGTGTGTACTCTGAATATGAGGACATTTCAAAAGTATAAGGAGCTGTCTACAGCAGGGCTCTGCACTGATGAGGGCTTTTGCCTAAACATGTAGGTACCAGTCCTGCACTACCAAAGGCGTTTTATGACACACAGGACCCTGGGCGTCATGGAAACCACTTTCTTGTTTACGTTTGTTGTGGTCCACGACTCCAAACGGTGCTCCTGTTCATCAACTATCACATTACAAATCACTTTTTAATGATGACATTTAAAAGCATACTTAATACTGACTTAGCGTTCAGTTCCATGGCTGAGGTTCAAGATTTTGGGTTCTTGGAAGAAGAATATTTCACTAAAGTAAAGAAGGAATTGTTATTTCAAAGTAGTACCTGTCTAAGTATTTTTGTTTTTCTTGATTGTATCCTCCAGGACACATACCTGAGCTCTCCTGAAAAGTGGCAAAGAAGCCGTCGAAGTTCTTGTAGCCATCAGACACAAAGAGAATGTGCAGACTGTTGCCGGAGCTCTGCAGCGGAAGAGGCCTGTTGTTCCCACAGAATCGACCGATGACACGCGAGTTGAGGCTGTCTCCGTCCCGCACCTCCACGTAGTCGTAACGGCAAGAGTGATGAAACTCCAGGCTCAACATCATGAACCTGCAAGTACAGAAAATCTAACAAATGTGGAAAAACAAATCCCAAAATCCTGAGGTTGTGTTTATGGAAAGGCTCGGAATTGGCTGTTCATTGTAATCAAACTTTTCCTCAAACTGATGATGCTCTTCTTCTTTGACATTTTTTATGAAGAGTCTTAAAATAACCTCTGTCTTATGTATCCTCCTTCATCTTTAAACCTTACTGAGAGAAAGAAAGAATCAGTGAAACTCTTCAACCAAAAAAAAAATCATATGCAAAGGTAGAACATGCAAACTCCATTCACAGAAGCCCAGCTGGGATTGAAAACCCATAATATTCTTACTGCGAGTCCAGAGTGATCAACACTACAAGCATCTATTGAAATTATATGAAAAACTAATCTGTTGAAAAATCTCTTTATCAAACGTTTCTGCTAAAAATAAAACAACTCTGGCAGACATGTGATGTGATTTCCCCCCCTGTCATGTGGCTCATTGCTATCATCTGTGAAAGCTGTGGTTTTATTCATCATATTTGTTTTTGTTGCATTTGACTCTAAGCGAAAACACTGATCACCGGAGCCTCCGACACAGACAGGCATGAGCAAGCAAGACCAATATAATTACGCGTTACAAATTCACTCCTCGATTACATAACCCGAGATGTACCACTTAAAATTAATGGAGGCACAATCACTGCTGACAGTTGGCAGCAATAAAGTCACAAAGAAACCAAACGTGATAACGATCCCTGACTTGGTGGCCCGCGCACGCTTTAGGGGCCTCCTTAAGAAATGTCTGCCTTGCTTTAATGGGTATTAAATTGTTGAGACACATCATGAGACGTCCATTAATTAGTGTCACTATATTCCTTCATGTGGTCTTAAGTGGAGACAATAAAGTTCAGCTCTAAAATGTCAATGAAATGGATCAATAGGCCTTGAATCAGCGTGATTACATCATTTTATCATTTAATACAAATAGTGGAAGTGGTGATTGCAGTTTTCAGCATTTCAAGGTGACGTATCATCAGATAACAAAATGAACTGGAGCTGCTTCAGGCCTGTTTAAACAAGAAGTCAAATGATGAAGTTTTCAATGTGAAGTTGCTGGAGCGTGGCGTTGAGATGCAGGATGAGGCTGGATGAGCAAAAACACCAACAGCTCGGCTCACCTTTTCATTGATTTCAGATAAAATTATCTTGGCTTAAGACTGTGACTAATCTGAGGAACTGATGAACTCCACACAAGTCATCTGGCATGACCCCAAAATCCCTTATCTCAGTGCTCCGAGCCCCGGAAAGCAGAGAGTAATGAGATATACAGCAATGCTTGAAGGAATTAATGCCAGGTACAATTCAGAGCAGGTAGAAAAACCCAGACAGTAATTTCCCAGTCATTCAGCCACAAATGTAGGACTCTCCGTTGGGTGTTTTTTTTTTTATTCAGGGTTCCAGTTTGTTGGGTGTATTTCAGATAAAGATGTGAAACACATTTGCAGCCACGTTTGGACAAGAACTGGAACTGTAATCCATCCGTGTCGCCTTCCCTGTAGCAGTAATGTTTAATGAAGTCCTTTATATATAGTGTTCGGAAAAAAACACCTTGGAAACACTGGATATATTTTATAAAGAGCATGTGCTGCATGCTCAGCTTCAGTCCAGCTGTATGGAACTTTTCCTCTGCTCAAACGTTCTGCATAAATGTTTGCTGGTAAATTTTTGCATGAGTAATGGAGAAACTGACCGAAATAGAAAGTTATCACAACATATAAAGGAATAATTTTCCAGGAAAAAAAAAGAGAGAGAGAGAAGCTGTTCTGGTTTCCACACGCTGCTGTAAACCTGCCACCAGACTATGTCATTCATAACGCAGAAATATGTGTCGAGACTGGAAATGTGAGTTCAGCCGGTCAGTCCTTAATCACAATCGCAGATTTCAGACAATGAAGAATCCAACAAGTAGGACGTCATGAAGCCGAACCGACGTGAATCAATCGTTTTGACTTTGATTTGTTCCCAGTATGCATAACTTCATCCTGACCGGGGTTTTATTCGTTAATTTGTTGGCATGCATGAAGCGGACATCGCCAGACTTTTGTCCAACAGACAAAAGTCCAAATGCTGACTGCAGAGAGATGAGTGTGAGATGAGAGCTGCTTCATTCCCATCATCCCCAGAGGGAGAAGAAGCCAAAGTACAAAAAATAAAAACTTTACAATCCAGTCTGGAAATGTTACATGTTGTCGAGGTGCTATGATCGGTAATAACAGTATAGCTATGATTGGTCAGGACAGAAGTATCAGGTCTGTGTTTTGCTTTGTTTGTGGTTTCCTGCCATTTCACAGCTTCTCTCGCTATTTTGTTCTTGAACTGCAAAAATATTAGCTGATTAATACAGACATCATTAAAAGGACAGGTTTTTTTTTTTCATTTATTACTGTAATTCTTGTGGTAAGCATTGTCACATTAGATTTATTGAGCAATTCGAAATTTCTAGTTTGTTCAGATTTGCTCTCAAGTGTGACCCGTCTCACCTTCCAGTGTCACACTTATGTTTCACTCTCCTTTTCCCAGGTGTGTGTCTGTACTCCTGCTCTCTCCTCTCCTGCGACTGATACTGTCTGTTTCTGTTAGTTCGCCTTAGCTCACAATCCATTGCTGTTTTCAGTGATTGATTAGTCCTGGACTATGTTTTTGTTTTACTTTGCGGATTTATAGCTTTTGGATGATGATCTTCATCAAGGTTGTTATTTTATCTAACCTGCATTTGCAATCCAATATCAATATTGAGTGAAAGTAATTATGAAGTCAACCTTTGGATGTGCCAAAACCTTCTTAAGAGAGATAAAGCCAAAGTAGCCATTTTTGGAGCCAAAGACGAGAGCTTAAAAACGAGTGTCCTCTAGCGCCTTGAAATCTTAGTCTGGTCATAGACTCTGATCTCAGCTGTATTAGAACAATAACAAAGAAATACAGCAAGGGTGAAACTGACGTCTCCCCAGGATTTACAGAAGCTAATCCAGGGGTCTGTCTTCAGCCAAGTTGATTAAAGTAAAGCTGTTTTCACTGGTCGATCAGACAGATGCAGCTCATCCCAAACGCTGCTGCTCCACTCCTCACAAACACCCAGGAAGTGGACCTCATCAGTCCAGTTTGCAGGTCTTTACACTGACTTCCTGTCGCATAACGAACTGGTTTCAGAAATATTATTACTGGTCTTCACAGCTTTGAATGGTTCAGGCCCAAAGATTTCTCAGGTCATCTGGATCAAACCTACTGCCGGTTCCCAGACTAAGAACCTCTCAGACACAGGAGCTGCTTTTAGTTTCATGCACCAAATATTTGGAGCAAACTCCCTGAAAACCGCAGGATGATTCCAACTCTGACTTCTTTTAAAATGTGGCTGAAGAACTTTGTTTGCTGCTTTTCGAAAAGTTTTGATATTATCTTTAGTGTTTTAACTTCTTGGTTGTTATCTTTAGCATTTTTTCAACTGTTAAATTTGTTGTATTTTACTTTGTTTTAATTCATCTTTCTCATTGTGCAGACCAACTGTATATGCTTCTTTGTGTAAAGCACTTTGAATTGCCTTGTTGCTGGAATGTGCTTCTTTGCCTTGTCTCACAAGTATAACGACACATTTTTGAGCGGCAAGTTCAATATAGCGATATAACTAATGGATACAGAATGATTTATAGCCCAGTATATGAAGTGTTTTGCTCAGAACTGCTATAATCTTTGCCAAACTTATTCTGGCAAAGCAGACTTCCAGTAAATTTTTATGAACCTGTGTAACGCCCAGGTTTTTTTTTTTTTTTTTTTTTTTTGTTATATACCTACTCTACATCTACATCTAAAGCATAAGTTACTTTCATTTGGGCTCACTAAAGTGTGATGATAATCCTAGCATTTGTCCCAAAACTGTCAGTGAATGCAGCCTCAGATCACACGACCTCACCTGAGATCGATGGTGAACGGTTTGTCCACTTGTATTGTCCACTCGCACCGAGCGTTGTTGGGATAGCTCTCCAGCACCAGGTGGCCTTGCTGTTTCCGAATAACACCCCCACACTCTAAAAGGCACAGAAATAGAACTCTGGAAATTCAACAATGATTGAGTTTGGTTGCAAAGATACAGTGATGGAGTCCCTGTTATTGAAAAAAAAAAAAAAAAAAAACAAGTATAAAACGATGCACACGTGAGCTAAAATACAGTCCGCAGGGCTTCATGGTTTCTGTTTTTAATTAAATGTATACATGTTGTTCCAATTGGTAGATTATTTAAATTTAAAGGCTAGAGTCAGTGTCCAAATGTTGCGTATTAAAGTGTTTTATGGGACAAGTGATTGTAGCCTCTAACATGTCATTCAGATCTTTGCGGAAAATCTTCTGGGCAAGCGGCAACTTGCCAAGTTGGCACAGTCGTTCCAGATGATAACAATTCAGCAGGGGAGGAAGGAGAGAACAGAGAGGGCATAGTATTCGCCTCACTTATAGAGGAACGGATCGTGTACGGTGGAGGCGTGTGGGATGTGCGACAGAGGACTCACTCATGCAGTCTCCGCCGGACCAGCCGGGCCGGCATTCGGCGCAGAACTCGCCATTGATGAAGAAGTTGTCTCGAGGGCCCCATGTCCCGTTGTTGCAGCGCTTACAGTTCTCAAAAATGCTGCAACCTGAAAACAAGTTGAGCTGAAATAAGAGGCAGACTGAGGGCATTTTAAAAAAAACAAAGGTCAGAGAAGTCGCCTTTGGTCGTATGGAAAGTTCTGTCTGAACAGTTTCAACTGAGAAGTGAATCTCTTGCAGACTTTTTGCACCGACTCTGCTAAACTCATTGAGCTCATCTTTCACTACAACAGAATGTGAAAACACATCTCCCTGAAATAGAAATGTGCAGCACACGCGCTCGAAATGGCTTCCTGAGAGGATGGGTTTTCACTTAAGAGACCGCTCTGTCTGTGGGGAGAAGGAAATCTACATCCGACCTGAGTACAGGTAAGAATTTTAACAACAAATGAGATAGGTATGCGCACGTATAGATTTATGATCCCGCAAAGGGGCTGCAGTGCATTTCAGTGTAAAAAAAGAAACAGTAAACTGTGATATACAGGTAGCCGTTCAATCCTGAACAGCTGCTTTTCCCTCATAAAGGAAAAATGAGCACATTCAAGCTGCAAGGGAGACATTACATACGTCTCGGGGTGGGGGGTGGGGGGGCACGGGAAATAGCATGAAGTATGTGAGAGCCTACAACACATGTTTTCAAAGTTTCTCGGTTGATTATGCTCTTACATACATGCACGTGCACGCTACTCCCACTTCATTCTCAAATCATGGTTTCGAGTGTCATCACATCACATCAGATGCTAAATCCTGTAATGACAAGTAGCTCTTGGTGATCTCGGTGCAGGCTGTTTCTTTCGGGCGGTCGTACCTTGGTGGTAGATGCAGGGGTCACACTCGTTGGCGGAGTTGCGGCAGCAGGGCACTGCGTAGCCCACCGGAGTCCCCTGAAGGGGGCACTTACAGCGGATCACGTCGTACTCGCAGCAGCCTCTGCACATCACGCTCCACTCGGGGCCCGGACAGTGGTTGTACAAGTACCTGTAGTCTGGAAAAAAAAGGAAAAAAAAAAAAAAAAAGAATAAATTCAAGCTCAGCAAAAGCAAGACTCATTATTTTTTTATGACTTCTCACATGGACACAAATCTAGTCAAACATGCACTGCAGTGTTTGGTTGGTAAGGAAAAAGTGAGCGCATGATGTTGCACATTAAGAGCATTGGAAGGGAACTGGTGAGCCGCTTGTTTACCCCAGCTGCTGCTCTTCGCTGCTTATTTCCACTGCCATATGGTGTCAAGCTCATTTTCGGGGAGAAGCAGAACTCCCCGGTTTACCTCCTCTCATTACATCAGACAACATGCCAAAATGGTAAGCTCACTGTCACGAGAAAACACGATCCAATCATTAATCACAGAGCTGGATTTATTTTTATTCAACTTTCATTTCACCAGGCAACACGTCGGTCTCGACAACAACACTCCGGCTTTGGGAGCGCTTTTGAACACGAGTGTAAACACTCTTTGTGAAGTTTTAACCCAATAAATGTAATGTTTCACTGGACTGGAAACCAGTGACTCAAAGACCTTTGAGTTGCTACAATTATGTAACAGTGGATTTTAAAAGCTGACACAGACAAGCGGAATTTTTCTCGTGACAGATGTGGATGGAGAACTAACAGAAGCTGCACTTTAAACTTGGCACGATTTCAGAGCAACATTTTTTACCTCCTCCCCATGCTGCGATCATAACTCACTCCGGTCCTTCAGTCACAGACTTGTTTAGCCATAATTGTAGTCTGAGCTTATTTGTTATTTTGCAAATCTATGTAGAACCAGAACGGTATGAAGTATGAAGTAGAAATGATCAATCAGAGTTGTTGATGATCATCAAGAGAAGAGAAGCGCAGATGTCTTGGAATGCCGAGTCGTCCCTGCCGTCCTTCCACGTTAATTATATTATAAATTCTGTCTCAGTCTGGCATTCTCTTTAGAATATTTCCCTTGGAAGTGGTGCGGCACTCACAGCAACATCACTCATACAAAAAGCAGGTTAGGCAACGCCACTGGGTCAACTCTGAGGTCCTTTCAGGACACACCATTTGCAGAGGTTTTGATTGATGACTGTTTCCAGGGTGTTTGGACAAGATTTCATCAGGTGGATTTGGAGGCTTAGACGACATATACCTTCAAGACAACTCCAGCTGTGTCAGACAATGTCTACAACATGAAAATCCACAACATTCACACTCCTGTTGTGACTCCAGTAAAAGTGTGTTGCAGAGAAAATCTGAATGTAAACTCACTGCCATTCAACTTTGTTGCTCAAGCCAGAATTTTTTTCTTTTCTTTTTCTTTTTTTTGGTTTAGCTGAAGTCATCTCCTCAAGAACAAATACTTTCAGACTGTCATTTTTGTGGATTTATTTTGACCATGTGTGAGAAACCACAAACATGCGTGGCATGGGCTTGGCCTGTGCGCTCTGGGATGTGTGTGTTGAGACAAAAGAAAAACATACTGCATAGGTTATGCACAGTCCCATGACGAATGCACAAACATGAAAATACCACAGATATCGCGGTTTATTCGGAGGCAAGTGAAAACATGTTCCATAAGATTCTGACTGAAAACTTCAATTGTTGTCAAATGTTTTTGAACTTTGTTCAGAAGCCACAACAGAAAGGCTCAAAAATGATTCTGCAGAAAATCACGAATGTGACATTTTTGAGTCACAGAGTTTGTGGATAAAGGTCTGATAATATCCAAACACACACAAATCCTCGACTTTGATCAGCTTGTTGCTATTTAATGTTAAAAAAATGTTGAACTCCGAGTAACCTGAGTATGCAGAAAACCAATGCAAGCTAAGGGAGAACATGCAAACTCCATCAGCAAAGTCCCTGAAAGAACCCATCATTTAGCACTGTCGGGTGATGCACAGCACCTGTTTATTAATCAGGCTTCATTCATTTCTATGATGTGACTTTGAGTTCCTCCTGGAAACTCAATTTACTTGACTTCATAATAAGAAGCATCACTCACTGTTTAAAAATAAAGGATGAAATCAAGAGAGATAACAAATAACACAACAAAATAAGTACAATATTCTAGTTAAAGCGGTGTGACTTGGTTCAACTGGGGCCATTTCTATAATTCAGTTTTTTTAAACTCTTACCATGCAACAGTTAAAACTTACAAATGAAAGCGGTTAAAAGGTGTGATTCATGCCTCTCGGGAATTAAAAGGTCCTCACACCATTCCTGCCTCTCTTGGGACAACTTCTCTACTTCCTTGCAGAAGATGCCGCTCGGAGAGACTGTGAAACCTGATTTATCGCACATAAACATGAAAGGGTCAAAAGACTTTAAAAGCTGGTCTGGTAATGTCATTACATGGATCACTGATGTGCATCTCGTCCTTCGACATGAAGATGAGGTCCTGCGGTTGTATTTGCCTTTCCTTGCGTTTTAGTGCGACGTCTAGAAATTCATCTTCTGTCTCACCTTCAATCCACACAATACAGCTCCGACTACATCCAGTTATGACGGGATTAGTTTCCAGATTTTCATAAGCTGTTTTCTCTCCGCTCCCGCCTGGGGTAAATAAACCTCTCCAGCAGCATTTCCAGTGTTTACACACACAGAATAAGCTGAGTTTGCCGACCTCCGGCTCTGTTGATAAGGCCGTTGTGTTTTTCTCTGAGGCATGACTCTGAGGTTTCTCCCCTGGAGCCGGACACACGCTGGAATGCATCTGTATTTTTCTGAACGGCAATCCCCTTTTCCTTAATAAGCGCTGATTTGAGGATCCATTTCTTCGCCTAACCCCTGCTTTGGCAGCAGCTCCGGCGCATTTCAGCAATGAGCTTACTGCCTTGTTAAAATGCATTTTGTGGAGGCTTTCAGGTCAACACCTGCAGGTAAATATAGACCCAACAGTAGCAATTTTCACGTGGATTTTCTTCTCTTTTCAGCGGTGGGAAGTCTGAACAGGTGTGCACGTGCATGTGTGTAACAGTCAACCGATGAATGACTTGTCCTTCAATGTTTTTGCTCTTTCTTTTTTTTCAACCTTGTATTTAAGTGTGTTATGCAAATACAGAAACTGACAAAGACAGCAAACATTGCACCAACATGCAAAGACCCCTGTAATTTAACCCCTGGCTCAGACTGTGCTTACTGTCCCCAGGTAATGCATGTTTAACCACAAAGTGGGAATGTTGACAGTTGTCAGAAAAGTACTATAAATAGGAAGAAATTCTTCTGATAGAGACGTTTATCTGCCTCATGGCTGCTCTTTCCACCCAACTTGTCTGATGCTATGTCTGATGATGCCTTTGTATTTTCCCTGTGCGGTGACAGTGCGTGTGTGTGTGTGTGTGTGTGTGAGAGAGACAGAACTGGCACCAAGCCAAACAAACACAATCAAACAATAGTGTTTTTTTTCCTCAACCTCTTTTGTATTGGCGGATTGGCTTTGCTCTGCTTTTTCCATTCCAGAAATCGAGCCCCTAAATGTGCTCATCAACATGTACGTGTGTTAATAAGCCATGGGAATAAAATTAGCCGCTACAGAGACGCAGCGCTGCAACAAAACAAGACATTTAACGCTCTCACGTTTTTATCCAGCCGGCACACCCTTGAAGCGAATCCAGACGCAGACGTCATTATTGGATGACGATTCACGTGGATCCAGTGACCTCCTGTTTGACCTCTTTATCTTGCTGATCTACCAATCGAATAAAAGCAACGGCAACCTGTCATCTGGAACAAGGGCAATGTATAAATGTTTGGTTTTACTGTTCAGCTCTTTTTATGCTTAATATGTGTTTTGTCTGAATATAAAGATCAAACGCACATTTCCGGAGCTTCTGGAAAACCTGCGCTTGTGTTTAACACACCACAAAATCTGCTGCAGGTGCTGAATTTGACCTTGCGAGTGCCTCAAGAGTTCACATCTGTTCCGAAACATGGCATCATTTTCTGGACATGACCCCGTCTGGACCGAGTGCAGACTAAAACCTGAGGTCAGCGTCTTCTATTTATTTATTTATTTATTTATTTATTTATTTTTAAGTGAAAAATACGGTTTCCGAAATGTCAGACGTCTTGGACATACCCTTCATGTTCAAATGTTTTAAGGAGGGCAGCTGTGCTCTCTGACATTTAAGCCAGTTATTTTTTTCTACTTTCAGCCGTTCCTGCTGACGCCTCAGAATCTCGTCTTATCTGCTTGAGTCTTGCTTCACTTCTCTAATATGGCCAAGTTATTTTTAACTCCAAAGCAGTCTTGAACTTCGACGTGGATTTCAGTAAACGCCTGCCCAGTGTTTGGAACTTTCTTGAAAATAGTAACATTGCAGAATTTGGACCGCTCTGTGAGCACGATAAAGCAGAAGTACCACCAGTGCAGGGTTGCAGAGACGTTGACCTGTCATTGGGGATGCTGGAGAATAGTTTTTTTTCTCTCTTTTTGAGGTGAGCCAAGCTATCTGTTTTGCTCATATTCAGGTTTTGTGCTAAGCTAAGCAAACTGAATGCTGGCCGTAGCTGCAGACAATCACTCAGGCTTATGCAAGAGAGCAACTGCTAAAACATTCTCTATCCCCAGTTTACAAGCAAACTCCTTTCACTTTCCCCCCGTGGCATCCAGCAGCACAGACACTTTCCTCTTCATTTAACCATGAAGCTCTGCAAAGTCTCCACCACAACATCATTACGTCCCACTGCTTCGCTGCTGTAATTAAGAGAGAAATTGTGTCCGAAAAGGTTGCCTGAAGCAAATGTGGAGGTATATGGTCTTTACACACTGCTAAATAAATAGTTCCTTCCTGACAAAATGGAGCTCGTTTCATGCTGATGTATCGTGGAAAAATAGATGTTTTTACAGCAGCTGCGAGTGCATGGGATGTGCATGTACTGTATGTTCGCGTGTACAATTCCTATTGCCTTACTGCCCACAACAGCTGTCTGGTATTTTGAGGTTGGAGTGATTTAGCTATCATGGAACAGGGAAACTCCCAGGGGAGCTCTGCGGTCACCGTGTGTCTGGATGTATCCTGATCTCTCGCAGCGCTGGTCCCAGAGGTCATCCTGTCGATTGCTTTAAATAAACTTTTCCTCAACCTGGAAGCCGCAAACCGAAAAAAAAAATACCCACCCCCACCCACCCACTCGGTTATCCACCATGGTGAAAAAAAACGGTATGTGCAGGAGTCTGAGATGTGATGATTGTTTTCAGCATTTACAACTGAAATCTTGAGTTTGACTTGACGTCACATGTGGGGGCTGTTAAACAGGAAGCCTGACATAGATCAAAAGAAACCTCTGTGGAGACACCAATCCGAAGAAATGGAATAAAAACACTGGAAGCAAGCTACAAAAAAAAAAAATGCTTGGTTTCACCCTTGTCCTTCATTAAAAAAAAGGAAACTTTCTTTGCACGCTCAAGAAAAAGAAAACATGTATCATCAGCTGATTATGAAACAAGCCGTGCAGAGGGTGACTCAGCTGACAACAACACATGTAGGTGATCTGCCAAGGGAAATTCTCTTTAAACACTCCAGCTGCTCCGCCCAACCCTTAACCGCATCGATCCACAAGTACAAATTGAGATTCTGTTATTTTGGGAATCAAGAGGCACGAGAGGGCAGAGGTTTGACGGGGAGCCTAGGAGACAGAGGATGGTGTGTACACAGTGCGATCGGCTCAAACGTGACTCATGTCTTCCTGCGGCAGTTCAAGTGGTCAGCCGGGGTAAACAGGCAGAGTCAAATTCAATCACAAGGAAGAGCTCAATCACAACACTTTAGCATTTAAAGAGAGCCGCTCACACAAAAAGGGATGAGTGCCAAGATCCAGCAGCTCCATTAGGACTCTGATTGCACCTCAAGGAATGTGTGGCGACATCCAGCCAGTGTTCTGTACTTCGTTTTTATTTAGGAACCATGAACATTGAGTAGGAAAGTAACACAGAGGTACTTTAATGGGACAGTAAACACACCCAAACAGGATAAGTTCCTGTGCTTTGTTTTCAATAAGAGCTGTGAAGATCAAGAGTGAACAAAGCTGTCAGTGGTTTCTTTACTGTCTCTCTATCTATATTTAAATAAACTTACATCACTGTGTCTCTGTCGGTCTTCTTTCACAACTGTTTCTGATTTCTAGTGAGCTGTTAAAGGGATAGCGGAGATGACGAGAGTGCTGATGCCGGCTTTTTGAGAACAAAGCCCCGGGACACTCTGCCAAACACAGAGGCAGGGAGAGGCAGAATAAGGAGAACAGAGAGTGGAGGTTCTTTCCAATTCCCTTACCGTAGGGCCATGCTGTTCCTTGGGGTATGGAGATGACCACAAAGAGGGTGACAGAGATCAGCCAGGTTTTCCTAGAAACAGGGGTGCTGTTCCAGGGGATCGATTGGGCGCCCCCATGAGTTTGCCTCAGTTGCAGTCCCGGTCCCGCAGACAGCATGCTGCAGTCTGGAACTCTGTTTACTTTCTGAACTCAGCTGACATCACCTACCCTCAGCCCTTCAATCCTTCCCTCCCACTCCCTCCATCTCTCTCTCTCTCTCTCTCTCTCTCTCTCTCTCTCTCTCTCTCTCTCTCTCTCTCTCTCTCTCTCTCTCCCTCTCTTATTTCTATCTCTCTCTCTTTTCTCTTTGGCTTCAGGTTACAGCGAGAAGTCCCACTTTACAGTGGTCTCCCAAATACTCCCCTCGCTCCGCTCACAGGAACGACGTCACTCCTCATGAATGAAAAGTAAGCTCCAGTGTTTTTATGTTTAACTCATTATGGGCACGTGCACGCGCACGCGAAACGAACCCCATAAATGCCAGTTTATGTTCTTCCCTGTGTGCCTCCCACAGTCATAATCAATGATGTGGTGATAGAATTTATGTCCACTGTGTGTGTGTGTGTGTGTGTGTGTGTGTGTGTGTGTGTGTGTGTGTGTGTGTGTGTGTGTGTTCGTGTCTGAAAACTCCCGAGGTCTCTGTTTTTCATGTTCACACCCAGTTAATCGTGAAAACAGCAGCTGAAATCCATCTATCAAAACCTCGAAGTCCCTCATTGACTTCAATTGCTGCTAATTAACACATATGGGCTTCAGTTACTACAACACACAACATGTTTAAACCTGCGTAAAACCCCAAAAAAGACACAAAATCCTTGTGTTGATTATAAATCCAAGCCAACAGTACGTTGTGACAGTGTTCCCATCCTAAGAAAGAAGGTGAAATATTAACTGAAGATTTTAACAACCATTGACTGTATATATGGGCTTAAAACAGCAAAAACTTGGAGACAACAAAAGAAGGTATCCAATGAAACCCTACTTGCTGTTTGTGTTGTGTTGTTTGTTTGTTTGCTTACAGTGGTTTTTGTTTTGATGTCCTCCTGGGTGTCTTATTTCTACATGATGTAACTCTGGGATTAATTCATTTGTTGTTCCGAGACCCCCGGGAAGCCCAACTACATGCAACGGCTAACAGGCAGTACAGATCAAACGACTTAAAGCAGGGGAAT
This sequence comes from Salarias fasciatus, assembly GCF_902148845.1. Classification (NCBI taxonomy): domain Eukaryota; kingdom Metazoa; phylum Chordata; class Actinopteri; order Blenniiformes; family Blenniidae; genus Salarias; species Salarias fasciatus. Next base: position 13,901,890 of record NC_043751.1, on the reverse strand, counting down.
CAAATTCCCTTGCAGTTTCTTAAAACAGCGGGGTTTAGATTTAGGCCACAGGAAGAGCTTATGAGCAGCGCCGTTGTGTGTATGTGTGTGTGTATGTGTTTAGCTGGGAGACCAAAAAACAGACTGAAGTTGAGAAGTTAAAAAAAAAAAAAGACTGAACACAGCAGGACATGAAGGCCAAAACCAGGGAAAAAAGGAAATCAAGGGAAGACAGAAGGGAAAGGAAATATTGTCTATCTCACTGATCTTTTTATCTTCTTTCATCACCTCTCCACTGTTTGTCCAGATGCCGAGTAGTTTATTATGTGAAACCCAAGGCCTCCAGGTTAATGTGGGTCCTGACTACAGCCGAGGTCCACTCTGTCTACAAGGAATACAAAGGACGCGTACGTTTCTGCAGCATGTGGCATACATTTAGGTGTTTGTACTGGAGGAAACAGTATATCTTTTGATGCATGCTTAACTTGTTCACCTTAAGATTTTGGGTTTAAAAGAAAAAATCACAGCACTTAAAGTCTTAGTGGTGTAAGATGTAAGTCGTGGTTTGACAGGATTCATGTCAGACTGTATGTTTTGGATGGGGTTTAAGTGGAATTATGCACAGGGCTACAGCAATAATACATAGTTGGATTTTTCGGAGTACTGAAGATAGATGCAACTTCCAGGAAGGAAATATTACTTTCAAAAACTCAAAACACAACATGTTTTCACTTTGAGGCTACATTCAGGCTCTTGTCAACCCCAGCTGAAAAAAATGGGACAGGTGGTTTGTCCAACAGCGTGCTGCGAAAGAGGCTCACACAAAGGCTGTGTGTGATCGAATGGACTGAAAACATCAGTGTTTGGATTGCAGCAGGAACACTGATTCTTTGGAGATAACCAATTCATACATAGGAGGAACAGCCTCTCAAAACTTTAACGTCTTTACCCCAAAGTTGAGCCAGTTGAAGTGGCTGAAGGGTCGGGACCCTATGGCGGTCACTGGAGAGACAGTGAGGTACAGAGGAGGCTGTGGAGGATCTTCAATGTCAGCAGGAGCATTCTGGAGTGAATGCATTGCTCAACTGGGAGCCAGAGGAATTTCTGAAGAACTGGGGTTATGTTGGTGGATGGAGGGAGTTCTGGATGATCCAGATGGCAGCAATTTGAACCTAGTTGGAGTTAATGGATGGATGTAAGAGAAGAGAATTACAGAGAACAGAAGAGAATTACATTAGGAGCTTCATGGAACGTAGAGCGGAGTGTTATCTGCATAACTGGGAAAGTGTTCATTATATTAATGGAAAGAATGGAGGGGAAATAGACAATTAAGAGGATGGGGCTAAGAACAGAGCCCTGGGGGACACTGGAGGAGAGGGGGAGGTTGATTTTAACTGAATGGACTACATACAGTAATAGAGCTGAGTGCTACACTACCTTGCTCCTCATGGTCGTTCTTCCCAAATCCTCCAGTGTTTCGACTTCCTGAGCTCCCCATGGAAAACCCAGAGACACTGCAGCTCAACATGACTCCTGATGACAGACCCGCAACACCAGATTTGGAACGGGTGGCCTGGAGGTTAAGCGGACTTGGGATCAGAAGTTCACAGATTTGAAATCCCATGGTGGACTGTGACTCCCTGAGCAAGACCTTTGACCCCAACTGCTCCCTGGATACTTCACTTTGGTAGAACTTTGCTTCCAGTATGCATAGTTAAGATTAACCATGAATAAGATGGGTCAATGCAGAGAAATAATCCATAAAGTATGCTTCTAACAGTCATTTTTTAAGACTCTCTGGTCAATGAAATATCCTTTTATGTGTGTGTGAGTGTGCATGCATACATGTGTCCGTGCGTGGGTGTGTATGGATATGATTAACAGTGTAAAGTGCCTTGTGGGCTTTACAAGTGAAATCCATTTAACAAAGTGAAAAGAATTCTGTCGTTTTTGTGAGGAGGCATTCATGGCAATAATGATTTTACTGTAGAGGAGATAGCAGCAAAGCTAATTATGTGCGTCTCTTGAGTCCCACATGTAATTTTACACTCCAGTCCATCAGTGACTCCAGTAAATAAAAAGCTCAAGTGCCGCAGAAAGGTCGGCTCGCAGAAACTTGACTTGCGAGTGCTATTTAATTGTTTCAGTGGAAATAAAGAAGATTTTTCTGCTCTTCCTGCAGTGCTGTAATTAAATGACTGATAAAACCTTTTCTAACAGGAATCGAAAAGCTGTATGTGCATTGGGAGAATATGCAAGTTCCAGACAGAAAAGCTCTTTCATTAACTTCTTTTTCACTTTTTTTGTTTTTTAACTTGTCTCTTTACTTCATGCAACTAACTGTTTTTTAATTCTTTTGTGAATCTCTTTGAACAGCACTAACTTTACTACAGTATATATAAAATGTGATTAAAAGCTTGGGGCTGCAGATGGTGTTATATCTCACAGCATTTCTCTCAAAGACCCCGGCCATATTCTGACCTTTCTGTGTGGAGCTTCCATGCTCGCTGTGCGTTGGCTTCCTTCGGTGACTTGTTTATATTGAACCTTTATATTCCCCTTGATTGATGGCTGACTGGTTCAAGTGTAATTTTGATTTCGTTACAAGTTTTCACCATCAGACTAACATTCATTTATTTGCCTTGACAGGCAAACTGAAGCATGTTGATTTCGGCATTCATCGCCTCACTGTAGACGTGACACACTCTCAGTGGGAAACTTTTTCTCATGACCCTCAGACCAGGCTGATTCGGAGTTGTATTATAAAGGCTTCTCTGCTGGCACCACAGCGACTGGGCCCCCTGCCCACAGCACATAGTAAAACCTCTTTACCAATTACACAAGAAAAAGTGGTGCAGTGGGAGCACAACACATTACCTAGGGGCCATTACACTTAATGACAGGCAGGCCCAAACCCACTGTTTGATACAGAGGGTTTTTTCCAGGGTTATTTGTAAAAGTAAGCACAGCTTGACGACGGTGTGCGATCAGTCCATTAACAATGACCCAAACGTGTTGTGTGTTGTGTTTGAGGAGTTAAAGTTCTCACGGGGTCAGAAAAAATGATGAAAATCTAATCATGGAATCACATTCCAGTCCATGGTTACACAGTGGACACACAGCAATAACACACACACACACACACACACAGATGTCTCATTTTCCAACCACCTCACTGTATTAATATGAACCGTGCTGGATGGAAACTCGGCCGGCCTGATTCTGCAGGTGAGACGCCCGCAGCAGCTTTCCAGCTCAGCCGGTGACAAGTGTTGCCAAGAGCAAAGTGCCATGAGAAGATGCAGCTTAGACACTTAATAAGGCAGGACACTTTCCTCCAGGATGCCAGAGACGCTCTCATTTATGCACGGCAGAACATTCCACTCACGATGAAAGCTCACTTTTATGAGCTCTTTTGAGGTTAACTACTCCACTGTGCACAACCTCTGTCTTTATAAACAATTATCTGTCCCTTGACACATCTCGCAAGTTTATTTTTACCTCAGCAGTCACTGCAAAGTGAAGGTGGGAAAAAAAAAAATCCAAACTTAGTGATGTATCATTTTCAGTGTATCTGTATCTGTATATATTCTAGCATATTTAACTGAATCAAATTACCTTGTTTACACAAAGTTCCAGCCTCTTCATGCCTAATCCATCATCGATCAAGTGACCATAATTTGGTAACTCGAATTTCTTTGAATCCTTTCAAATTAATTATTGGAAATCCATGACAATCATGAAGAACATAATTAAATCCTCATTTGGACTTTTTGTTTCATTCAGTAAATATCAATTTCTAAAGAAGTTCCCTTTCTTACCACAGGCTCCACATGAGCTACTTAAAAGCATTCTCAGTGGTTAAATTCAAGTAACCGAAGACACTCAGCACAGTTTTGGCCACATTCTTTGTCCACAAGTCCCTTGAAATTCCCCTTGACAGTCTTTGATTTTCCTCATGTCAAATGCATTTATATGTTACTGAATGTAAAGTCGAGATTGTCACCCAGAGTCCGCACCCAGTGAAGCTATGACAGTTCTGGAGCGAAACGGCAAAGACTTTTATTTTACAAATAATTGGATTGATTAATTCCAGCATAAAAGATCTGTCTGCAGGAGATCACGAGAGAAAAGAAAAGACGTTGAGAATAATTCAGGACAGAAATGACCTACTGAGTTCCACATTCCTGATATCCACAATGCAGATGGACTTCTTTTGTAACATGGTATAAGTTAGAGTCGTTAGCTTTAAGCCACGGTTTGAGTTTAATTTAAACCTTCTGAATAACCGCAATCAGGAGCTTTCATGTGAGATGTGAACTTTTTCCCCACCTCTTTGAACATAAGCACATCCTTACAGGTTGGTCTTTTGTAGGAAACAGTTTATTTTAATAGAAAACAACTTTATCCAGATTACGGTGCAGAAAGAATAAATATGCAAGCCTCAGCTTTCTGTACTAAACGGTGCACAACCAGAAGCAGGAAGATCAACCGAAGTGTATTGACCAACAACAACAACAGATAATGTGGAGTGTGATCTAAGGCTCCGGGTTTTACTTTTCAGTTAGTTGTCTGGGTTTTTTTTATTTTACATTCTCCATAAAAAATACGTGGACCTCCATCACAGTGTCTTTGCAAAGTCACCGTCTCTTTCATCATTGTGAGAGGGACTTATCTCAAAATAGACTCACGGTATTGTCAGAAGGGTTCCTGTGGTCATAAATTCTGTCCAGTTCATCCTAGTTTACAGGCAGACCACAGAAATGGTCTCGGGAGAAAAGTTACCGTGACAATCGAATTGCTGGATGAAGAACAACAATAATAGCACTGGAAGCTCGCTGAGTATTCGCTGACCAAGCTCCCTGTTTGAAACACTTGGATAAAAAGTAAAAGGTCACACTGTAATGGAAACTTCAGAAGGACATCAGAGGAGAAGGACAAGGAAAATATAACATCCAGGAGGAAGGAATCCGGTCTCAGTTTCAGGGGAGAGCCATGAAGTCTCTGCCATGAAAAGGCAGTATCGTGCAGACTCATCTCTCTGTTTTTATTTGACGATTTTCACTCCCTTCCCTTCGTTCGTGCTTTAATTGTGACCCTTGCTATTTAATTCCCATTTCAGTCACATGGGGAAAGATCCAGAGGACACACTGGGAGTTTGTTTTGGTGCACCATGGAGACAAGGTTTCTGTTTTGGACATCTCTGTCTCTACCCCCCACCCCCACCCCGACACCCACCCACCCCACCCTCCTTCCTGTCACTGCGCTCTGAGAATCACCACGACTGTGTCGCCGTGGTGAAAATAATTCATTGAGCGAGATACAGGGGAGATGAGGAAAAGGAAAAAAAAATCTGCCGTTTGGCTAAGTGAGGTCAGTGTGAGAAACCACAATTGGAGCCTCTTAGCTCTTTTAAAGCTGGGCAGAATCCGCCCAGAGCCCATTAAAAGCAACTCAACGTTTTACACCACATCTCTGCAGTTTTTCCTGCTTCTCTCCAACCCTCCTCTGATCTCCGGTCTGTGTTATTCACCGCTGTTGGTTTTAGGTCTCGGGGAGTCTCCACGCAGGAGTCGGTGATCTCAACAGCTCTGAGGGGGACTTGAGGGGCATTTTGGGGCTGGGTAATGGAACATGTGAAATGAGGACGCCACAGAGCTCCTTAATGAGGCTCAACGCTGAAAACAAACAGGAGCGTGAGGAGGACTGTGGTCATTGTGCTGGTATTCAGTAGGGTGTGGAAGCAGGGAGTTGATCTGTTGTGCAGATCTAGAGTCATATTAATTTTGGATTTTACTGGGAGGGTTTGTGATATCCTTTTCTGCTGTGCCAAATATTAACCTCGTCCTGTAGCATGACTGAGCAGAGTCAAGTGGGATGTGGTCCAGGAAAGAAAAGACAAGGAGATCATAAAAACCTCATGAATAATGACAATAAATTCTTTGCAGTTAATAGCAAAACCATAAAAGCACAAGAATAGATTGTCATCTTTATTGATGGATGACTATATGATAAACATATTGAGAAGTGACAGTTTTCAAGTTTTTTTTGTTTGTTTTGGTTTTTTTTGTTTTTGTTTTTTGCAATTCTGATCAAGTGGTTTCTTTCTTTCTTTCATAATAGTTCAAGTTGTTTCCACTTTTCTTTACGAAAAACAAACAACCTCAAACAGTCTCTTCTTTAAGTCAAAGGAAGCATTATATGTTCACAGCAGCCTCTTGTGGCCAAACATAGAAGAGCACAATCCAATACAGGAGTATACTGATTAAAACAGGGCATTCTGGGGGTTATATCCATTTAGTTTTAAACCCTTCACCAGGTACAGAAATTTTGACCTTTTGTAATTGTTGAGGGATATTTTGACACAATTTTTAAAGCTTTTCAGATTGAAATAAATACCTTTACATGTCATTTATGTGCAATAAAATATGTTTTATGTTTCTTTCTATGAGAGTACAGCTGATTGAAAACTCCAAGTTCACCTTTAAAAATCACTGTGAATTCATGTTTCACCATATTTCTTTAGAAAATCTCTTCATATCTTTTGCACAAGGACGAGCTCAGTGTGATCGGCTGTGTATTGGAATGGGCAGATCTTCCAAAAAAGAAACATAATCACTTGCATTAGATGTAGGTGCAAAGTATTCATGCTTATGCACAATTTATCAACATTATTGTATTGTACTGTATAGGAGGAAACATAATGATGTGTATATCACAGAGAGTGAATGTGAAGCTGAACTGTGGTCACATTGTCACAGTTTCCTGAAGTAGTGCTGAAATTTCCAAAAGATAAAATATGCTTGCTAATGAAGATTAAAAACTGCAAAACACATATATACATGAGTGAATGTTTTTAACCCAAGTGATTATTTATAATCAGCTTTTTCTTATTTTGTTGTGTTTTAAAGTTGACCATTATATGCTAATAACAATCATAGAATACATTATTTTCTGATTAACTAACAAATAACGTTTTTTGCAGGACATTGGTTGTGTCGGACTCGTTGGACTGTGTTGATTCAGACTATAGGAGGTAAAAAAAATTGAGAAAACGTTTATAAGACATCTAGTGGGATATTCATTCTCTTTAGAACTGAGTTGTAAATATGTCATTTATGTGTGGTTTTCTTTGTTTTTGAGGGATGGATTTAGGCTGTAGCGGAGCCAGAGTGGGGGCAAGGGGGCGGTCGCCCCAGGGCCCACAAGGTCATAGGGCCCTGTTTAATTACATTTAATCGGAAATACATTATTATAATAAAAGATGCAATGTGTGCAAGAAAGTATACGCATATGACTGTGGGCTCCAATTTGCCAATTCTTACATTACGACTGTCCATGAATGCATCAGAGCTGTAAGCCAGCGCTGATTGGCTGTGCGGCATGAACCAGTTTTTTCTTTGCACTTGATCTGAACTCTTTGGAGGGAAGTTAAACAGTATGCTAAACACTATGCTAGCCGCTAGCGGTACTACCCAAAATCTAACATCGGAGCTACTGGTGAGTCAGTGAAACCTTCAAAAATACTATCTTCATCAGAATGCTGTGGTCTTAAACACCTGCCTATTTGAATGTGCCTTGTGTTGCTTTCAACTATAAGAGACCGCCGAGTCTATTTCTTTCTAATATACGTGAATTCCAAAAGATATAGATAGCTGTGTCTATATCTATCTGAATAGATTGTGTAATTTTAGACCAGCTGTGTTCATTTTATATTTAAGCTGTATCAAAGATGGTACAGATGTAGCCCGTGACTTTTTATCTGATATTTCAGCACCATGGACAGCGGACGCTCTGAGTGACAGCTGTCAGGCTGCATTTGTGTGTGTGTGTGTGTGTGTGTGTGTGTGTGTGTGTGTGTGTGTGTGTGTGTGTGTGTGTGTGTGTGTGCGTGCATATGTGTATTTGTTCTTCAGAACAAGTTTGTGAACTGGTTTGTGACTTTATTCTGCTTTCTGAGGCACAGAAGGTTTGCTTGGCTCAATTACAGTGAGCATTAGTGTGTTCTTTGATGGTAGCATATGAGGTATTGTTTGAATGGTAAAATTACTATCATAAGGGCCCATCGAGAATGCTCCGCCCCCTCTGTACTGAGGCCCACGCTCCGCCTCTGGATTTAGGTCTTTTATTATCTAACAGAGCCCAAGTCTCCATTTCGACTTATTTCAAAGCCCTAAAGGGATTAAAATATGCTTATATTTTATTAAAGAATTGGCATTATGAGAGTTACATCCGCTTACTTTTGGCTCTTTCAGTTCTCTGTTTGGTGAGCTGCACCCTTCTTTCAAACACCTCTCCCAATCATGCTCTCAGTGAGCTCTTTTGTACCTGTTTGAGCCCAAAGCTGCTGTTATTGGTAGTTTGTCTTGATAACTGTCTGTGCTCTGGTTAGATCGGTTATGTAGAGCTCTGGCGTCTGTACTGTAGAAGCTGCATCGAGGTTCTCTTCCTTTAATGCAGACACCAAGCTTTGCTGTAATTTTGTGATGTACAGTCGTTTTCTTATAAGGTGAGTATGCTTCTAATTTGGAGTTGATTGTTCTAAACTATGACTTGTAGACAAATTTGTAGTTAGTTTTTTGTGATTTTGTTTTGTTCAGTTTGACTTTCATCTTGCAGATAAAGATCATGATGAAATCTCTAAAGTCAATTGTTAAAACGTCTTGTCAAATCAAAACATGCCTCCATAAAAATCGATACAAACTCTTTTCTTCCATCAAAGCTGAATTTAATTTTCAAAACACTCTTTGATCCTTACAGATCTGTCTTTGGCTTCCATCCTTCCCACAGCGAGAAGCCATGGTGTTGAAATAACTCAGCCAAATCAGTACAATGTCAAAGAGAAGATTGCTTATCTATCACCGAACTCAGATCAAAACAGGTTCCTCCAGGATATTTAAGGCTTTCTCAAGAAAAGAAAAGGGGGCCATGATCTTGACTCACTGACAAAAGCCTCCTGATAGCTGAGGATGTGTTGAAGTTACCCTGACACAACCGTTGCATCATGCTGACGTGAAAGCCTCCACAGCGTGCCTCACTTTGTATCTACAGCACCTCAGAACTCACTGCAGCCATCATCTGTAGAAGTGAACAGTCTAATAAGTAAAATAGAAGAAAACTTGATATTCACAGACATGGTCACAAAATTCAAGAGAGTCAAACACAATGCAATATATAGCATCTTGTAGTGTTTTTTTTTTTTTTTTTTTTTTTTGCATTGAGGGGTTGTTCATACTCTCTCTTCCTCTAGAGGGAGCGAGAGTCTACAGATCCATGAAGTGGGTCTGATGTGGGAGACTTGATTTGCCTCCACATTCCCCTATTTTGAAATTTGCACACTCAAGTCAAAAAAACTCTGCACAGATCAAGGTGAAGAGATGAAGAAGAAAAAAAAAACATGCTCGCCTGCATCACATCATTTTTTTTGGATTACACATGAAGCAAATCCCATCATTCCTGCGTTCATCTGTTATGGAACATATTGATTTACCATTGCGAGCAGCAAAGTGGAATCAAGATGTCTACAGCCAGAATCTTTAGTGGGGGAGTTCCTGGACTGGAACTGGGCACCAGAACTAATCACTCCGATCTCATTTTATTATTTATATTCCCACAGCTGGCTGTTTGATCAATTCTCCATTGCTTTTTTTTTTTTCAGCACCCATCTACTGCCACTACCTGCTATGCTAAATTATTCAATTGGGCCTGCTTTGTTGTTAATAGCAGTGATCATTCTTGCTTAAATGGCGTAATGTATGCGCTGACAGCCAACAGTGATACAAACCTGTCTCTGGGGACACAAATCTATCAGTGGCGAGCGCCTATCTGCTACATTAGTGATTCCAGGCACCACTGAAGCACAGGGAAGTAAAATACACTCAGCATCAAGGTCTGTGGAGAAGTCCCGCTCCACAAGGCCACAGCCATAAATGATTGGGCTTTCACTTTACAGCCAACTTCCAGTGAAATAAAGCTGATATCAAGCGGACAGAGCCTCCGCCGCGCCGTTTAAAGGGATAGGATGGCCTGAATGGATGTTAACTCAATTGTACTGATTTCAGGCATGCCAGGGAGACGAGCTCAATGTTGTTATTTATGCAGCAGAGTTCAGAGAAAAGAACAAAGATTAAAAGATAACAACTAAAGGGATTATTCCTGATTTAGACACGCCGTGCCAAGAACGGGAAAAGTTTCGCAAAACCAAGCAATCCTTTGATTTAGGAGGCAAAAAAACTCCACACTGTATAGCAATTTGCAGCAAATCAAGCTTCGGGAAAGGTTTTCCAATCTGGGTTTTTTTTTTCTTTCTTCTTCTTTTTAAGGCCCTGCAGCGTTTACCCAAAAGTCTTTTGTGGCTTATTTGCTTGCCCTTCCCCCACAAGGGGACCCTGTCAACGCCGGTGGTTAGATAAAGGTCCCAGTGCCACAGGGTCACTCTTGTGTTTGGGGTGTTGACCTTTTCTCTCCCTTAATCCCCCAACACCATTATTACCACTGCTGAGGAGCCATAAAAGCAGACGAGCTACAGGGAAGCATAAATCCTAGGGTTGGAATAACAACTTTCCAGTGTTTTTTTTTTTTTTACTTTAATATCATTCATTTTGCAGGACTTTGCTCAATTAAGTGAATTATTTCACTATCAACAGACCTTTGGCACCATGATTATATTCAATGTTGGATTTCTCTTTTCACCGCCGGTCCAATCAAAACATCTAAAAAGTCATTTGAAGCAAAGAGATCAAATGAATACACAATAAGGCCATTGGCTTTTCGGTTTCTTGTCAACTAGCATATGTTTACTGTAAGCCCCATATGGCCAATAAATATTAATCATGGCACTGCTCTGGCCTGTTGATCTGACTTTACAAAGAAAACTCAGCCAAAATAAATGCAGGACTGCGTTGAAACAACTGTGTGGTGCACGGAGAAAGGAGAGCAACTTGTCTCGAGATTCATTTAAAATAAATCAAAAATAAAGCATGCTCGTGTGCACATCTTCACACATCTGTTCAAAAGAATCTGAGTGAATTCCCTCTTCTATTCATGCAAGGCATTCACCATATGCTGAAACGGCGACGTGTTTTTCATCGGCGGTGCTTAAACTGGTTTGAAACCGAGCGAGAGTGGAAAGAAAACGGGAGAGAAGATGCACATTAACCACAAAACACCCCCCCCCCCCCCCCACACACACACCGAAGATTCATTCCACTGTGATATGTGAGCGAGCGCTTCACACTATTAAACCTGAAGCTGTTAAATGTTTCGCTGAAACGTGAGGAGGACACACAACCTCCATTGCTAATCTTAACTGACCATATGATCCCCATAAGACCTGGGGCACAAACCGCGTTACACGGTGTACTTCATTCAGAGAAGATAAATAACACGGAGACAACACCAGGGTCTACAACGTCCTGTCTGATGCTGTCCGTCTTTTTGTTTTGACAGTTTAGAAGAAAAACCTCACCTCAAAGCACTCGGCACGCATGATGCATGAGCCAGTTAGCAGCAAGTGGAAGAAAGAATTCAATCATTTAATAGAGGGATTTGGCGTGGGAGGTCAGTGGTTGTAATCCAGTAAATTGGACACGGACTCTTTAATGGAGTGGCTCTACGGTACATCTCCCTCCTCCACCCCAGAGATCTCGCGCTGGTGAGAGTGAGCGATCTGGATCTCTTTCTCTTGTGTAGAAGTGAATTTCTGTGGTTCAGACCATCCTCCTCCACCTTCTGCTGCATGGAAACCAGATGGAGATGAGGAGTGCGCCGCCGCACCGAGCCAAAGCCTTCTGCTTTTCCAACAAGGCTCCAAGAAAAATTCCTCTGCTATTAACAATAACCCACTTATTACCAGCACCTAACCGCTTTTTTTTATAAAGCCTCGAGCCCGTGCATCAGGAAACAGTTGAAAAGCAGCGTGGTGAAGCCGCAGCGAGCGGTTGGAAAAAGGCTGCAGCTCGGTGGCCATGTGCCATCAGGTCTGAGCAGTGCAGCGGATCACTAGTGACAACAGCTTTGGTTTGAGTCTGCACAGGCGGCGTGCCTTTTTAATGTCACTGCCTTTATTTGGAGAACACAGACTTTAAAAAGTCCTTTAAAAAACTTGCATCATTCTGGAAAATGTTACGGTTGCGGATTAATCCGCATGACTGTTTTCACGATTAACGCTAGAGTCATCCGCCTGTTTATTCAAGCCAAACTGGTTCTCTGAATGTAAGTTCAATTTTGTGCAATTTATGCACTAATCCGGAGCATTACTTGAGATAAGTGCTGAGATAAGTGCTGACAAGATTGTGCTCATGTCGCCAGTAGTTAAAAGAGATGTCTTTGGTGTATTTACTGCAATGCTCTGCAAGTTCACCAAAGCCGAAGAAGGTTACGATGAGGACAAAGAACAAAGTGAACTTCTTGGGAAATAGTCCAGATCTTGGATTCAATGCAAGCAACTGGGGTTTTGTTGAGCATATATATACTGAGACATACTCACGGAGAGAATATTAAATGAAATCGCCATTCTTCTTATTTATTCCGTCAACAGTGCAATCTATTGTCATCATTAGAACAAACACATTTGTGCTGAGACGCATTTAAAAAATAAAAAAAACATGTACAAATATCTTTACCATAAACACAGCAGGGAGACATAAATTCATCCCCATGGAGCTCCCCCGCCCGTCCCTGAATCCCCGAGCATGAGTAATTGTGAAGCCCTGTGAAATAATCGTAGCTTTCAACGCTAATGGAAGCCCTGCACATTCATTATTCAGTCCAGGAAACAGAGTGCTGCAAACTGCCAGGGGACCTATGAGTTATTACTCGGCATGAACTAACCTCACACTACGAGGGATGTGACAGGAGCCCACTGCACTTTCTCCCCCTCTGACTTCCATCCCCTCATGTCTCCGGTCCCCTCCCTGCGTCTGTCCGCACAGACAGGCACCACGCAGACGACCCCAGATTGAATCGCAGCTGTGGCGGTGTCAGGCGGCCGGCGATGGGCGAACTGCGCGCCGCAGACAGAATGACAGACGGTCTGGGCCTCTCCCGTGTCACCGCGTGGCGCTTGACCACCGACGGCCCAGACCGGCGGAGGGAGGAAAGCCTCCCCCGTGTTACGGCCCTCCGGGGACTGATGCGGGAGGAATGCGTCAAACGGGGCGTAGCGGCAAAGCGCAGGAGAGGAGGGGGGCTCAGGGGGGTGCTGACCTGCAGATAACACATGGCGAGAAACAGATAGGTTTGATATGTGAACATGCCCGCACTTGTGCTGAGGGAAAGGGACACCGGAGGCCGTGCCGCCGCAGACTAAGCTTATGACTGCAGTTACTTCTTAACAGCAACACATATCAGATGGAATTCCAACAATGCACTTAAGCCTTTTTTTTTTTTTTTCATTTTCATGTCTAGACCTCGGGAGTTCTACCACATCACTTTCACCAGCAAAACACACAGATAGGTCACTCTGTTATAATTTGCATAGACATAGTATGCAACTAGGAAAGGTTCATTTGTTTTTGTTCATTCCTGGTGTTCCCTACACAGCCAAGGCTTAAAATCTACAATGCAGAATCAAAAACAGGTTAGTAGCACGACCAGTTTCACTGTTGACAGGGGAAAGGAATTACATTTTCCAGAGCAGCAGGAAAGACTCCTCCAATATGGCCACAACCCTGTCATTTCTCCTGCCTGTAGGAAAGTATCTGCTGTATGTTTCTCTATATTATTGGATTGTAAAGGACAAACTGGCAAGGCTTAGTGCAGTTCAGCGTGTTTTTCTCGAAGCTATAAAACAAAACAAATATCAGCATAAAGATAAGAGTTTCAGGGCTCCAGGCGTTTAGAGCATACATTAGTGGACCTCCAGTTTACTCTGTGTAATTGAGTATTCTTGTCTTTCCTACTCACGCAATTTAGCATGCCAGCATGTTGTTATAAAAATGACCCATTTAATTTGATTAGGAAACCAAGGTTCAATATACGGAGTGTGAAAACACGAGCGGAATGGTAAGAAGTGTGGGGCAATGCTAATGAGAAATTATTTAATGAGGGTGATGTGTGCAAAGGATTTTGTGTGCATGCATGTTACATTTGGCTTAACAAAAGCCCGAGACGGAGGATGAAACACGCGGCAGCCGACTCAACTGTGCCCTGGGTGTTCACACGAAAAGGATCAAATAGTTAGCTGCACAAATTGAAATAACTGATTCCTTTATGAATATAAATCAGGATTGCAAAAGTCCTAAAAATACTGCGATAGGAAGTAGTATCAAGTATTCATGACTGAGCAATCTCCATCGGCCGCTAAAGATGGTGAAATAAGACTGAAAGTGCTACCAAGAGCCAGTGAGACAACCTGTCAAGTTTGAAGAGGAGATTCCTTTCAAATAAAACTTAACATACATTATAGTGAAGCGAATGAAACTGTTGTTGTACATAATTCTTTTGGGTTGCTTTTTTTTGCCATTGTTGATGAAGGACACTGGATGTTGCACCCAATGAAGTCATGGGGTTTGCAGCTCTCACTGTACCTCATTGTGCTTCCCTGATGAAACACATGATGTCTCACATTCAGTCAGACTACAGCCACTTAAAGAGTTGGAAACTGAATGTCTCTCTTGTTCTTGAAGAACCCGATGTTGTTAAAGGCTATTTCGAGATTTCAGGAGTTTTTACAGTAGTTTACGTTTAGTGGCGACGTGGGAGACGAGGCAAGAAAGTGACTAAAGCAGACATTTCTGAACAAAGTCCTAAAATTCCTTCTCAAAATTCAACATACAAAGGGTTGTTACCATCCAAAGCAGAAAGAGTTATTTCAGAAATAGAAGGGATTCTAAATATGACTGACTGATCGACGCACTGTCACTGCATGTGTTTATACACAGTGCATCTCATCATAAATGTGTCATGATTTTAAATGTTGAATTTAGAGACTGTAATGCTTTGCCAAAGCAAAGGAGTAAATCACCACTTCAACTCTGATAAATGTCCCACATCATAATAATTGTTCTTGGTTCTAGAAAATCTGTTCAAACAACCCATATTTCAGTGTTTGGCAGGGCTACTTTATGTTTTATTTTTTTCACATTATACTGTGCAATGTATAATATAACATAATATGCCAGCAAAGGGATCAACAATAGCAGTTTTTGTCTTTTGTTTGTATGTTTTAAGTCACTCAAGAATTTCACCATGTGATTCCATTGTCCAGTATTCTTGAAATTCCAAAATGTTGAACTTTTTTTTAAAGAAGAATATTGTGCACAAATTCCACAAAGAGCAGAAGCAGGTTTCTCTCCATCCCCACGCCTGCTTTTACTGTGCGCAAACCACAAACCATCATTTGTTTGAAATTATGAGATTCTTTACAAAGTATTTCTCCTCCAGGTATTAATTATCATAATGACAGCTTCTTTTTTTTCGCCACATCCGCTCCACATCGCAGAGACGCACGCAACGCGGTGCGGTGCACTTGCTCCGCGCCTCCTCTCCCCTCCTCCTCTCCCCCCAGATCCGCCCACCATCTCGGGACTGAAGTCACGTGTCCCACCGCCCAGTGTCTCTCAGAGAGTCTACGGCACCACAAATCAAACTCACCCAGCGCCCGGCGGAGAGGGAATGGAGGATGAGCCGGGGAGAGGTGTGCGCGGACAGAAAGCCGCTCCGACGCCAGAGGGCTGATGCGGGGAGCGCTGCGGCGGTCCGACATGCGGTCTCTGCTTTCCCGCAGAAGAGGAATATGACAAGGCGTCAGGACGGGACGGGAGATGAGACCGACTCCGTTTCGGAGCGCCTCTTTCTGCTGTGATCTCAGACGGTCCGCCTGCGAGCCGTGTGTCTTCGGGACGAGGAGCGCACGGCTCGGAGCCGCACCGACTCCACTGTGGCTCCGGGACGACCGGCTCTGTCTGCGTTTTCCTAAAATCCTCTGAGGAGGGGGGGAAATTACTGGTGGAATTCAATATGAAGCCCCTGTCGGCAAACTTGTTCGCCCTGCTCTTCCTGTGCGCCCTCGCGAGTGTTTTCTACGTGTGGAGCGCGCTGGAGAGCCGCTTGGAGCGACACAAGCGCAGGTTCTCCCTGCCGGGCGGAGGGTCGCTCCACCAAGGTCTCCCGGTCGACCTCTCCGCCAAAACTTTCCGGGCACTGCTGGCTGTCCCGCCGGCACAGAGACCGCGCTTGGGGGCCAGGCTCGACGCGCACAACCTCACGGATCAGCCGGTTCCTGCGGGGAGCGGAGATCTCCACGTGAACGTGGGGAAGAGGAGGGCAGCGCAGCGGGAGGGCCCGGTGCAGCCGGGCTCCCCGGTGGACGGCGGGATATTCTGGAGCGAGTGGCTGGAAGACCTCCTCCCCGTGGGGTTCTCCGAGGAGTATGCGCGAGCGTGGCGGCAGAAGGCTCGGACGTGCCGGGTGGTGAAGCTGGAGCCGGGATGCGGCAGGATATCCAATCAGCTCGCCACTTTCGCCGACGGGACCAGAGCGTGCGTGCGCTACGGGATCAACGCGGACCAGGTGCAGGGGGAAACTTTGACTTACTACCTTGCGGCTCTGCTCGGCATCACCAACCTGCCCCCTCTCGCGCTGTCCCAGCTGAGCGGCGACGGCGAGCAGTGGGCGGACGTGCGGACGCGCATCGGCGGCTTGCAGTGGAGCGAGCGCGCGGTGGTGTCCCTCACCGAGTGGATCTCCAACCTGACCGGGGTGGTCACCCCCGCGCCCCTCCGGCAGGATAGCGGCGGGCTGCGCCCCGTGCCGGCGGAGCTGCGGAACAGGAGCACGGCGGAGCTGCTGGAGCTCATGCAGTGGAGCGACCTGGTCGTGTTCGACTATCTGAGCGCGAACTTCGACCGGCTCGTGAGCAATCTGTTCAGCCTGCAGTGGGACTCCCGCGTGATGGAGAGGGACACCAACAACCTGCTCAGGACGCCGCGCGGGGACCTCGTGTTCATCGACAACGAGGCCGGCCTGGTGCACGGCTTTCGGGTGCTGGGCATGTGGGAGAAGTACCACAGCTCGGTGCTGAACTCGGTGTGCGTGTTCAGGAGAAGGACCACGCAGCGCGTGGCGGAGCTGCACAGGCGCAGAGACTCCAGGCAGAGGCTGCTGGAGCTCTACAGAGACAGCGAGCCTTTGTCTCAGGAATCGGGCTTTCTCTCGGATGAGCACGCCGGCGTCCTCCAGGACAGGATAGACAGATTATACAAACACATTTTGCATTGCAAAGGGAAGTACGGCCAGCTGTGAACATTCGGCGCGCGCAGGTGATGGATTTGTTGTCTGCACAACATAATGAGCTCTGCAAACGCGATGGGCACACCTGTGCTGAACTGATGATGCGCATTAAACAGAACTGTCTTGGATATCCAGCTGAACTACCTCCTGTGAATAGAATGTGTTGCCTACTTTATAAATATGACACATGTTTCTAAGCTTCCTGCTGACATTTCCACTGTAGATCCCTCTAAGAGGAAACATTAGGGCCAGTTTATCCTTTATTTCACTTCAGACTGCAGATGTTCACCTGAGTAAATGTTAAAAGTATAGGCTATATCTGTGACTGTAGGGCATCATAACGCACCCCTTTATGTGTGTATGGATTCTTGCCTTGTTTTCAATTATCCCAATGACAAACTCCTAAGCCTTAACATAAGTTGATACTGTGTTTCTGTTGACACCTGGCTTGGCTTTTTTTTTTAATATGGCCAATTGTTTGCACATCGTGTCACAGCCAGCACCTGCACTCTTTTTAATTGTGTTTGGACTGCATATTCAGCCTTAAAGTCATACCCATTGTTCATTTGGTTGATGTAAATATTGTCAGCTGAACTGTTTTTTTTTTTTTTTTTGCAAATTTGATGCTGAAACTAATTTAATGTGTATTGTAACATTCCAAAATCTTGTTTTCCTTTTTATAAAGACCGTCAAATTTAATATAACCGTTGTCAGACTATGTGTGTTGTTCCTAACCATCTCATTAGAGCGCATCAAATATTTACCTAGTTGGTGCTGAAGCCTCCATAGCCCCCATACTTGCCTGTTCAATGCTCCCATTGTGCTGCAGGAATATCTTGTACTGGCACACTTTTCCCCAGGAGCCATTCTGTCAGCCACAGGCACGCTACAACAGAAACCTCTAATCCTCTTTATAATCTGACCAGAATGATAAACTGAAGGAGACGACCTATTTGAAATCATTTGAAAAAGGGGTTTTTCCTTCTCGCATGCTATACTATAAGCAGAGCATTTGTCACACACTGTAAATGATCAACCTATGGCCAATGCTGGGGCTGCTTATTGGTTCAAGATGTCCTGCTAAAAAGTAACAAGAGTGCAGTTGGATGCATGTGCAGCTGAGAGGCCAAACCGGCAATTAATGGGAGCCTTGCTCTCTGACAAATCCCTTGTTTACAGTTTTTTGCCAGTTGAATTTGTAACTATGAAATGTTTGGAAGAGAAAAATTACAGGTATGAGAATGGAGTCAGCCTTGAGGCCAGGTGTATTATTTAACTGTGGAGGTCGGGCTTTCCACTCACGTCACCACATCGGTCTTTAATTTGACCTTTATGGATGCATCTTTTTCTTATTGGTTCCAGTTCTGTGTCTAATTTTTGGCTCTTGGCTTACGAGCACATCAGAGAGAACGTCAGCGATCAAACTTTTGAAGATCTAATTCTTTCCAGACTTTTGCTACCCTGCACCTCATCTGGTTTCTTTTACAACTTTTTTTAATACGTTGCCAACTTCTGGGCACAGCGACTGCACAGCTTTAAGACGCGTGCAAGTGCATCTTCAAAGAGTGTCAAGAATTTTTAGATTTATTGTGTTATTGTTATTATTTCATGGCGTGTGCGTCAGTGACTTGTGCATCTCTTGCAGGCAGCAAAGGTGTGAGTGTGTGTAAGCGGAGGCTTTCTTTCCAGGCTGTGTGCCTCAGCTGTAATAGGGACTTTGGGATCAATAACTGCATAGGCGAAAACAGGTCATGTTAATGTGCTGGGTGCAGGGTTAGCGTACGAACATGTGTGTTCCGGGGGGGGGGGGGGTGTTGGAGGGACTGCGCTTGCAGCTGGGCACGGTCCTCTAAGCATGCCAGACACCGCAGGGAGATTTACAGCGGGCTGCACACACCAGGGATTAAAAACAATGCTGAACCAGGGTCTGCATGTCTTAACCAGACTCGCAGCCTTTCTTCCTTTTTCGTGCCTCGCTCGATTTCTCCCCTCCGTTTTTCACCCGTATCTCGTCCCTCCAGTCGTGCATCTGTCCTCGTTGTTAACATCACTGTCAGCTTCATTTATTACCCAAATAGGAAAATGAAAGTTTCATTTCCCTAATTTGTTTTTTTTTTTTTTTTTTTGTGAATACCTTCACTCAAGAGAGCCATTTTTAACCAGCTGTAATCACACTAATGTTGGATTTCAAAAAGGCTGATATAACACATTTTTAACTGCTCACATATGTTCTTTCTCAACTCTCACCGCCTGGCATACATCAGCTCATGACACAAACTCCTTCCAGCTCCCTTTTTATCCACTATATACAAAATCCTCATGCACACGACTGTGGGACGTGGTGTAATGATTACAACTTGCCCCAGCATGTGGCGTCAGTGCAGGAAGGTGGAGCACAGCGCGTATAGCGCAATCACTTATGCCTTTATACTTGTCAGTGTGCCGCCGCTCCATCCAGATGTGGTTGTTTTCTGCGTCGGCGTACCCTGAATCAGACGCTCAGACGGGGCCATAAAGCCGGGGGCCCGCTGCAGGCCCGAGCACGGACCCCAGGTACTCAGGCTGATCTCCCTCTCCTTTGTGCACATTGCAAACATTCCAGAGGAGCCGAGGGAGGATCATCTCCATGGACACCCAGACGCTTCCCAGGCACACAGAAAATCAAAAAAAAAAAAAGAGGAGTCCCAGCTGTGTACATAAACCGTTGTGGGCTTCGCCCAGGACTGTTTTTAATCACTTTGCAAAGAGGGGGGAAAAAAAGTAAATGGAGATAATTAGTGGACAAAATGAAAAGAAAACTTTTCAAGTTTCTGCAACAATTTATTTGCAAAACCTTTTGGTAAATGCAAGTCAGTTTGCTGTAAAAGCAACAGTCCAGTGCTTTACTAATAAACAGAAGCTGCAGCTGGCAGCTAATTAGAAATTCTTCTGAATAAATTCTGAACAGAAACAGAAAGTTTTAAAATGGCACTTACAGAGTTAAAGTGAAACTTTTTAGTTTGTCCAACCGAGACACAAATCATCATCTGGAGATGAACTGTTTTGTCCATTAACATCACCTCTTTGACCTTTCTTATCACTGAAATGCAAACATTTAGTTATAAGATCTCACCGAAATCATGTAAGTGCAGGAAGAAGCTGTTACATGTTTGTGATAGTTGGAATTCAGACTCATGTTCACAGCCAACAGGCTGATCACTGTCGCCTGGTTTTGATCAAAGAGCCTCACATTTTCTCATGTTAAGCTGGTAGAAAAAACTTTACTCCTCTCAAATAATGAATTAAGACGCACAAGAAATGTCATAAAAAAAAGATTATAGCACAATCGTAAAATGCTAAGTTCATTTTATCATTTCAAACGTTCAAGAATGAGTATTTCGGTTCAAATAGTAAAAAAGAAGATGAAGAAAAGGTGCTTTGCCAGACAGCAGGTGATAAGCGGACCTAGACTTTCCCAGAGGGTTTGCCATGTGCGAGTAGACGGACATAACTAGCATTCTTTCAGGACCGCGCAGTGCAAAGAGCTTCCTGCGCATGACTGAATGATTTCATTATGAAACACGGGAGGAGTCACTTAGTCACAGCTGAGTGGCTCCGGGCCTGGATAGATAAACTGGGTGGGGGGCTTTAGCCGGACATCCAGACCGCTGAGGGCCTGGGGGGCTCGCACAAAGCTGGGCTTTGTCCAGGCCCTGTTGTAAGCATGAGGTCAGTCCCTTTGTGTCCCACTCAAGACAAATTGAAAGGTGAAGAGTTAGAGGAAGACAAGAAGACAGACATTCAAAGAAAGGTGCTAAATACTTAGTGCTTATTAACTTTTACAATTTCCTTGCCTTATCTTGTCTTTCATTAAAACTCATGTTGGTCTTCAGTTTTAACTTTGAATTTGTCTCATGTAGTCTTATTAACACATGAAAATACCGCAAGAGACATTGAACTGCTGAGTGGTGTCAAATAAATAAAAATCAGCTGTGAAAAAAAAACTGCTTCTGATACAGTGTTCCTCCAAATCGTGTTGATAACCGAGCTAAAGGCATTCAGGTGGTATTTCCCCACTGCTTCTTCTGTATCTGTGAAAAGTTTTAAAAAAGGAGCTGAGCGGTAATCAACTACCTCTCAGCTGGAAAACAAACCATGAACAGAAGAAAAACAAGACCACGCAGTGGTGAAGTGGTTCGAACTGTCTATCAGAATGTTCCTGGTTTGAGTCCAGGCTTGGAGGCTCTTCTGTGTGGAGTTTCTATCTTCTATCTGCGCTCGGATGGATTTCCTGTCTTCAGGCTTCCTCATCAAGTCCAAAAACATATATCTTCAGTTTACCGGTGACTCACAGGCTGAAGGTGGATAAAGCCTTATGGAATATGGACGGATGGAAAAACAAGGTGAGGGGTGAAGGAGTAGGAGTATAAGGTGGGATGGTGTAGAGAGGCTTTCAGTCTCAAATAAAATCTATGATTTTACAGCAAATAAACTTGCAGCTCTGATTTTAATGGATTTTGTGAAGCACTATCGCTGTAAATCATACACAGGAAAAACAAATCTCATTACACATATCCACATACAAGCTCTATGATGGATGTTTGTTGTTTTTATCTATTTTTACTCAGCCATTAGTCATAAACTTTAAAGAATGAGTCCAGTTTTTGAGAGTTTCTTTGGCTACAAATAACAAAAGACAAACACCAGGATAGAATAATATACTTTATGATACGTTCAGGCTTGAAGCAATGGCACGACCTATACAATGTATGTAAAGACAAAAATAGAGATCTGCATATAATCCGTTAAACTGTTTTAGAAACAGGAACTCTTTAATCTCAATTTGGATTTTCTCTATTTTCCCTTAATGCGATTTTCTTCATGCTAGTCAAACCATACATAAAAATAAATCCTGATTAATTTCACCACTTAATTCCATCCTATTTGTCATGCTTTGTCCCTCAAGGTCTGTCTGCAAAATGTCAGACTGTAGCCTGCAGTGAGCGGAAAGGTTCATATTTCACATATTTAGCATTTGAAATGATAAACATTTCCATGTTGATATCTTTGGGGGGGGATTCTACTTTCAGGGTGCAGAAGATGAGTTTTAATTATATCCTATGATGCGATGAATAAACAAAGTGTAAATGACTGCCATCTGCTAACCAGGAGCCCATTATGACAGAAAATTTCCTCTATTTCACTACTGAAAGTCATTAATGAAAACTTACAGTTGAGAAATGTAGCTGAAATTGAATTTGACCATTAAATATTCACTTTTATTTATCTAATTCAGGATTTCTCAGACATGACACCGTCTCCCTTCTTCTGAAATGTCTTTCCTTTCTTCGCTTTAAGTGAATTGCCGTGCAGGTTTTTGACTGACATGCTTGATGGATTTTGATACTCCTCTGGGTGACGCCTGTTGGTGCCTCACGAGAGCCGGGGGACCTGTTTCAAGTACACGCCGTTTCGCTCATTTGCATCTGGGTTCATCTCTATGTAAATTTGAATTAGTATGCTCATGAAAATGGCTAGTTTTTTTTTTTCTTTTTCTTTTTCAGCCTTCTGCTCCAAAAAAATGTAACTGATCACGTTCATGCGGAGATAATCTATCATTTTGCCTCTGAATGTGTCTCTCTCATGGCCACCTGCACCTAGCTCCGATTGTGGCCATAATCAAGATATTTCTATGCAAATGGCAAGAGTGGGGACGTTATGAATCAACTGCAGCTACAGTCAGAGACTTGATTGGTCCAAATTGGGTAGCGGCACATTATGTTTGCCTAACTATAATGAGAGGGTGACTTTTAGAAGTCTGGCACGGTGTGTGCAAAGGCTGCACCACTAGAAACACAAGTTTTGCTCAGATTCGGAACATAAAACCTTAATCCTGGGCAGGTTTTGTCTTGGTATGTCTAGTACTGAAATGAATATTGTTTAATTTGTGACAATGTTAAAAAAAAGTATTATTGTCTCTGTGCCTGAGGTGGAGAATCGATACACAGAAGGGCAAGAGGACGTGTGACACTTGATGAAAAAATTCTTGCTGAAGCAGCACATTCCTTCCTGCTGGCCGTTGACTTGAATGTTGGCGTTGGCTGGAGGCTGCACCCCGTCAGAGACCTGCGTGCGGCCCGCTCACGGTATTCATGTTGAATTATAGCGCCCGTTGGCTGTACCAGTGTCCCGTAATTTGATCATTTCTATGTAAATTGCACTTTGTGCCGCCATAGTAGGCTGTTGTACCACGCAAACGCTCTCCGGCTCGCCTCGTCCCATAATGGCACATTGTTACGCCGAAATGATTAAAGCTAACTGTGAGAAAATGTCATGACAGTCAATCAGTTGAATCGATAGGTCGACAGGAGAGGGGGGCACTCAGGCGTGCAGCGCTGAAGACAAGAGGAGAGGCATGCACTTTTTGGGAAGCATCCAGGTGCCGGCCTCTCGCCGTCGGATGGGGGTTGGAGGGAAGAGCTCACTGGAAACAAACATTAGCTCGGGGTTTATGGCTGACTCTGCGGTATCGGTGTCATCTCTACAAGATTGAACATGCCTTAGTGAAGGAGGGATGAGGCTGCTTGGTGCAGGAGCCAGGAGAAATGGAGAGTGTATGAAAATGGTGACGGTTGTTTGCACATCACGTATTGGAGCCTGTGAGATCGCATGGCTGTTCGACTTCAGGGTTTACTAACTTGAGGTTGCGTTAAAAACTTGGCAGCATTGCAGAGCTGACAATCTCAGCTCACACAAACATTACGATCCCCTCTCTGCCCTTGACAGTGATATCACTTAATGGCATGAACCTTGAACCTACCTTGAATTATCCTAAAGAAATCAGTTTCCTGAACAAAATATTTGCAGCATCCATTCATCCATCTGTCATACATCTTAATCAATTATGTGTGTGTTTTTGGACTGTGGGAATAAAACAGTACTCTGCAGAAAAGAAAAACAAAACCTCACACATACTCTGGGAGTACAAGCGAACTTCACACAGAAAGGCTGGGAACTGAGACCCAATACCTTTCGGCATAATATTATAAACTGTTGGTTATGTAAAATGTTTTGAAATGTTACACTGTGACTGTTCTTTGAATTTCTTCCATAATGGTTCTCCCTCAGACGTTCCTCCTCTTTCACACCTGCAACCTGACTCATCTCAAATGACGAGACTCGGGCGCGCAGGCCTCCCACGCCAGCAGCAACAGTAATTATACACTGACACGACTGCAGGGTGAGGCTTGTGTCTGGCACTTTGTGGCACCCTCACATTACCCTAACCGAAGGGAAAACAATGCAGGGTGTAGTGGTTCGCTTCCTTCCACACTCAGAGGCAATTCAAGCCGTGAAGCTCCGGATTTTAACCTTATACTCTGCATAACACGCATCCTGTGACAACACAAGTGAAACGCCGAATGCGAGAGGTTTCAATATCCTTTCAGTGGAAAAGAGCACTTGACAGACAAGACAGGATTACAGGAAATTCAGACAGCAGTATCATTTTGCGAATCAGCAAGGCTGAATTCACAACAAAAACAAAGAGGTTCTGATATAGAGATGTGCTGTCCCTGTCTTGGTTATATAAGGCCTGTTTTTTTTTTCCCTCCCACCTGTTTCTATTAATTTATGACTATTCTTTCACAATCTCTTTTTTCCATTTATTGGGCTTGTACAAATATTGCCGCTGTGAGATCCTGCGAGCATTGATTGATTGCATGCGGGGTCTAATCATTTGGGCTGGTTACAAAGACGTCTTCCACATAATCAATGCCAGTGAAGGCGGAACTAAATCTTCTTTGAGTTGTGCAGTCCTCTGTAATATCACCCTGTCGACAATAAGAAGAATATCTATTTTCTCTCATTTTGACTTGCTTCATTTTTTTCTCACCCCCTTCGATTTTTGAACCATTTAATTTATTGTATATCATTTATTCTTTAAGAGGGGAAAAGGGGGGGGGGATTTATTGGACACTTGGGATTTGAAATATATCATTGAGATCAGCTACTGTATATGAGGCAGTTTTAATGGCAAGATTTACTGCCTCCCATCAGGAAATGGAAAGCTACAGAGATTGGCAGTGAGATGCTCCAAGACAGAAAACCTGCATTTCCCGCAAGGGCAAAGAGAGTACAGCAAAGAGATTTATTCATTTGTGTGTTGACTTTTATGTTTCCGCTGTAATTGCCTCTTCGCGTGGAGGTAACAGGGAACAATATGGCCATGTCATCTCGATTCTGTCAATTCAAACCCGACACAAGGTCGTTCTGGAGACATCTCGCTGAAGAGGGAGAACAATAAAGGCATTCTCCAAGATGAATGAATCATTACGGCCTGTTTCGGAGTACACTGACTGGTTAGGGGTGAGTTTCACATAAAACTAGAGAGCCAAACAAGTCAATTCAACAAAGTTGGATATTAGTTTGAAAAAAATTCTCAGTCATTCATAATCATTAAGGTCTGTCGAGACTGTATCTTATGATACTCAACACCCGAAGCATTCAGTCATCACTTCTTAAGAAGCTTGTTAAAGAATAATAAAAGGTACGAGGCATGACTTTATGAGTGAATACACAAGGTCATCAACCTGTAAATACATCTTTAATACTGCTTTCATCAACTTAATATTGAAAACAGAGAGACAGATCGACGCCTGCAGGCAATTTTACAGCTACCAATTAACCTCAAGCTACATCTTTATGGATGTTCAGAGGAAAACCAGAATACCAGGAGAAAACCCAGGGAGAATGTTCAAACTCTTCATGGAAAGGTCTCCAAGCTGGGACTCAACCCAGGGATGATGCTCTGGGTCAAAAGCACTAGGTACCACAACTCCATGCAGCATGTTGTCAGATTCTCACTTCAAAACCCACAGAGTAATTAAAAAAAAATCATATTTATTTAACCATCAGGTGGTCCAGAACATGTTTCTCTTACTGAATTATTCATCAGTCTGTCCACTATTCCTCTAATTGCTTTGCTCAGATCTTTATTTTAAAACTAAAGGTTTTAACTAATTCATAAATTTGTAACTGCATCTAATTCAATGAACTGACAAACAGAAAGCTGCGGTTACCATTTCAGCAGTCGAAATTGACGGTATCTGTCTTGAAGAAATCAAGTGCTCGTTGTTTCTGCAAGAACCTGTGAGTGGCACCTCGACTCTGTTGATATTCTGTGCGGCGTGTTTCAGGAGTGAGAATGGAAATTTGACAGGCGTAAAAACAGCAGCTCAAGCGGTGGAGAAAGACTCACACTTTCTTTACTGTTTCCTGGAATTCGTCGTCTCGACAATTAACCGGGGAAAACTGTGGGAACAAAAGGCCGGCCCTCCACTAATTAAAACATAACTGCAGCTGAGCACTCAACACACTTCCCTGCGCGTGCTAACAACATAACAGAAGTCGAAAAGAGAGCTCCAGACAAAGCACCTGACTCACTGATGCTAAATAAACCACAGCTTTCACCGACTCCATCTGACTCCGCTGGAAAGGAGACAAGGACAGGCAGGTGAGTCACTCCGAGGTGAAAAAAACATGAGCTTGATGCACAGGAACAGAGTCCGGCCATGTTCTACGACCTCGGCCGTGTTTTGTTTTTATAACCCTTTAGCCTTTTCAGAAACACCCCTCTCCCTCTGACATCCTTCACTTCTCTGCTGCACATTTCCATCTGAAGTTGCCGTCGGATATGTTGAGCCTGTGGTTTCATATTCCACGACTATTCAATGATTCAAAGACGTATTACCCGCTCCGATAGAGAGTTGTCCACCAGAACTAATCAATCAAGCTTGTTTGTTGTCAGCATGTTGGCTTCATTGGTGTGAGCACGCCTCCCCTCCCGCTCCCCCTCCTCCCCTGTCCCCCTTCACCCCTCCCAGGTGTTCCCATAACTCACCGGGCCTCAAATCCCACTCGGGCATTCCTGAACTTCAGAGGCACATCGGCAGATGAGAGCCTGGATTTATGGCTCGCTGATGGACACTGAGGGGGGGGAGTGGAGCGGAAAGGGGAGGGCGATAGGGTCCACTTCAAAGAGGAGGAAGCGTTTGTTGTTCTCTCCTTGCGGCCGGCGGAGCGCGCATGTGCGCGGCTCTGTCTTCCCCTCTGTACCTCTGACAGCTGGAGTACTCGCTCGCCGGTTTACACACCGTTATCTGGCTTTTTGTTAAATTTTTCATACCTCATATAAGCATTGGTTTTGCGCCTTTGAAGTTCGTCTATCACACTCCGACAGACACACACACAACTATACAAATATGATTTTTCTTTTTATTTGCCACAATATCAAAGGTGACCCATCAAAGCTTGCCTCCAAGCTTCTTTTTTTTTTTTTTTTATTAATGCACCTGCATAAATTATTCCTCTTGAACTTAAATGCCACCATGCGTGGCGCTACAAGAATGTGTTTGTGTGACTTTGTATATAGCGTAACAGGTCACACACTAATGCGCCGGTGTGTTTGTATATGCCAGCGAGGCACCCGCCGCTCCCGCCCGGCTAGTGTTACACTGCAGGGGCCCTGGGTGTGCGAGGCTGATGGATGTGTTGAGTGCTGTCGTTTCTCTGAGCGGATGTGTAATGAAGCCCGCTCTGCTTCTGTAACATTTGGCCTGATTGATTACAAACAAAGACCATTTAACATGCCGGGGCGGTGCGTCTTAACAATGCGACACAGCATCGCAGATGAGATCACACGTACGGCGTGAGTAAAGACGCGCCGCTTTTTTTTGTCCACGGCGGGTTGCTTTTTAAATTAAAGCCGCTCTGTTATCAGGCTTTTTCTTCCACCCACATGAAAGTAACCGCCCAAGATGAGAATAAAGTTTGGGATGATTCATGAACAATTGTTTCATCTCTATATACTGTAGTTCTTATAAAAAAAACAAAAAAAACATTGAAAGTGTATTTATTGTTGCAGCTTTAAAAGTCCAAATCGTTTCTCTTGCTTTTTTTCCACTTCCCTCTGCCTTTTCACTTGCTGAGATTTTCCTCTTTGAGTTTCCCAACATGGCACATTGTTAAGGTGGAAAGCTGATGTAACTCGTGGCTGTTATTTCCAGTAACCAGGGCGATTCCAAAGGCCCCGGCCCTCCCGCTGCTTAATCAGAACTCTGTTTATTCACTCTCCCTTTTCACATGGTCCGGCCTGCCAACGAAAAGCACCCAGGCACTGGTTAAAAACAAAAAAAAAAATAAAGTCAAAGTTTCAGACTAAACTTTGAATTTGAACAGTTTCACTGACAAGCGGTATCCTGTCTTTTCTCTCGTTTCCTCTGCGTGCATGCCCTCGCATTGTTTTCCGTCTCGACCCCATGCAGCGAGGTTCTCCAACCTGCTTGGTTCCAGCCAGGAAGGGGAGCAGCAGCCAGAGCCTGACGGTGGATTCGTGTGTGTGTGTGTGTGTGTGTGTGTGTGTGTGTGTGTGTGTGTGTGTGTGTGTGTGTGTGTGTGTGTGTGCGTTTTGAGTGTTGTGCTGGCCCTGAAGTGACACAGAGAGGGTATAAATAGAGCGGGCCCACAGATCACTGTGCCAGACAGAATGTGGCATCTGCTGTGCTGGGAGTGCAAAGTGTTTGAGAGCCTCTAAACTCCTCTCCTTTCTCTCCCCTCCCTCCCTCCCTCTCTCTCTCTCTCTCTCTCTCTCTCTCTCTCTCTCTCTCTCTCTCTCTCTCTCTCTCTCTCATCTTTCTTCTCTCTCTGTACTCTTGTTGGTCCAATGCTTTCCTCCTGTTGTATTCTCCCCTCCTCTTCCGACGAGTCCCATCTCTCCCTTGTCGTCGTTCCCTCAGTTGCCCCCTCCTCCTGTCTTATTTTCCATCTGCACCCCCCCCTTCCCCTTCTCAAATATTGCTGCACATCTGCTGCCATGTGTTGAGCATTGCGAGGCAGTCCCGTTTTCAATTTAGGGTATAAGATCCTATTTCTAAACACACAGAGGGAACCGGAGAGGGAAGAGAGAGAGAGAGAGAGAGCGAGAGAGGAAGCAGGAAAATATCAGTGGCCCTGCAGTAGTTAACATCAAAGCCCTGACTTCATATTTACTGTGGATAAAAGATTATTCTGCTGCGATGTTACACATGTTCCATGTAGAAAAAAAAAAAGAAAAAAAACAATTTAATCCCACGGGATTATGTATTGCACTAGTGAGGCAATCTTGAGCAAGATGAGTAACTCCGTAAGCGCGGGAGATAAAAGCAAAGTCATTGTGAATCTCTGCAGGTTATTTCCCACCCAGAGCCGATTATCAATCCCACTGATTTAGCGATTAATTTCCATGCTCTCAGAGAAGCCGTTATGATGTGAAGGTAACCCCACGGCCCATGCTTCGTCACGTGACGCCGCGTACAACTGTGTGTGTTGTACAGCAGTACAGCAGAGTGCATTCATACTTCACTCCCACATTCTGCCAACACACACACACACACACACACACACACACACACACACACACACACACACACTGCAAAGAAATTCAATTAGGAATGGCTTCATTGTGATGCTATTGTACTTACTGTATTCGTTCATACCCCCCCCCCCCCCCCCCCACTCCCCCCTTTTTTTTTCATTTATTTCTCAGAAGCACACAACTTAATCTCATAATCTCCTCTTGCAGTGACTGGTGTTGTGTTCCTTCAAAGACAGGGGACAAAAACAGTCCGCACTCACAGCCACACACGTGACCGTACACATTTGCAGAGTCAGCCAAATTAATAAGCAGCTTAGCAGTCGCTAAATTTCCATTTTTCACGTGATTCATCCCTTCTTCATTCCCTTTTTTTTTTTCCCTTGCATCCTGTGCCCTTCTTTTCAACTGTTTCCACAAAGTGACATGTGGTCTCCCACGTTTGTTTGCTGACTCGGCACAATGTCAACCCTCAGGCGGTCCAGTAATTGTTTTGAGGGCTGATATTGCGCGGCGGCTGTAGGATCCTCACAGCGAGAGAGGGAGTTAAAGAGAGGAGCCGCCATCAGGAGGACGGGGGACTGTCCAGCCGTCAGTCAGAGACCAGCGGCAGGTCATCTTTTCATCCCTTTGTTTGCTCCCAGCCTGTGAAGACGAAATTCAATCTTCATCCTTTCACTCAGTGTTTTCTGTCTCCCCCTCACATCACTCCACCCTTTAGCTAGAGCTATTCTCTGCTTCTAACCTGCTCTCCCCTTCTTCTTCTTCTTCTTCCTCTCCTTCTTCTTCTCACACTTCCTCCCTGTCTCTTTTTTCTTCTCCTCTCTCATCAGTCTGTCAGTCACATCAGCCCCACACACACACAAAAGGCTCTCCTTCATTTTTTTTTTTTTCCGGCCTCGGGCGTCGTTGTCTGAGTGAACATTGTGCGAATCTCTCTCGCTTTTAAATCTGTAATTACCTCAGCGATTGAGCCAGTCTCAGTCCCTCAGCCTCCGCCGTTCCTCATTTTTCCTTCCGATGAGGCAGAGGAGTGGGGTTTATGTTGCCACCTTTTGACTGGCAGGTGCAGTGTTACTGTACTCCGAGATTATTGCCAGACTTTGATTTGAGGGACCGAATTAAACGAGACCGGCTCCAACATGAAGGGATAATGAGAGGTCTGTGATGTAGAGAGCTTTGCTTTAAAGACTGGTTGACAGGTTTCGTGGGAAATATGTTTCATAATTCTTCTCCAAACAAAAAGTGCATGGAAACCCTTAAATCATCATCGGGACATTTCATCAACGGATTCAGACTCACAGAACTGCTTTGGCAGGCATTCAAAATCCTTTTTTTTTCCTTTTTTTTTTTTGCTTGATAGAACAGGCCAATTTTCAACTGTTAAAGGTGTCTCTTTCTTTTTCTCACAATCTGTCTATCCGAGTGTTTACATGGGACTTTTTATTCCTCTATAAATCCAAATAAATCCCAATTCCGCTCGAAAATGTTGATATAAATGCCTGAAAACTTGGTTCGAAATTGAGTTTGAATCCCAATACACTGGCCGCTTTATTCTCCTTTGGAAGCAGAATTATATGTAAATTAGGAGGAATTTCATTCTGATCGTTCTTCACATGCTCCGTCGTGATGATGCAATATTCCAAGATGGTGGCCCGACTCGTACGGAGACGATTTACTTAACAGGAGTTTTAGAAGAATTGGATATAATGAAACAAGCGGATGGACGGACGCTTAACAAAGCGGACAGAGAAAGAAGAGAAAAACGCTATTTACTTCCTGGAGACGTTTGTACGTCACGGCCGCCCCCTGTCCAATCAGATCGCTTCAGATTTAATCTGTCATTTTTTCCATGTGAAAACAAAGGTCATGAATATAATTGTGAATTAATCAATTCATAACAAACCAGTTCCGAATTAAAAACACCCATGTAACCGCACTGTGTCTCACCAAACACACTCGGGACCTGGACAGTTCGAAGGCTTCTGGCGTGACGATCCATCCTGAGAACCTTCCAGGGCCACGCCGGTGCCAGGATGCCATACGTCCGGGGGCACAGAGGAGCATTGTGACCCGGCGCCCATGTTTAGGGGCCTGCTGAGAGGGACGGCGGAGGAGCACACAGCATGTCATTGTTGTACAGTGCCAGCGATCCGCTCCGCGTCCTCGGCCATGACGTCATGGCAAACTGCGGTCCAGCTGTGGCCAAGCAAGCATGACTGTTGAGAAAAAGGTCGTTAATCACCTCGTCGTGCGACTGTTTGTTTGAACCTCCCGGCACGCCGGCCGTATTTCAAGTTAATTTCACAGCGCCGGCATGTTTTTATTGTCGCAGTCTCTCTCTCATGTTTTTAAGTTTGAAGCGATCAGAAATCAAAAGTGGGTACGACGACTCGGTCGCGAGGACGCACTTGTTTGCCGTTGATGAAGCACAGATGTAGGCGGAAAACCAGCAAGTTGCGAGTAAAGCCAAGACACGGCAAACCTCAGACAAACCACCCATTGTGTTTGGCTCACTGTTTTTCTCCTTCGCGGCCTCAAAGAAGAGTTCCTCAGTTTCTGTCCAAAAGGTTTAAACCAGATTAAAGCAAAAACGTTCCTGCAAACAGTGGATTTACTGTTCGGCACAGTTAAGACATTTATTTTGATTTGTTATTGTGGTAATCCCAACACTGAGTGACTGACTAACCAGAAAAACAAATGATTCTTTGCTATTGCGTCATTGCGGAGGTCTGCATGCCTTCATCCGTACAACTGTACACCGTACACCCAAACTTTGTGCTATATTTGAGACAGCCGGTGTCAGCAAAGTCGTACACCATAAATTATTTTCACCAGAAATCTGAATCAGCTCAAATATTTAGAGGAAAAAAAAAAAAAAAAAACTCCCTAAAGGTCCAGTTCATTTGGACGTACTTAGGCTCTTATATTTTGGACTTCTCTGCTGGATATTCACTTTTGGCATTCCTTGAAAGCTTTTTCTTATTACATGCAACTCTGTTCTCACAGGCTATTACTAAAAATCTCTCTTGTGGGCAAAAATCCAATGGAAAGTTCAAGGTTGGTCAGCTTCTCAGATTAAAAAGAAAAAAAAAAAATGATGATAGACAAATCATCTTCTACATTCTACAACAGACTTTTCCAAGTGAGGAATGGGGATGAAACTGGCTCTAATCCAATACATGTCAACAAAAACACATCATCAACAAAAATATTGATACACAACAGCTCAGCAGCGGGAAAATCTGAGAGAATAAAGGAATAATAAATACTGAACGTACTGCTGGACGTGTCTGTAACATTAGACAGATATGAAAAATGTCAATACGTCCTATTTCCACCATTGTGTTATGAGGTTCTACTGTTACAGTGTGGTATTTGTGTTGAGCACACAGTGTTAGCAAACATGTAAGGCTTGTGTGTTTTGGGGATACAGCTGGCAAACAAGACCCGACCGGCTATAAACTGCTGTTATTCTGGTGCTGCAGGCTGTTACCGGGTCCGCTAATTATTTTTCTGTGGGAGGATTTCTAATGCTATATATCATTTTCAAAACAAATGAAACTTTTTCACACAGCCACTCTCAAAAAAAAAAAGAAAAAGAAAGAAAATAATTGTCTGCATTTGTTTCCAACTTTTTATAACTACCAGCTGTTCCTCAAATTCAGCTCTAAGTGAAAAAAAAACAAACCAAATATTAAAAACAAAGCCAATCTGTATATACTGCCTGAACTTCTCTTCCAAGCGTGACCGGTGAATGAAAAGCCCACTGATGTATGATACATTCAAAATTGCTTCAGGAATACACGCCTAAGCTTAATTGCTTCCTCGCACAGAGCCGTGCAGTGAGAATTCAAAGTCATCATATTAGGCTGGGGGTGTGTGTCTGATTCCGAGCGGCGTTATTACCGTCACCCCTCGGGCCAGAGTGGGACCGGTAGGAAACTGACGGGTGCACATGGCTGCTCCAGGACTGCTGGTGTGAGACAGTCACTATGATCACAGCGTGTGTGTAAGGAGCTGATAAGAGAAGGGGTGGGTGATGAGGATGCGACGTCCAGCCAATGACGCTTTGCCAGTTCTATCAGCTTTGTGTGTCCGGTCCCGCATGACAATCATTGCACGTGTGCACAAGATACATGTGTATCCAGAGATACGCTGCATAAACAGAGAATACAGAAATAATCAAAGTATGCAAAATGCTGACTCCATCAGTGTCTGTGAAGAACTTCCTCTGATATCTTCATAAAGGACACATGAACTATGATTATTTATAATCATCCAAGGACAAATTATCACCAGTTTCACTAGTTTTTTTCATTCTTAACATGAACAAATCCAGATATTACAGTAATTACTTCACACTATTGATTCAGTCTCGTTCTTACCATGTACAAGATAGACCATGGATTCAAAAATGTCAACCGTGGAACCAAACTCTCAAGGGATCAACCAATCAATCGCGTATTGATAGGATACATACATGAGGCAGTGCTCTCATAAGAAGAGAAAATGGCACATTGATTCGCAGAAGCTGCAGCCGTTCCACAGCAGAGAGCTGAGAAGACATTTTGTATCAGTTAGCACCTCACAGGAGGTAGCAGAGGATTATTTGTAATGTAGCACCATCATCTTTGAAGGGCTGCATGGTTCAGAATTGAAAATGAACTCAAAAAGTATCTGCTTCTTTTTTCTTTCTTTCTATTTTTTTTTTTTTTGTTTTATCACCTGAACGGCCCCACAGAGAGCAAAGATCAGCACAATTATCTCTGTTCAGGAAAAAGGTGTTTTCAATCCAAAGGTGTGGATTTTAGGTGTGAAACAACATGAGCATGCAAGTATACACTGCAGCTGTGAATTCGGCTGGCTTGACAAGAAAAGTTTTCTATTTTCATCTCCTCTTAAAGTCAGAATATCTTAATTCAAGTCCAGGATGGATGGATGGATGGACGGATGGATGGATGGTGTATCGGCATACAACAAGTCATATGTTAATAGCGTCAGACAGTAGCCGTTTCAATAAATTGCTCTTGACAGTATTAGATAATATAGTTTCCTGTTGCATATAAAACCAAGTCACAGTACCCTGTAATCTGGGGATTCTTAATACAACAAGTCCCATGCGTGCTGTCCTCATGCACACCCTGTGTGCTTGGCTTTTTTTCCTCTCACCTGGATCTCACTCTTCACTGCACGTCTGATCCATCTGGACAGCTGTCCTTTGCCTGACATGACCTATAAAGACATAAACACGCACACAGAGAGGAGAGAGAGAGAGAGAGAGAGAGGGATAGAGAATATTTAAAACAGAAGTATGTACCTCAGATGCATCATCATGCCTATAGGCGGAACACATTTTTATTTGTTATGCAGAATTTTTAGACAGGTTTCTGAAATCCACATTGTAAAAAAAATAAATTAAAAACAACACCGTATTGATTCTGCGTCATTATTGCCAGCACTGACAGGATAAGAGTTGCAAGAAAGTCAGGAGCATCCAGAAAATGTCCCCGAGGGCAAATGAGTCGCTAAGAGAGGGAGCGAAATATCAAAAGGTGGGGGTTGGGGTGAGAGAGAGACGAGCACACGTCCCCTGACAGGCTGGTATTGCGTTGAAGGACGCTGCATCTAAGACTGACCTCATGCCAATAAAACAATGTTAAAACCGAGGCATTAGGTAAGTGTTCTCTGTCTGCTCTGCTCGTCTGCCAAAAGCTCCCTCCTTCACTCTTGGCTGGCATTTGCAAGTGCTTGATGTTCTTTGTGTTGCCAGCATCCATGCACAAGCTTTTCTGAGCTGCAGAAACACAATTTCGGTAAACAAATTTAGCTCCTATTGCGTGTCGCATTTTGTTTCACTGCAGTTCCTCAGGAGAGGAAGAACAGATCAGCATCCCAATAGTCACATATTGTATTTATATTGAGTGCTTATTCTAATGAATTGCAAGTCAATGAGGCTTTTAATTGTTTTCAGTTTTATGCAGAATGCAGAATGATGCTATCTTTTAATGTGCAGCAGAGATTTTGAAATTAGTCAGCGTCCTTTTAACATACAGAAAACATGTATATGCAAAACTGTTGGTGCTTTCAATTGTAAATCAGCTGAAAGTCTAATCACATTCATGCATCTGCTGTGAGTAAATGCCCTCTGGTAACAGTTTCAGCCAATGCAAGTCGCACGCCAAGGCAAAATCGAGTTAGCGTTGTCGCTGACACAGTCCTCAAGTTTATGTTATTACAATAAATCTCGTCTGGTGGCAGTCCTTACAAACCTCTTCTTGACAGCTCGAAAACTTTGGCAAAAACCAGCAGCATCATCCATACTGAGTGGAGGCTGGAGGCTGTCTTGGAACGTGCTTTATAGTTATTTATGGAGTGCCATTCAAATCAGACAAACAGTCAACAATTATTTGCCAAATTCTGTGTGTGTGAAGCCCAGCTCAATAGCCATTTCAGATCTCTCTACAGAGAACAGCTTGTTTTGCCTCATCTCTGTGTATCTCTCTCCAGACCTCTAATCCTCCTCCATTGTCTCTCCATGCTGCTTTATGAAGGGTAAGGACACAAACACGAGGGGAAAGCAGACATCATAATCAGAAACTCCCCGTTCACACTCCTGCTAGAATTCACAATTATATTTACCCGTTGAATTGAACCTCCTGGAGTAAAATCAATACATTTGGCCATGCGGTTATTCAACTTTTTTAACAAAAATATGCACTTGTCTTACTGACATTTGAATCAGAAAGACAAGTGCTCACTCACTGGAGGAATAAGATTTTCTTTTCTGCACATTTTTTACTCACTTTCCCAGTTCTTTCCAAGATAATGTAAAGCTATGGATGGATTTTCTCTTAGAGGGACGAGGTACTGTGATCATTACAACAAACTGAAAAAAAAAACAAAAAAAAAAAAAAACTCATCCTCACTGTAAGAGTTCCAAATTGGGACTGACCGCTTCAAATGCAAAGATTTATTACAATTGTGGGAGCCATTTTTAAAAAGGACTAATTCTGTCATTTATCCCGTCAACCTGCAAGCATTTCATAATTCAGACTGTCTATTCTAAATCTGGATTATGGACATTTTGTGTAATTTGAATTGATACCATGTTCAAATATGCTTCAAAACATCCCCATTGTTTTTTATTCCTTGTGAAACCAGTGATTTATTCATTTTTACAAATTATGCATCCCCCCATCTCCATAGTGTGCGAGTGCTGCTTTCTGTTTATACAACGTCTGACTGAGGATCATCAGTAGTGACAATACTTCCACTGACAATTCCTTTGAAATAAAAGTTGTACATGCTAAGAAACCTCGAATTATAAGCAACGAGGAACTAATATACTATTGATATTTTTTTTACGGTAGATTTTTTCTGAAATGCTCAAAATTTCTACAAATAACCCTTCTTTTCTCAGAGAATCGGGCCAAGTGATCGGCAGGTTTTCAACTTCATCTGTCTCATCTTCTAAGATCCTTTGTTCAGATTCTGGTTTTATTCTTGTCAACCGGCTCACATTCACATCCATGTCCCACGTTGCAGGTGGTGTGGCAGCGCCTGCTCTCACCTCTTGTTTTAGATCAAGTGTTTGTATCTGTGTCTCCTCAAGCTTCCCACTTCCTGCTGTGCTGGTACGTGACGTGCTCCGCGGTGTGAGTCCCCAGCTTGTCTCGAGTCTCTCCTGTCTGTCTGCTTCATTCCAGCCTTTTTATCAGTCAAGTCACATCTTGTCCGTCTGGTTTTCGACCCTTTTACTCTTGTCTGGTTTGTACCTGTTGCGTTTCCCTTTATGATGATCATCTGTGTGCTAAAACCAATCTGCACAGCTATGAATTAACTGTCTGAGTCTGAATCGTGTGTGTATATGTGTATGTGTGTGTGTGTGTGTGTGTGTGTGTGTGTGTCCCGCATGCTAACATTCAAACCCTGTTGAGATCCGATCTGAATCACTGATACAACTCTTTGTTCAGCACGATCAGATTTTTTAAAAAATGTGCAGCATATCTGAGCTATTTTTTAAGCCTTTTGGGAGAAAAAAGTCTTACAAAGAAAATAATAATCTAACTTTTTCTAATTTAATCTGAGATGGGAGATATCAGGACATAGCGTCAGTAAGAGTTTGACATAGACATTTGTGAATTTTAAGTGGCGTCTGGAATATGTTTAAATCACATTGATCATGTTGGGCTTTCACATTCATCCCTTTCTCACTAACATGAATAAAGTGCATTTCTTTCTTAAAAAAATATTATCTTGTGCTGATCGAGCGTCATTTATTTCTTTTCTTATCATTTGTTTATAATTATTTGTAATGATGTATTCATATTCTCTGTCTCTCAGGTTTGTTTGAGCAGTGCTTTGGTTCAGGGAGCAAAAACAATCAAGCAAACATCTTTTTGTGTCAAATGGAGGGAACTTTTATTATTTACAGAAATAAGAGTAAAACATGAAAATCGATGACGGGAAGCCGACAAACTCCTGTGAGTCTGTATTTGTAGTGTCAAGAAAATGATTTTAATTGGAAATAAAGCGGAAATTGTATTTCAGTTGTGTTTAGAAATAATTCTTTTCTCTTTTTATTTCTTTTTTGTGAAGAAAACCGCCATCTCAAAGCTGACTCTGTGATCAGCATCTAATAATGATCATTCTGAAAAATAAGATGAAGTCAAAACAGTGAGGTTCAAAATATCATCAAGATTTCAGTATAACTCAGTGATGTGATGCATTTAAATATATTGTTGTTTTGACTCCATGATACTCTTTGTCTTGATGAAACATTGCCCCATATATTGCATTTACTAATATTGGAATTCCTAAAGTCATCGGCTCAGAAATGTTAAATTTCAAGTTGGCAGCACTGTCCTAACAAGAAAACTTGTGGTATTTTTAACATCAATACAAACCGACTCAGACATGTTTTAATGCTGGTTTAGAGGTTGATATTTTATTATCAAACTGCAAACTGCAAATCCTGGAAGTCAAGCCTGGGGACAGAGTACCTCCCCAGCTCTCCCCAGCTCCCAAATTCATGGCACAGAAATGTATTATACCCACAAGACATCTGCATCTGGAGGTGAAAATAAACAAGCTACTTGTGCAAGATGGCATTTTATTTCAATTTAATGACTCAAGCTACAACCAACCATGACAATATTTGGAAGCACATAAATAAACCTAATCAGTGCTGATTTGCTCTACTGCTGTATATCATTAATCCAGGTAAACAGCTTTACTGGCTTCAAATGAAGAGCGGAGCTGAGTATGTGGATTGCACCCATGAAAAATTTACTAAATCGTCTTAGCCAATGAAAAACAGCTTGTACTGCTGATGCTCTACTCTGATTGAACATCTGGAAACACAAATGTTGATAGTCAAGTGTTCATTCCACTAATGCATCTTCATCTCAAATAAAGAGCATTTCAAATGGTATACGATGCATTGCCAAGAAGCACTGCTACGACCAAGAAGTTTTAGTAATTTACACAGAAAAACTATTCTGCATGTTATTCCACATCAATAGACAAGCATAGAACAGGAAACACTTCCATTTGAAAGAAAGAAGCCTCTGCAGAAATAAGCTCAGAGGCAGTGGCTTTCTACAGTTCTGATGTATTGTAATGTTATTTCAGGTGACTTCACTTCAAGAACAAGCTGTCTTTTCACTCCCAGTCCAGAGCATCCAGGGGTTTTTACTGTATATTCATGAAAAATGTCCGGTTTTCACTGTTTTTCAAAGGACATACATTTACATTGATTAGCACGTTGCACAGAATCCGACAGTTCCTGTGTCTTGTGAAGCTACAGCAGAGTGGCTCAAACATGGCTCCACTAGCTCACTAATACTGAGGGAAGTATAATACTTGACTGATGGCTATTGGAGTAGCATTGAATCTAAATTGCTCCCAAACAAATAAGTGCTGCTTTTCAGAGGAACCGAAGAAAATATTTCTCCATTTATTGGCTGAAGTGAAGATATTTCATCTTAATGAAACCAGTGAGATATATTTTCTTAAAGCTGAATTGTTTAATATAGAGGAGTTATTCAGGATCTCATTTCATCATTTTGTTTTATTTATTTGTTCAGTAAGATTTGAAAAAAGAGCTATTTTGATGTTGTTGGTTTTTTTTTTTTCATTCCAGAAGGGGCATTATTTTTACTTCTTCTACTTCTGGTATTTGTTTTTGTGTGCATGTTCTGTCAGTATGTGGATGTTTCTTCTGTTCTCTGTTTGGGATATCACTACTTTTATAGATTCTCATTCTGCTTATGTTGTGATATCTTAGTTAAATTAATTTTACTCTACTTGTCCACAGCAGCACTCACACTGCAGATGTTGAGATGACATCTCACCTGATTATATTTAATTTTCTCTTGATAAACGTAACTTTTTTTTTCTTAATTTCATACTGTGTCCAAACTTTTCTGCTCAGTTTCGTCCTACACAGAAAGGCCCTGACAGGACTCGAACCTGCCCCCATGGACCCAGTGTCCTCAAAATATGGTAAAATTTATATTTGCCCTTATTTGTCAGTTTTAAATCGCACCGATTCTCTAAACTCGCTTTAAATTCTGCCTTGATTCCACGTTGTAAGCGTCTCTGTTCAGGCTGAGTGGAGCCAGTGTGGCTGGTTTTCTCCCTGCTGCCTCTGTGTGTCTCTCTCACAGCCGGAGAGCAGGAAATAGAAAAAAAAAGAGAGAGCGAGAGAGAGAGCAGACAGCAGCTGATAAAAACAAGGAAGTAAAAGGCTGTCGGACTGGAGCTGGAGCTGCTTTCTCTGAGCTGCAAACTGAACGCAGATCTGTGGACAGCAGCCGCTGCTCGACAGACGAGCCGAGGAAGCTAGCCGTCGGCACTGAAGCTGAAAAAAGAAAAAAGAGAGAGGCAGACAGAGAGAGAGAGAGGAGGCTCAGACGAGTGAGTATCCACCGTGTGAGTGAGTGTGTGTGAGGCAGAGAGAGGCAGACAGCAGCAGGAAGGGGAGAGAGAGAGAGAGCGAGAAGGGGGAGCTTCAGTCTGCATTACTGCACTGCTTCTGTCGCTTACTAGTGTCAGCTGCATGGAAACACAATGCTGTGTGTGTGTGTGTGTGTGTGTGTGTGTGTGTGTGTGTGTGTGTGTGTGTGTGTGTGTGTGTGTGTGTGTGTGTGTGTGTGTGTGTGTGTGTGTGTAAAGGTCAGGCCATGAAGACACACACAGGGAGTAAGGTTATATTGAGGGTGCAGGAAACACACTCAGCACTTCTTGTCCTGGAATGTGTGTGTATGTGTGTGTCTGTGTGTGTGTGTGAACACAGTGAAGTGAGTGTGTGTGTGTTTGCATACAAAGGAAGGTCCAGAACTGCTAATGGGAACTGGGAGAGGTTGTGCACTGGCTTGTGCAAAACTTCAAAATCATTCTTGTATGGGTTGTTATTAATTGTAATTATGATATATCTTTATTGAAATATGTATATTTCCACACAACACAACAGCACTGGAAAGGAACTTGGAACAAAGGTCATACAAGCAGTGTGTAATAGTAATGCAATTAGCATTTTATATGCACTTTACCTTAGATTCACCTTGGATTGCACAACTCCAGACAAACTGGGTTGATTTGCTTATTGCTTCTGTTGTCACTGTCTTCTCGGTACTGTTTACGGACACTTTTATGATTCATTCTCACTGTCCAATAAAGAAATGTAGTGTATGTCATGTGTACCAGTAATGTTTAAATGTGTTTAATGAAGATATACTTCAAATGGTTGTTTCCACCACTTACACAGAGACAAAGTCAGTGTGTTTTTGATAACTTCCACCTCGGAGGCCCAATTTGAACAGGTTGTATTTTCATTGCCCATGAGCAATATTATCACCTGAACAAACACCTATCGTGCAACAAAAGTGTTGAGTTTTCTCTTGAACATCGCTGCTTCGTG
Source organism: Salarias fasciatus (assembly GCF_902148845.1). Taxonomy (NCBI): domain Eukaryota; kingdom Metazoa; phylum Chordata; class Actinopteri; order Blenniiformes; family Blenniidae; genus Salarias; species Salarias fasciatus. The sequence goes on along the minus strand of NC_043751.1, from coordinate 13,860,365 downwards.
GATATGGACGTTCAGACTTGTGCCTCTGAACCATTTTTACCAGTGTGGTGAAACAGTAACAGCAGAAGAACAGGAATTAAAAAGCGGCAAATAGAGAAGAAATAGAATTTAAAATATAAAAAAGTAGTGGAAACCATCACAACTTCAGCTCAGTGAAAGTCCAGAAAAGTAAAGATGTTCTCTGGCACAGTGAGGATTCCCCCTCATTTCACCTCCCACTGCCAAAAAACATGAATTCAGGGAAACTGTCAACTCTAAATTGCCTCTAAGTGTACTTATTATGTGTGATTAAAGTTCCAGTTCAAGAATCTTTATGACCCCCACAAGAGCAATTAGAGCCACAGCCAGTGAGAGAAAACACAAAACATTAGTATACCTAAAGCATTAGTATGCCTTAAAAAAAAAAAAAAGGAGAAAGAGAAGGACTCAGAAAGAAAACTTTCCTCAGCTTTAGTCTTCAGATTGGACTTTGTTGAAGCAGGAAAAAGGATTTATGGTTTGTTACAGAAATATTAGTCTTGAGAAAGTGATTTGACTCGTCTGGTTGGAATTGTGTAGGAAGTGGTGTGTGTCCCTGTGAGTCGTCACAGCAAACTGCTGCAACTGGAATTCAAACCTGTTTCTCCAACACTCAGACACACAGTCAGGAATTAAAGCAGGGGGGTGAGGTCAGGTTGTGGAAGGTTTTCTTAAAATATCGAAACTAGCTGAAACAGGACCGGATTACTACTTTAATATCTGGTTCAAGTTTTTGTTGTTGTTGTTGTTGTTGTTGTTGTTAAGCCAAACACACAGCCACTACTTCGTCTATAGGTTACAGATTATTGAAAGACACTTTTTTTTTTTTTCCTGACCTGAACTCATTTACAAATTACAATGAGAGGAAATGTAAACAAAACAACTGAGATAACATTCAGGCAGCAGCTCACATGCATTATGGAGGTAAACTAATGCTAATCTAACATTGCTAATGCATCGCAGGTGTTGTGGATGGAACATTAATGCAACGTACCGTCACATCTTTTATGCTAGTGTCAGATGGAAGAAAATAAATAACCTCCAGGAAGAAAAACACATTAACATTTAGAGCAAAACGTATGCAGTCGTTCCTTTGAAGCTGGATCTGACGCTTTATATGATGCATTTGTTTTACAGACCTGCGACCAATGAGATGCATTGTAATCTGCAGATAAATACATTGAGGAAATTAAGGAATCGTCCCACATCCAGCTTTTAATGCAGAAGCGCGAAATGTTGCAAACAGTCGTAAAGGAGGAGAAACAAACGTTGCCCCGAGTCTTAATGGTTTATTGACGGTGCCGCTCTCCGGTGGGAAGGATTTTAGAGGAACGGGAAGCGGTGCTGCTCCTCAGTGGAGAGGACCGGTTCAGGATGAATAGGGAGTGTGTATCAGCAGCTGTTGAGGATTGTTTTTATGCAAGACAAAAGTAACGGGCACCGAGCCCATTAATTGTGACTGTTTTTGAAAAATAACAATTTATATTAGTCAGTCACTGTCAGCAGCGGTGGAATTCCACAGATATTTCCAGCTGGCGTAACGGAATAGCCGCTGGGTATCCTGTGGCTCCTGGAATCATCTGTTGCAGGAATATTATATCAGAGAGGATTAGACTGAGGAATCTTGGACTTTCCCTTGTGCTCCCGGAAGGTCACAGCTATTAATAGCCTGTCGTCCCCTCTTCCTGTGTGTGTCTCCTATAGGGCTTACGTCCTTGATCCCGGCTATTTTTTTTTTTTTTTTTTTTTTTTTATTCAGCCATCATGGACCGCAAACGGGACCCTCAGGAAGGAGCCACGGGGCCGAAAGATGAAGAGTTGCCACAGATGGACGGGTCGTGTGACGCGTGCGAGCCCGACGAGGCCAAGCCGGCGACGCAAGCGTGCCACACCTGCAGCTTTGCCTTCTGCCCCGTCCACGCCGAAAGACACTCCAGGAGTACGCGTCACGTCCTCACGCCTTATAACTGTGAACAGGCAACACAGGCTAATGGTGCTGGCACCAGCAGAGGCCCGAGAGCCGGGGCCGGGGCCGATAAAGCCAGTGCAGTTGGTGCAGACCCAGGAACGGCGCCACTTGGCGCGCCAGTGGCTGAAGGGGAAGAGCCCGGCGGTAAAGAGGAAAGGGAACAGGCCCAGAACCATGTACCTCAGGAAGCTGAGGCTGGAAAAAACGGCGCAAATGCAAAACCAGAGGCCGCAGAAGGAAAACCAGAGCCTGGAAAGAGGGATTTCGTGACAGTTGAGAGACTGCGCTGCAAAGAGCACGGCGAGGAAGGCTCCCTGTACTGCAAACGGGACGAGAAGATCATCTGCGTGGTGTGCGCCGTGCAGGGCGAACACCGGGAACACGAGATCATTACGCTGCGCGAGGCCTACATGTGGCAGAAGGTAAGCGGCACACTGGCAACATGACGGGTTTATACCAGCAGCGTGATTTACTGGAGGCTCTATCTTGTCCCATAATCACAGTGGCGTGCTCCGCAACGTCTGAAGTTCCAACATAATGTATGCGGAGCGTCACCTATCTCGTTTGCATTTCCAATTCAGTATTAAGCAGTGTGCCAATAGCCGTAGGCCCTGTAGTCTTTAAGTCAACTCACCGGGGCTCTGTAAATTCTCTCTGTAATATTTTAAAGTTAACAGTGTCACATGGTCACCCGCATGATTACAGTGATGAAATAATTTAACATAAATGCTTTCTCTGAAAAGTGCGAAATGGGAATGAGGCGTTTTCCAATGAGCCACAGTGCTGTCCGTTTGGCTCGCCTCCATTTACAGCTTCGCCCTCTCTCCATTTCCTCAGACGGCTCATGACTTTAAACTCATCTAAGAGGTCCGGACGGGTCACCGGTTCTTAAGTGCAGGATTGCATTTGGACCACTAAAATGGGTTTTGAGGAGAAGTCCATCACCACTATGGGTTCAGTAATGCAGAGCGTAGTGTTTGTGAGGATTATAGTGCCATTTCCAGTCAGATGTCGAGCACACTGAACACATTTGGACTGTGCTCTTGCAGCGAGGATCCATTTACAGGGATCTGATCCAATTTGAAACCGGGTCTGGGTTTTGGATGAATTCATTTAGAACAGGCAAAGTTTTTGTTGGTGAACACAAACTGAATCAAAGGCCTCGTTTGCAAATTATCCCACAAGGTCGGCCCGTTTAGCAGCAGAGACCCTGTTGTGGCCCTCTGCCCTGTGGCTATACATCTGAAAAACAAAAGTAGAGCAGCACACTTGGTGACGGTTATATCACGGTCACATATGGATTGACGAGACACAGAGAGGGTCACATGTGAGCCCAGGGCTACAGTATTTACTCCAGACCCACCCAGGCTTTCATCCCGCTTCTTTTATCAGAGTAATCGCGTTAAGAGCCCTTTATCTGGTGGATTTATGACGATTTCCCCAGCCTGTGCTCAGCTTTGAGGATGTCAGTGCATAAAATTTAATATGCAAATGTTCCTTTGATTGACTGAGTTTGATCGTCGTCCCAAATCATCGCCACAGAACATTGTCACATCATTGCCACTGAGATGTTCGCTCCTTTGTTTCAACATTTTTATATTTATTTGTTTTTGTCACATTTTTCCTGGATTTCTTTATGTGTGTTCAAAACAAAACAAAGCCAGTTTGATTCTGGATCATTAATCGCTTAATACTCATGACTGTCTTATTATTTTTATTGAAGTTTCACAATACATACGCTGTTTTTATTTGCAGTGTGTTTACTGTTTCCCTGTCTGCCCTACCTACAGAGCAGGGAGGGTTACGACCTGGTGGGCTGCACGCATGAGATGGGCGAGAGGATCAAGAACAAGTGGACCAGTGGAGAGGTGAGTCCAGACTCGCCGTGTTTCCAGCTCTGAGTTCGACCCTCGGACGAGATCCGTCGTAACGATCATTTTTAGAAAACCTCGCCATGTCCCAGCTGCTCTCGTTTAGTAATGAGCCGCAGTAAGCCCTGTCAGGTGAAATGAGAATTAGTCCACAGCCATGTTAAAAAGAACAGACGTGACATTCTTTCAAGGACAGGCAGGGCACCTCGGTTTTCATTGTAAGAGCGTGCAAGAGGATTTCCTGTGTCTCATGGTGGAGATGTCATGCTCAATTACATTGTTTGTCCAAGTTAATGAATCTGACGTCCTACATTTCAAACACAGCACACACTCGCTTGTTCTTTTATGCTTATAAAGGTCAAGCTATTGATTGTATAGCCGGTGTTTACATTTCGATATTGCGTGATCTTTAGTAGGTGAATGTGTGTGCATTAACTGTCTAGTTGTTTACTTTTTGATTTGTTTAGTCCCATTTTTAAGATACGAAATGAAGTTAAACCTTCATCCAGATGCTTGGAGGCTTGTTTTAATGATTTGATGGACTTTCTCCAGTGATGAGTGGGTCAGATTTCATTCAGTTTGTTTTTTCTCTTCGTATCTGAGAAGGATTTTGAACCAAGTTTTACCAAAAAACAAAATGTTTGCAATGAGCTTTGACTCATTTTTGACTCAGGCCGGTAAGAAAGTGAGTGACGCAGACGCAGCATTTGAGAACGAGATAAAGACGGATTTGGAAGAGATTGTGTCATAAAATCATTCGTCACCAAACACGATTGGCAATTACTTCAATTCACAGATTTATCATGCCGCCTGTTTTCCAGATCTTGCCTGTTGGTTTGAGATTCAGAGGATGTGATTGTACTTGAAGCAGGCAGCATTGCTCCATCACTGAGTCATGACGTTTTGAGGCGTCACTTGATGTCAGTTTTTGACTCAAAGGTTGTATTTTTAAAGTGAAAATGAATTAGACTGAGTGATTAATGAGATGCCGAACACCCTCGGGTCGGCTTTAAACTCTTGTTGAACTCAGTGAGTTGACGAACACGTTTTTTTGTGATCAGCCCGGGACTCAGCGGATGGATGTGCTGTATTATGCACAGCGTTAAATTAGAATGGCTTTCTGATAGTTTTAGACTTCAGTAGAAATGAATGAGACGTAATGTCTTTAAACATATTGATTCAGCCCTAATGTTTAAAGATTTTCTAATAAGAGGAATTAGTCATTTTAGAGTTTGTGAATTTACAGTTTTTAGAGCAACTGGATTTGAATTTCAATATATTTCTCTTTTGCTTCCAGCAAAAGCAAAAAATTCCAGCCATCAAATCGTGACTGAAACCTTATTTCTGGGGTTTTTTTTCATTGAACCTTCCCATTGTGGCCTCATTCCAGGGTACAGGGTGCGATTCAGATAGTCACCTTTATCTTAACATCAACCAAAACAAAACTTACTCAAACTGAATTTTCATGACAAGTCAACCTTGAAAACAGTTGCTGTGTTTCCATTACAGAAGCCGTAGTGGGGGCCATGTTGTGCCAGCGAAAATAAATCCCGACCACGTAGAGATGCAACACCGAGAGGCGGGATCGGGAACGCACGGCTATACGGTTTCATTTACTTACCAGTGAGAGCGGCAGCACCTGCTCTCTCAAGCACCTCGCCAGCCCCCGTTCTGCCTCGTGCTCCGCTTTTATAACGGTGTCAGAAACCATCGGCGAGCGGTGGCACCCAGGAGCATCGCTGAATACCTGCAGAGATGTGACCCGAGCGCCGCGCCATAACGCAGAAGGTTAATTTGACTGGCCGGCGAGAGATAACACTTTTTTTCCCGGCAGCCCGGCAGCCGTCCCGAGTTCACGTACTATTATCGTTCTGAAATATCAATGGTGCCCCAAGGACTTCCTGGACATTTAGTCTTGCGCCGTTTCACTATAGAGGCGCGGCGTGCCCGGTGAAAACCACTTACCGAGCTCGCTGGCAGGGCGCTGCGTCTCAGGACCAGCGTGTGGATTTGCCGGCGCGTGTCCTCGCCGCTCTCTCAAATGCCAGCGTCTCTTATTATGCATGACAGGCGACCGTCAGAGTGACTCCTCCAGGTGAGAGAGGTGCGTGTTTGGGCGAGCGGCGTGCGCGCAGAGATAGAAAGAGGAGCTCTCGGTGGAGGTTAAATTGCCTGCTATCGACTTCCTAAAGGACTTCAGAGAGGAAAAGGTCTGAGCTGTTGTCTGTGAAGAGGTGAGGGGGTAGATGAATGGATTTAACCCTTCGCTCCTGTTTCCCTATTCAGTATGGCCCATCTAATTATAGACTTTGCCACAGGCGCTGGAATTTTAATCTCCCAAAGTTCATATTGCCTTTTTTCTACAAAAGCGTGGAATATATTGCAAAAAAAACCATCGATAAAGCTGCATACATATTAATGTGGGACGGGAGCCGTAGCCCAACACAAGGGGGTCTGGATGGGTGTCATCCGACCAGTCGGCTCGTGTTTCCTATTGTAAGAGGGCTGGAAATGAAATGTGAAGCATGTTGTGGCTTCAGACCAGGACAGCAGGTAGCTGCATATTTACCACATCTCATGTTTTATTTACCCGCGGCTTATTCCTGCTGCACAGGGTGTTGTCAAGGCCACATGCTGCCTTTAGAGCCGCGCTCGGCAGCTTCAGAGAAACGCAGCCGCGATATCTGGAAGCAGCATATCCGCAGCCCAGTAACAAATGTGTATGTGTGTGTGTGTGTGTGTGTGTGTGTGTGCAGTGGCTACATCCATTTTTCCTGCCTCTCAAAATCTACAAGAGCAGCAGACACTTTAAAGCTGTCTTAGGAAGACGAGGCAGAGGAACAGACAGGAAAAGCATGAAAAGACTTGGCTGCTGCTGCTGTTCATCCTGCTTTTTCTGGTCCTTCTCCACCTTATCCTTTTCTTTCTACTCTCTTCTCCCGTCGCTCTTTAAGACCGTCTCCCCTTTTCTGTCTCAGCGTTTTAATTGAATTACTTGCTATCATTCCCCAGAAAGTTTCTTGGCTGACATTGCTTCACTCTAAACCAATAAAAAGGTGCTGGATATTGAAACTCTGCTATTATAAAACTGAAGACCTTCTGTCTCATTTTTCCAGTCCTATTTACACCCTCGCTGCTGCTTTTTATATTGCTTTACTTCACTGTTGTGGGGGCTTGTGGGTTTTTTTTTGTTTTTTTTTTTCAAATTAACTTTCTGTGTGTCGCTGCGTTTCTTTATAGGCCAAATTGGAAAATCTAATTTCTAGGGCAGATAACAGAGAGTGTGAGACAAAGAGAGAGTGGTGTTCGGTTGGAACTGGGCCACTGTTGCCAAGGGCAAGGACAGTTCAAATCCATTTACTCCTAATGTTCTATTAATGCTTTTTGGGCCTTTTAAAAAGGCATCACACAAAACAGCGCCCGGCGCAAGCAACCGGGTCAGCCTGGTTTTGGAAAATCTTCTCAAAGCATTAACATTTTCAACACTGTTACAGAAATCCCTTTTGAAACCTGAAAAGGGACGAGACACATCAATTTGAAGAAGAAATGAAAAAGGAAAACTACTCATGAAACAATTTTTTGGAATCCACACAAAAGCGATGAAAGGTTTAGATACATATTTCAGTGCATCCTGATGTCTCACCAGTTGTTCTTGTTGTGCATACTGATCTATTTTTACTCCCAAGGGCTTTGGCTGTTTTTTTGTTTGTTTTTTACATTAATAAATTGCAACAACTTTTTTTTTCAGTCAGTTACACATTGCCCCGATAGTGTAAGGTCATTTCATTTGGCTGTCTCCCTTTTTTGCCATCATGAGAAGTGTTTTTTTTTAATAAACCTGTTGCAATCTCAAAGTCTCAAAAAGTGCTGCACACCTGACATCCTCTGTAAGAGACGTTGAGCAGCAACAATGCAGATCGAGACTTAACCACAAAGAAAGAATCTGGCTGAACTAATCTGCTTTGAGGAGGATTCACCTTTCCGTGTGAGCTTACTCGCTGTGCACGCCAAACATCCCACCTTCGTAACGCACTCACTCATCCCTCATCTCCTACCCCCGGCTCTGTCCTTGCAACGCAGCGCGCCGCCGTCTCTCCCGAGGCCTCATTTCGTGGCCTCAGCTTGCAGCAATGCAAATGAAGATTAGCGCGCATGAATGCTCCTTCCTTTGCGAGCCGGACAGACTCTCAGGCTCTGCAAGGTCCAATGGCAGAGGGCTCCCGCTCCGCTGGCACAAAGAACAGTGATCCAGGATCACGGCCTCCGTCTGCCATTGGGGCCGCGGGGAGGCAGTCGGCGGGCGGGGGGGTTGGTGGAGGTCCTGGAGATCGGGAAACATGGCGATGGAATGTGTCAGATTGGTGATAAATGTAACACTGTGACACAGAATGTCATGTCTTCAGCTCATAAGCCTTGATTTATTAAGATTCTGTAAAACTAATTGAGATTTGTATATCTGTTGTTTTTTACTTGCTTTGTCTTGAATTTGTGTACTTTGCAATAAAGCTGTCCGCATTTGTATCAAATTACTTACAAATTTACGTTAAAAAAGAAATAGTTGCGATGTCCGGTGTGTCCTTTATTATAGCTGGAAATGATTTAGTGTAGTGATGGGTCTTGACAGTTTTGTTGATTGGTTATATTCTCCATGTGAGAATTCTCAGAAATGTATGAAAATGTTTAAGGCCTTTAACTTGGCGAACGAATTGTTTGACATAGAAAATCCATAGTCGGACGTCCTCAGTAAATTTCTGCTCTACCTATTCTATATCTTCATATAATTTATCTTGTCTAAATCTGTCCGCGTAAATAAACTGAATGTCAAGGCTGCTTAATTAGTGGAGCAGGTCTGATTTCAGTCTGAAGTTGACTATTTGATCCTCCGTCTCGTTCCGTCCTTGAACGAGACGCTGAACCCGCCGCTGCCCCCAGTCATCTGCAGCACCTGGCAGGAAAGCTGTCACCATCGGCCTGTGAATGGATGAATTTAACAGTGACCTGCTCCATCAGAAAAGCCCATTTCTCAACTAGAAACTGCTTTGTCTTTTTATCCCACATTGTCTTTTTATCCCACATTCAAAGACACATTTTACAAGAGTGAGGAGGAAGTGGAACACGTTTCTGGCCAAGCCCACTTGTAATTTATCGCCCCCCGATCTCTCAGACATATATTCAAGGTATTGATTTTTGCTGAAGCAAAAGAGAAAACAACTCTTTGCTTTCCAATTAGGCGCTAACTAACTCTTTGTGTCTCATTCGGGGTGAACGATGTGCATGTTTTTCTTTGCTCATACAAAGCGAGTAAATTAAAAGTGTTGCTTCTTGCGCTTGGTTTAATGGGCAATTTAGAGAATCTGATTGCTTGTGCAGAAATGGCAAATACACGATAAAACTTGGGGCCCCTTGGGTGCCATGGCTCTGCCAACCTTGGTAAAGACTGATGATTCTTTGCTTCACTGGAGAGAGAGAGAGAGAGAGAGAGAGAGAGAGAGAGAGAGACAGAGAGAGAGAGAGAGAGAGAGAGAGACAGAGAGAGGCTGAGGGCAAACAAGATAAAATAGATGGAAAGGAAGAAAGTGAAGGTCTGCTCAAGGGAAGGAGGGAGCCAGAGCAGCTGATGTTTGTAGATTGGAACAATTATAACATATTCAGGGGCATCGATCACGGCAAGGGGTTTGGCTATTTTTCTCTCTTTCAGCCCCAGATCGGATCTGTGTTATAGGTGGAGCCGTTTCGGTGGGACGAACTGCAGGGAGGAGTCATTTCATTCAGGCGTTTTCAATGTATTGCTGAAGAGAGTCTCATCTGGGAACAGGAAAGAAAATTAAAAAAGGTTTCTCCGTGTGCAGTTCAGCTGCATCGCGAGCCAAACAGATGGCTTCCTGTGGTAGACGGAGCCTCTGAGGTCTCTGTCTGCAGATGGGAGGCATGGCGTTCCCCTGCTGCGCAGCGGCTCCATGCTATCAATTAGCTTCTGCGTGACAGAGAACCGTTCACATTTTGAAATAATATTCCCTGATCATATAAAATTGTGTCTTTATTTCTGTTGCTCAGTCCACACACTACAATCACACTATTTTTCTCTCTCGTATTTGGTTTTGTGTACGATGTTTTTCTTCACATCTGTAGGATTGATGTTTTTATTGTGGTGAAATGGAAAGTCTTTACTCTGTTAAGTCAATCTTCCCTCTCTCTCCAATTGTTGAAGATGACAACAGATGAGCTGGAGGAATACGTCAACGACCAGTTCGAGGAGCTCCGTCAGCTGGTGCTCCTCGAGGAAAAGAGGACTCTTCACCTGGTCGACCTGAAAGAGGCCTTCCTCACGGCGTCCGCCGTGGAGAAGATCGCCGAGATCACGGTGGAAACCGAGAAGCTGCAGGAAGAAATGGCCAGCATCACCAACCAGCTCTGCCTGCTGGAACAGGCCGAAGCGCAGTCTCTGAGTCCGGCGGTGGCGCTGGAGGCTCTCCTCGCTCTTCCAGGAGCGTCCCATAAACCCTCGGTGAGAAGACTCCTCCCTATTTCTTTAGAATCCTTATCATGCCCTTTGACCTTTTACAAAGTGAAGTACAGAAGGAAGCATAAAGAAGTCACAGTTTGTTTTTATCTGGCTTTGACTTCAGTCTAACGTGTCAAACCGGTGAAATCTGCTGCAGTTAAATGTATAAAAAACTAAAAGTGCTTTATTTGTGTGAAGCATTCACAGTTTTTCACTGTGGCTGCAGTAAATGATCAAAGTGAGCTTTTAACTTAAACTTTTGTTTTTCCTCTTCGAAACTGGACCGACCAATTGCGCTTGAGGTCTCATGAGTGTGAAGTTAACACAGTTTATAAACCGACTCGATGCACAAACCAGACCGAGGTTATTTAAAGCAACATTTTATTGGAGCCTGGATGTGCTTACCACAGCTGATAAAAAGAGAGAGAGAGAGAGAGAGGCTGTAGTGTCTCATCACGTGGTCTGCCGAGAGCGCAGCAGAAAAAAAAAAGAGAAGCAACCATGTGTCAATAATTAATTAATATAAACTTTGAACTTGGAGACCTGCTGCCAGAGTCGTTAACAAGAGCTGCCATGTTAAAGCACGCGCTATTACTCTTATCTATAAACAATTACGGACAGGTTTCCAGCCACCACAGATATATTTGGATATTATTAGTTTCTAGCTTCGTACTACAGCGTAAGACTATTCACTGTTGCCTCAGTCTGTCTTCATTTGCTTATGACCTGGTGAAAAATGGTAAAAAGAGACTTTCTGGTTTGTTGGAAAGCACTTTAGCAGGGCGCCCAGAGCCGCTGGGGCTTGATCTCAGGCAGCCCACTTTAAGGATTATCTTTCTAATGACCCTGGAACCTGCTGCAAACAGCAGAAAGCATATTGAGAGCAGGTGCCGTCGTGTGCTGCTCCGTTCCAACCGAGAGGACAGACTGACTCTACTGTATTCACCCAGTCACGACTAGAAACACACTTTTATTTCCTTTCACTCAACTGTGTCAGTTTGGTGGAGGGAGTCAGATGCAAATGAATCCCGAAATGTTGGCCGACACGCAGGTATGAGTGTCCTCTGGCTGGAACGATGGCAGCATCTGAGTTTACTGTGTTTTTTTCCTTTTTGCATATTAATATAATTAGGTCCAAGGGGAAATTTTACTGATTTTTTTTAACAATATCCAAATGATTGAATGAAATGTGCAGAAAAAGGAATAATCTCATGTCTATTATGTGTTCCTTTTACATAAATTTGAAAAATGAAGTGCAGCATTCACCCTTGAAATATCAACAACACAAGGACACACAATTGCACAAATGTCTTAATCATGGCTGTTTTTCTCTTCTTTATCATCATCGCCATTAATTTAATATGCTGTGTGAGAAATGAATTGATATAGTTCAACACCATGCTGCTATTTACCTACAGGTGGTTTTATCTCTTGACATTTTATTTTAGTTTTAAAAGGAATGATTGATTGATTTTTTTTACATTTATGGACAATATAGATTGACCAATTAATCACAACATAAACCACAACACTACTGAGATTTTTTTAATGGTCATTAATTATGTTGTGTGTTGTGTGGTGCCAATGTTCTAAAACTCCATTTTACAGCATTATTGTACTATTTAATTTATAAATTACCCTAAAATATGACTTAATATAGGGCCTGTATATTTAAAAATGGTCATAAAATCAACATTTATGTCCACGACTCGTCGCTCGGTTTTCATCAAAATTATTTCCCCATATGGTTTCAGTCAGGTGCTTCACTGAGAGGAAGCGACGCTTCACTGAGGCGAACACGACAGACGCTTCTCATTGTGCAGCAGGGGCCATATAATCAGATGTTCCTCAGCTATCATCAATTCACACAGACATTTTGGAGTAAACCTTAAAAATGGAAAATTTCCACAGAAATCTGTTGTTTTTGTAGGGTGGGATTAAACCACAGTACCCGGAGAAAACATGCAAACTAAAAAAATAAAAAAAAATAAAAACGGTCCTCAAGTGGACGCTGCCCCGCTGTGTAGCTCAGAACAAGTCACGTCCTTGAAAACTGTGAAGCAACCAACTCCCGCGAGTCCCAATCATGCATTGAAGAAATTGCTTTTACTGCTTACAGGGCCTCAAATTAAAATGTCCGACCGGTCTATTTATCACCTGCTATATTTTAGTCACCACCGTCAGGAGAGGAGGTCGGCTGAGCGTTCCTCAGAGATGCTGCGTATAACCACAGAGGCTGAAGTAATGGCGCCAGCTGATGTGCAGATTGCTTTTTCTTGCTGAGAAATTAATCCGTGGTGGCTCGGGCTCATTAAAGCTATAATTGAATGCCAGTGGTTACCCTGTTCGGTCCCATGAGTTAGCTATCGCCGGGGGAAGGTTGTATTCACACCAAATCAGCCAGTGTAGAGGGAAAAGTAGAAAAAAAACAGAGAAAGAAACACCAGTCAAAGGACAGACCAAGATTTCTAACAGAGATGTTTATAAGTCTGACAGCTCGGTTTTTGTTTTTCTTGTGCATTAAAGTGGTTTTGATTTATTGCGCGTCGCCCTCCAAAACCATTTCTTTAGATATTGGAAGCATCATTCATGCAGAAGTCCAGCCGACGCCTCAGTGTTTGCTTCCACTTGCAGCAACATTAAGTTACTTTTCTCTCCTGCTCTTTCGAGGACAAAGTTCAAGGATCTTTTCGATTGGCTGGTACATTTGCTCCACTCACTGACTGGTTTAAAAACTGGATTTTTGAATACATTCTTTCAAAATGGCCAGATCTGCCATGCGGCTGGCCTTTCCTTTCCACTGGTGGAAAACCCCTGAAGTTATCGAGGACTTTGCGTTGTGTCTACCTCGTTTCAGATGCACACTTGCAGCAGTGAAGCATAAATACTTGTTTTCACTCCCACGCTTCATCGCTGGTACATTGGCACATTGAACTCAGCTCATTTTTACTGCATTTTTATTGAACTGTATCATCGTTCTTGTATTTTGTCAGGGTTGAAAATACTTTAAATCATGTACTTCTTATTGAATTACTTGTTGTTTTTCACTTTTTATTACATTTTTTTCCCTCCTTGAAATATATCATGCTGGCATTTTAAAATGCCAACCTGAAATTGAAAGAGATTATAGATATGGATGTGGTTTTCTGTGCCAACAGAGGGGAAAATATTTAATATACGGTGCACAGAAAGATTAGATTTGCGTTGATATTCTGATTAATCTGTTGTTTCAGCTCTACAATACATCCAGCTCCCACCAAAAGCTGCAGTGAAGTAATCAATAGTATCTTTTGTTGTAAAAGTAATGATTTAAATTTGAGTTTTGGATTTAAAACCCATACATTTGTTCGTGCTAGGAGTTGATTTAACAATAAAAGTCAAAGTGGGCTCCGCTCAGATTAAACCGTCACCTTTCGCTTTGTTTGAATGACGTCACGTGTTTGAATATGCAAACTTTGTTTGCCGCTTTGTTTTCTTGTTTGCTCCTTTTAACCGTAAAGCAGGAGCTAATCCGCTCCGCCTGACAGGTGCAGTTATACCCTTCAGCTCTTTAGGAAGCGGCGCCTCGGCTGCAGCTCTGTAAACACGTCAAGCTCAAGTACTGCAGCCATTAGAGCAGGAGGCCCGGGGAGCGCCGTGGAGAACTATGATGGGAAACATCCCTCACCCACATTAGAGTCATTCTCTTACCATCCCATCAAAGTGGAAATCCCACGAGCGAGGCAGCAACTCTCGCTTCGGGTCAGACAAACAAATTACCGCTGGATCCGCTAATAATTTTTCTTTAATGTAGGCACAGGAACACGGCGGTGTAGCCACACACAATAAAGAGGGTCAGCGGGGTGATAATAGCATTCTGAACATCGCCCAATGAGCAGCCGCCCCGGGGAGAATATATTAAGAGACTTTGACTCAGTCCCAGTCCATTTATTATCAAAACTCCAGCACTTCAATTCCATTATGAAAGCGCCGGCAGGTACTCATTTGGAGAAGCGTTCGGTGTGTTTACGTGAACATTCACCGACGGCTGCGCGGTAATTAAAAACACACGGCGGTATGCCACAGGGAAAGGGAAACCAGCCGGACCCACGAAAGCACAAAATGATCCAAAATATGTGAACTCGGGGTCACAGACACAATAAACAGAGACATGGAGTAAAGTTTATCAGATGCTTTGGCAGCATCTCTCATTTCAACAGAAAATTAATCACTAGTTCTGCTTCAGAACAGCTTCTGATAAGCAGTCTTTTTTTTTTAAGAACTATTTCAGAAATGAGATCAATTATGGAAATTTTTGACTATTCCTACTTGGATTCAAGTTTTTATCAATAGCTTTGCTCCCATGTGTTTATAAAAGCATTATTGTTGCTCGTTTTAGGGTCAGAGCAGATTGTGTCACATCGTACGTTGCAGGAATGTTGATATAACTGTTACTTTGCAGTCTAAAAAAAAGTTGGCTCGGTTAGTGTTCCATGATTTTTTCCTAGCACTGCAACAAACACTGGTTTTAGAAAATATAGGTATTTGATGTGATTGCAGCTTACAAAATTCCCGATATTCAACTGTTGGTGGTGTAGAAATTCTGCCACTTTTTTTTGGCTTAAAATTTTCTAATTACAGACACACACACTTCATCTGAAAGTGTAAAATACCTCGACTTCTA
Organism: Salarias fasciatus; assembly: GCF_902148845.1. NCBI lineage: Eukaryota > Metazoa > Chordata > Actinopteri > Blenniiformes > Blenniidae > Salarias > Salarias fasciatus. The sequence continues at coordinate 13,845,342 of NC_043751.1, read as the reverse complement.
TACAGCGTCCTTTATTTAGCTCAATGCTCTATTTTCCTTACAGATCACTGATTTGCTCATTTCGCTCGAGCTGTGTCGCTAAAATCATGCATTTAATTTCTTGAAAATAGTACACATTGTTCTGTGAAGTTGTTTTTGAAGTATAGGAGGAGCAGCTCTAGGGTGTATCTCTCACTGAGCGGCACATACGTAGAGATTCTTCTTAGATTTCAAAGACCAGCGGAACTGCATGAACATAATGGCAGACTTGCCCAAGGCCACTTGAGTGATATAAGAAGTGTAGAATTGAGGCTTTTTCAGGCCTTAAAGTACATTATTTCTCCACACTGTTTCAAAGATAGCCAGTAATTACAATCAGAGCAAAGCTGTATTGGAGTCTGTTTCCAGCTAACAGCATTTTTCTTTCGGTTTTATGGGCGCTTTGCACTAAAAGCTTCTATAATTAGATTGAATGTAACAAAGCACGTTTGAGACTGTACCACATGGTGGTGTTTTGGTCAGTGGTGTCATCTCACAGCTTGAGTTATCTGTGTTCAGTTTGCATGTTCTTCCTTTGTGTGTGGAGGTTTTCTCTGTTTACGAGGTGTATTTATCCTGCCTTCACTGTAAGCTGGGACCTGCTACGTCAAACTGGGTGACGTAGTATTGAGAAAAAATGGATGGACAACTGAGACTATGTTTACTATAAAGAACTACATAACTTATTTAACACTAAACTCAAACAATCAGAACTCTAGGACTAAAAAAATACTCAATAATAGATTTTTGGCCAAGGTGAAAAATAAATAAGTATGAATATTTCAATTAATATTCCTATAGATTTATGCATCTGCACATTCACCTGTAGTTATTTATGACTGTGCGCATGTTAACTCATGTTATTACAATAAGCTAAAAGAACGCAGCATTATTTTTGTAGTTTATTTTTCTTCGTGGAAATCTCAAACATAAGTGCAAAGCTACCGTTGTGTATATTCTGCATTTTAATGGAAATGATCAGTTGCAGGTAAACTGATGAAGGTCTCTGCAAACAAACTGCAGCCCACACATATTTTGTCATTTATAGCCAGCATTTTAAATCAAAGCATCTTTTCTTGCGGACATCTTGAAGCCTGCCTGAAATCACCATCGACTGATGGAACGCCAGATGATCAAGAGATGTAAGGAACATAGAGTTGTTTTTAAATTTGTGGAGAAGCAGCCTCACACCAACTACTTACAAGCCTATTTAGTGAACGTCAGTTTTGTAACTTAATGGTACAAATTACCTTCTGAGTCTGTCGGAGTGTTCGACGAGTCAAATCAAGAAATCTCTGAGTGTGTTTGTCCAGCTCTGAATCTAATTGAATCTGGAGCTATATGTCAGCGAAGCAGGCGGCCGGTCAGCGATTCGCAGATTCCACTCATCAGCTCTCCTTTCATCTGCGCTGCTGCCAAGCACTGTTAGTTACAGTGTCGAAATCCCTTTCTGCTGCAGCCGTCTCACCGCCGGTAGTCAAGCTGTAGGGCTACAGAATGATCTGGAGCCAATTTTGGACCAAACTACTCGTTCTGTGGACTCCTGGAAAGAAACAGCCCACTGGGGAGATTCTCAGAGAAATACTTTTCTCCATACCATGTTTCTCTTTTTTTCTTTTTGCGTTTGTATGAGAAGTAGGACTGCCGAAGTCAAAGCAAGTGGATGGTTTGTATTGCAGCATCATTTTTCCAAGACTTAAAACAACATGAGGAGAAATCAAGGCATTGCCTGGGTTTCATCTGAATGAAGACTGAACTTTACTTTTAGTCCATTTTTGCAATGTTTAGATGGTTAGACTGGTTAGATGGTTGTAAGAATTGTGGTATTTCTCAGCTTCTGAAATGAAGTTAGCAAAGTGTCGTTTTAATTTTGGTGTTTTTTTCTCTATTCTTGGCATTTTCAGAATTTATGTGAGAATGAAAGTTTTCTTAGAGCTCTCCAAATACTGAGAGGTTGTGTGTTTCAGGTCAGGCTTTTCTTCGATGGAAGTCCGTTTTCATATAATGATCAGTTCACACAATTCTAATAGAAAGTGTTGGTATTTGAAAGCAAAACGCACCTTGGAAGTCCATCACAAATACTGTACAATAAGAGCAAGCGACTAGTCACTGTTGTTACCAAAAAAATATCTAAGCATGAAGACATTAACATCATCAACGTAAGTGTTTAACAGAAATCATATTGTTATCGCAGCACTCCACAGCACTCCTGCATATCACATGTTTAGCTAACGTCAGTGGCTCCATAATCCCTCCATACGATTAATGGTCACAGGCAGCCTGAGCCAGTCCATCACAGAGCTAATACACAGATTCAATTACAAACACACACATTCACCACCACAGGCAGTTTAAAGTTACTGATTAACCCAACAAGCATGTCTGCAGAGCACTCGGGAAAAAAAAAAAAAAAAAAAAAAAAAAACCCTCCATGCACAAGGAAAGCATGCAAACTCCACACAGAAATGCCCCAAGCTCAGTATTGAGCTGGAGCGGTTTTTTGAAGTGCCGACCACTATTCCACCATTAGTCCAGAAAAACAAGCTAACAGATGCAAATAATAATAATTTAATCAGATGATTATTGATTACATGATTCTAGAAGTTCTGTATAACAAACCGTGTGCTGAGGACCTTATAAAGAAGTGTCAAATCCTGAAACTAAGCACATACAGTTCCTAAATCTGATTATAAAACCACGTCCAAGTTCAAATCAACAGTAAAAGGGAAAGACAGCAGAAGAACGAAGCTTGCAGCTCACTCGACGCTTTTGTTTCCAGCGTGCTCCTTTAAAAGCTGGTGAATATGCATGAGCACAACTGGTGAATGAAAGAGAAAATTAATTGGTCAGATTTAGAGCTGCACCAGCTGCGAACCACGTTGATGTAAATGATGTTGTTTACCTTTTGTTTGTTATCTGCAACACCTGTGCAAAGATTTTAAAACTGTTTTATTCTGTCTCTGTCTCTCTCTCTCTCTCTCTCTCTCTCTCTCTCTCTCCCCCTCTCTCTGTTTTTCATTGTTTGCAGCACGACATTGAGGCCAGGCCAAGGTAAGACTGCCACTGTGATTCATGTCCAGCCTTTTATAGCAGGGTAGTTAAGCAGCGACTGAGGACCCTTCACTACCAGCTCCCTCACTTCTCACAGAAACACACTTTTATTTTATTTTATGTTTTTTTTTTTTCTTTTAACTTCCATCCCATCGGTCTGTCATCACACCCACCGATCATTTGCTCCCTTAAACATGCCACACACCCGAGCCGGGCGCATTCGTGCCCCCAGACCTTTACGGTCACATGCGAGTCACATCACTGCCCCGGCGAGGCAATTAGTCGCTCTCATCTGAGCGTCCTCGCTGGAATCACAAGAGGTTACAAGCTGCCTGGTGTAATAAAGCGCCACTACGAGCGCCTGACGGGCGGGGTCTCCGCGTGTCTGTGTGTGTGTGTGTGTGTGTGTGTGTGTGTGTGTGTGTGTGTGTGTGTGTGTGTGTGTGTTCTTTCATGCATATACGTGTGTGGGTGCAGCTGTGATAAAATGAGGACACATTTGACTTTTGCTTCCTTCACATTAGGTTTATTTCTTTTTTTTGTGTTTCTGTTTTTTGACCATCTTTCACATTCTTCCCTTCCTGTGAGTTAGACGATGTGAGATGAGTCGTCGTGTCTCATTGATCTGTTGACATGAAAGTCTCTGTGGCCTCTTTGCACAGGGAATGAGGGCAGAAGTGCTCCTGGCTCCACCTGGTGTCTCGACCAATCTCTTTAGCTCTCTCCAAAGGCTTTCAGCTCAAAGCACTCCCCCCCCCCCGTCCAGCAAGACATACGTCTAAATGCAGTCTCAGATGTCTGCAGCAAACTCCAGCACATCTGTCCTCAGAGAAATAATAATTTATTGTCTGTGAGATTCATCATAATGAAGGCTGAATGCAAAAATAACCATGTGTGCTATATAATTGTCTTTTGTCAGAAAACATGTTCAGAATGGAAAAAAAAACTCATTGAATTTATTCATTGTGCTTGTTTGAAATGTGCTGAATTTCCTCTCTGAAGTAGAAAATGTCTTGCTTTTTATAATGAAAAAAAAAAAAAAAAGGACCAGAGCTGGTGCACGGTGCCAACATGTAATATGTTATTGATTGGTCAGCCAGTATTATAACCCCACCGCTCTGGAGCAGATGGCAGCAAGCATGGACCCAAGGGTGAGCTGAAGCTAATAGGCTGACCTTGGTCAAGTGTAACCTCTGCATCGCTACGCTCACTTCTTGTATAATTACTTCCAAACTCCCCTATATTTCCTGAAAATGCAGCGTGTGCAAAACTGTGGTCAGTGGAAAAAGATCCTATTGCCTGGAAGGGCAGGTGGTGAAAGGTTAGTAGGAGAAAGGGCATGAGAAAAGAACGTTTTATGCTGCTTCAGTTGAGTTTTTCTTCACGTTGGAGCTTTTAAAAGTCTCACTTTAAAAGGTCCGAAGGTGAAGCAAACAAAACGTCTGGGCAGTACGAGGCGTAATTGGTTAAACTGGTAAAGGAAGTGGGGAAAAAAAGCGAGGAAGAAAAAGAGATTTGGGAGGATCAAGCGAGGAGTGGATGTTTAGGGTTATGTGCAATGGGATCCAGACAGCAAATTGATTATGGAGCAGAAACACTAATCCGCTGTCTGAGCCCCATATCGCTGCCGTAGACAGAGCGCTCCCACAGGACCACAATCCTGCACCCACACGCATCTTTCCTGGACTCGCTCATCAATACGAACCCCTCCTGCTTTTCCCCAAGCCTCTTAACATAGGTACTCCACGCCTGCCAAGACGGGCCCTCCTCTGAATATAAATCTCGCTCCACTCTCCTCCACCCAGACGTCTCGCTGCTTCCTCTAATGTGATGCATCGCAAATTTCACTTTCATTCTGTGGCTTTAATCTGTGCGCTGCTTATGCAACCCTTGTCCCGGACTTTTTTCACTTTTTCACATGTTTGTATACGCATTAGCCTCGCGTGTGCGTGTCATACGCCGTGCAGTGGACAAGCTCTTTATTTGTGTTTGTGTGTTAGAGTGTGTTGGTCTGTTTGATTGGTCCGAGTTGGCAAAGCAGCACAATATTTATCATCCCGATCTAATCGTGCCTGTGTGTGCGTTTGTGCGTCTGTGTGTGTGTGTGTGTGTGTGTTGCACGTTCCCCAGACGGGGCGGTATGGCACGGCTGCATCCTTTAGAATATCTTGACGTTCAGTGGGTATGTAAATCTGATTTCAAGGGAAAAAAGTTAATCCATATAGGAATTCAATTCATCGCTTGGATATTTTACCTCTCTCATTAGTTAGACGTGTCGTTTTGCAGTGCAGGGTTTCAGCGATCACAGCGAGTGTGAATCATTACTCATCGCGGTATTGATCAGTGGAGAGATAAAGAAGAGGAAGGGATCATTTACCACCGTAATGTTTTTATTTCTAAAGCCAGGTTGTCTCCTGAGCTTCAGCTTTATTTGATGTACACAAAGTGACTTTAGTTGTGAGGCTTAAATTTGCTGCTTCATTTAGCTTTTCATTTTTTAAAATATTTTTAATGAATAGGTAATACTTTTACAGACTTTTGCTTCCTGAGACTAATTGTCTTTGATTGGTGGATTTTAAACATCCTAATTATTATGTTATCGCTCAATTTAACAAAGGAAGAAATAATCACAACTTGCTCAAAGTCAGTCAGTCTTTGTTGATTCACCTTTTGAGCCAATGCAGAGTTTATGTAGATTATCTTCTAAGCGACACATTTATCTCTGCATTAAAGCTTATTGCTATTTTATTCTTTGGTGTTTAAAAGCTGGCAGCCGGCGCCAACATATCCTTCACATACTCACACTTGAGAAACACCGACTGTTTCATTTTAGTTTTTATCTGTTGGTACATTAGTCATGTTGAAGTGAAGGTAAACTGCAGTTCAAAGTATGTAGCATCGTGTCTTTTTTTCCTAGTAAGTATCGTTCTTTAATATACATGTACTCAACAGATGTACATGTACAGGCGTCACTTTTTTTTTTTTTTATGTGGTATTATTGGTACAAACTGCTAAAAATGTTGCTGAAGCTCAGTCTCAGCTGGTGTAAACTGGAAGCAAGAGAAAGAGCACTGTTATTTAGAAGACCAACTTCCAAAACACAAAAAGACATTAACACCGCCTACTTAGCAGTTTGGTTTAGTCGTAAATCAGATCACTAGCATAACACTCAGCAGCATTGTTGTGTGTTTTACTGGTAAACTGAGCTGTTTTGTTTCCTCTTGTGTATCTCATCATTAACGCCACATAAAGAAAATCATATACTGAACCTGTGAGGGTCTGGAGCAGAGAAGCCTCACAAGAAAGAAGTTCACAAAAGTGAACTTCAACGCGTTAGTCGTCATTCATTTCTTGCTTCCCACCGGCTGTTCAATCACCACATAGAAAGACTATGATTCAAAAAAGATGGACACAAACCCCACAAATCTTTAGTAAGAGCTTTCCAGCAGCAGCGTCTGACATTTGTGTCTGCCACTTTTCATGAACCCATTAGCACACCGCCGTGTCCTCCGGGCACCGACTTCCAATGTGGCAATTATCTGTGGTGTATGTACACACCGTATTGAATGCATTTCTCACTGAGCCGCAAGAACAAATAATTCTATTACGCAGAGTTCATCCTGACAGCTGCAGTTTGTTTTGTGTGTGTTTTTTACTCCTCTTCAGAGAAAGAAATGGTTTGATAAGTACATTACACTGTGGTTCTACATGTGAAATTTTAAAGCCCTCATATATGTTTTCAGTTGTTGTCAGGCACTACAGCTTATTGTGTTTTTAATAGTATACATTTAAAATCAGATTAAGAGTTGAAAAAATAAAAAGTAAAAAAAAAAAAAAAAATGGTGAACCCCTCAGGGCTTGCTGTAGAAAAACACGTCAACCCAGAGGCAAGACGACAAAATGATACAAGGGAGCAGGGAGAAAAGACAGAAAAGTGCATACATAACAAATGAGGATGGTAGAAAAAAATGGAAACCACTGAGATGCAAGGAAAGTGGATGTTTTATCTGACATGAACCCAACCTGATATAAACCTTTGAAACTAAATGAGATCAGTCTTTAATGTGGTTTGTTTCTCAGTTTTAGTCAAAAAAATGTTAACAATGAATCCCAAATAAAAGCAAATGCATAACAATCAAGACGAGGTTAAATTTGTGCAACACGTGGCTTCGTTGCTTGGCAGGAGCATTTGAGGTCTCCCGAGCCTATAAATCACAGCGTAATCACATGGAAAAGGTAAATCTTGCCGGGAAGCGCCTCACGTCTAATTACAGCGCGAGGGCTCTCCATTCATTGCTCCAATCACTCACGTCTCGGCTGTATCCCGGGAGCTCCTGTCCCCCGCTTCGCACACTTTATCACGCGTGTGTGGGCCACACGCAGCCGGAAAGGAGCAAGGTTACGTCTGTATTTCCTCCTCTAATCTTTTCGATTTGACAGTTCATGCAGACATCGCGCCGTTCAGCCGCATCAATTTACAACAACGCATCAATAATTCATGCCGCACCTGCTGCCGTCTGCGTTTTGGAAGAGGTCTGCAACTCACGTTTTCAAACTTTGGCAGCAGATTTGAGAGTTATCAGGGCAATTAGGTGGACTGTAAATGAGATAGGATGAGTTCAGTTTACATCGGCATTAAGAAGCCTCAGAAATTAAGAGGTTAGCTGAGTGACGGAGCAAAAGACGAGGCAGAAAGACTGGTGTTAAAACCAGGAGTAAATACAGATGGCATTCAGGTTATGCATGCATGGAATGTAATTTGAGATTGTTTACTTGCTTTCAAAGTAATTTCAACACGAAGTAAACTTGTCTTTGTGATTTAAGTACAGATTGAATAGTGTAAGTGTCAAACAACATCACTACTCAGTTCTCATCGACATGTATTGAAAGCCAAAGTTTTGCCTGCTTTTAATAAGCAAACTCTCTTTGCATATTTTGACCGGTAATAGTGATTCTGCATTTTAATGCAGCAATCAGTCATGAACTATGGTTAGAGAAAAAAAAAATAAAGCTTTAAAGTTTTACATGCTACAGTTTTGAGTCACTCGCCTGTTTAATGCTCAGACCTGATGTCGGGGACATAAGTCTACATTTATCTGTGTAGGGAGTGGAGATGACCACCAGATCATCAAAAGCACCAAAGTTCAAAGTGGGTGACCGACCGAACACAGTCCTATTTTGTCACACTAAAGTAGAGCAGAGCTGACTGTCACCAACTGGAAAATGAACCCAATGAAGCGACTAATAGGTGCAGCGGTGGCCTCGAGGTTAGAGGGGCAGGATTTGCAGGTTTGAATCCCACAGCTGGCAGGTCACCACAGTAGCTCCCTGAGCATGACCCTTGACCCCCATCAGCTCTTTGGAACGCCGTAATGTGGTCTCAGCTCCTGCACCCTAGAAACAGGATGGGTCAAGGTGGAAAAGGACTTTCCCCAAGGAGATTAATAAAGTATGATTAGTTAGTTAGTTCGTTAGTTAGCAGAGTGTCATCTGATTAGACAGTCCTGAGAAGAGCTTTAAAGTAGTTGAATTACCTTTGTGTGACTGGCAGGGGCTTGTTGAGTATTTACCTAATGACACATGGCAGTGTTAATAGAGTTAATTTAATGACTTTTCTACACAGGAGGGTTTGATTCACTCTTAATCCTCTCTGCAGTGTCACCTGCTGTCTGTTCAGAAAATGTTAAAAACTTCTCTGCAGTATCAACTAAAACACCCGATTTGATTGCCTCTCACTCTCCGGCATCCTCACACAGTTAAGGATGCTGGATTTGCGGTTTCCTGGGACCTTGTCGCCGTTCACGGCGCTCTGAGTCTCGTTGTGCGCCCCCGTCTTTTCAAACCTTTCCTTGTAATCTGTCATTATTGCGAGCTCGCCGACAGAAGAGAGCAGCCGGGAAGCGGCTCGCCGTCCTATTGAGCGAGAGCTGCCAGGGACCACCCACATTCACGGAAGATGCCAACCGGGAGCGGGGAGCTGACGGGGAAGCAAAGCGGGTACTTTGGGACGCAGCTTATCTGTCTGAGCTTCTCGCCCTTCACTGGGTCAAATGGATGAGTTGAGTGAAGCAGGGAGGCGCCGGGGGAGCGCGGCCAGAGGACACGGGACAGAGCGCACACATGAAGCATTGCCTCTAATGAAATATTTACACCGCCTCCTACTAAAAAGAGAGTCTACAAGCCCTCTCTGCATGTGTGTTTAACAGAGCATGCGTGTTTATTCCTGTTGTATGTCTTTATACAGTAATGTTCGTGTTTGTTCACTCATCAGAAATGAACCCAGACTTGTTTGGTCAGATTAGTTTTCCCACCTGCATAAAAAAAATTTACTTAACATCAGGACCAAACAGCACGAGTGTGAAAGCATCATTGGAGAAAGAAGAGTTTTAGCTCAGGTTTGATATCTTAAAGTGTGTGTGTCGTAGGAAGATCAGCTGCATGTTATGACTGAGCAGAAAACATCTGGCTTGACCTCCTGTAACCACCCCACCCTTAAGGCCTCAGTATACTTCCCCGTCGCCGCTACGTCGTTCCTACGACGTAGACGTCGTAGCCCTACGACGGGCTACGTCGGGCTACGTCGGGGCTTGACGTGCGCCTCCCGAAAATTGTGACTTCGCGTCGTTTCGACGCGTGGTGACGTGAACGTCGAGGGCTGTGATTGGTCCGCTTTCGCGTTGTTTATAGAATAAAGTAGAACTCACCCGAAATGCTTTTCTGATCCGAACAGTGCTTCGGGAGAAATTGAGATCCAAAATTGAGCGGCGCACATCCCTATACTGTTAGCAGTGTTAGCACTGTTAGCAGACGGGGCTACGTGTATAGCCGCTCCGAAAACGGCTTTAATCGTCCAAAATTCTCATTAGTTTCACCAATATTTCATCACGGTCTGCTCAGCCTCTCCTCCACCACAGCCCGGTGTCACCAGATATGTCATATATGCAGATATATGTTCGGTAAATCCACGCGTGTCTAGATACGTACGTCTAGAAATCTATGTCTATAGATCTATGTCTAGGTAAAGCCGGAGCTACGGAAGCCGCATTGTTGTTGTGACTGCTAGCGGCTTGGCAGAGGAGGGCGTTCCCTTGACGCAGGAGCAAGATATGTTCAGTAGCGGCGTAGGGTTGCCGGCGTAGGAACGCCGTGGCGGCGACGGGGGAGTATACTGAGGCCTTTAATGCGCCTCCGCCTCCCTCTCTCTGTCTCTTTAGGCCATCGCTATTCCGCCAGGGTGGATCCCCGGTCCCAAATAAATGCAAAGCACACACCAACCGAACTGACAAATAGAGAGACATGCATTTAGATGATAAGCGACTATAAAGCATGCATAATTCATGCCTCACGCACAGCGTTCCTGCAATTTTTTTAGATGTCATTCATTTGTGTTGGAGTGTGTGGACACACATGCGTGTGTGTGTCATGAATATACTGTCTGCACCAGTGCGAGTCACATCAAACCGGAATATGTGCGGAAGAGTGAAAACAAGTGTGCCTGTTTTTGTTTTTGTGTGTCCCACTGTTTGCTTTGTCTTTTGTGAATGACTAATGGCAGCTATGTGCTTGTCCTGAACATTTCCTTGAATATAAATGAGGTGATTTGCCAGGTTAAAAAAGTTGGAGTTGAGATTGCTTTAGCACTGCCCATCTATTTTAGCGATGCACATAAAGCACCAACACGGTTCCTCGCTAATTGAATCGTCGCTAAGAGTTGCAGGAATCTGTTGAAACCCGAAAAAGACACGAAAGGTAGGCAAAAGTAGATATTTTTTTGCAGTGCAGACATGACATCTGTGAATATATTTTCAAGCATAAAATCCTTCTTTTGATATCCGACTCTACAGCAGCGAGGATTGCAACTCGATAAGGTTGATGTGCTTCAAAATTTCCAGCTGAAGTGGAGAGCCGGGCGGCTGGATTTCTGGTAGTTGTTTATTCGGTCCAGTGTAGCTGTGCACATGCTGAGGATACAGTGTGTTTAGGAGTGCCTCTTTTATTGATCTGCTGTGTAGATAGATATGAGAGCCCTGCCAAGTGCGTTTTGTGTGTGTGTGTGTGTGTGTGTGTGTGTGTGTGTGTGTGTGTGTGTGTGTGTGTGTGTGTGTGAGAGAGAGAGATCCCAGAGTGTGCATTAAGTGTGGGTGTAGTACACTAGATTCAGATTACTGCTGTGTGAGTGTGTGTGTGTTGATGCTCCCAGCCTCTAGTGCTTATAAATTATAGATTGGAAATCCACCTCTCTTCTCTTTGTCTCGACTATTTTTGACGCACACATGCAAAACTGTTTGCTAGCTGGGGTCTTAATTAAAAAGCACACAAGCTTCATGAGAGCACACAGTGATTTTACACCAAAAGAAATGTAAAAAAAAAAAAGGTAGGTAGCCACCTTTGTTTTGCTGACTCTGGAAGGCTAGTAAGAATGAAATATTTAGCAATTTATCAAGAGGCGCCACAGAACCCTTTAAAGATTTATATTTGCTGAACTTTGGCTGCAAGTATTATAAAGACGCAAACTTTAACACTGTGTAATGCACTGGGATCGTCTGCAGAACGTGAACGCAGTGGTAAGACCGACAGTAATATAGACGTGCAGAAGATCAGAACAGCATGAAACAGTAACCATATGTTTGCATCAAATAATGGAATTTCAGAATAAAATAGACTAAATGCAGCGTGTTGAAACATTACGAGGAAGTGAGCCGACGGCTGCATTTCAGCCGCGTCGATGAAGATAACAGGTGACGCCTGAAAAAGAGAGAAGTTAATGGGAAGCTGGCTGAGCAGTTGGCTACCAAGAGGACGAAGGCCTGATAAATGAAACAAAGCGCGGCAAATCATATTTCTGGAGACTCAGGCGCACAAGACAGTAGCAATAGGTTGGTTCAGGAAACTCCAGCAAGCTTACTGGAAGGAGCGTTTTATCGCTTCAGGTGGGCCATAAGTTGTTGTATCTGCCTCCAGAAATACCCTTCCTGATAACCTTGTACTATCTGGCTCAGTGTTGAACATTATATTGAGTCAGTGAGACTGAGAAACCGCGCTCATTTTTCTTCAGGACTCGCCTCCCTTTACTGTCTCTGTTATAGTAAATTGAGGCAGAACATGTCATCTTTATGTCACATCATAAAATGTGCTGATGCGTTGGTATCTATTCTATTATTTATGAATACAGAACAGTGTTTCTGTTTGCTTCACTCTTTTCTACCAGCCTGTCTCGTTAATTCTTTTTTCTCTTCTGCCCCCGCTCATTAAATTACCCACCCAGACATCTCTAGCTGTCCCATCTAATAATCACACTGTCATAGAGGCTTCCGCTGTTTGTGCTTTCTGTGAAGAGAAAGGCTGTGAGGAATTACTGTCAGAAATAAAAGGAAAAAAAAAAAATCCAAATGTGCTAATTACAGCTCATTCTCCCAACTGAAGAAAGATACTCCTGGAATGAATGCATGTGTGAGTGTGAGTGTGTGTCTGTGTGTCATCCAGGTTGTGACTGCTGGTGTGCTTTCATGCACTCATGCAGAAAAAGTGAAAAAAACCAAAGGAAGTGAGAGGAAGTTGACTGGAGAAGCGTGGAGACGGAGTCTCAATAGACAGGAAATGTTGGATTGAAGCTTTGAAGACGCACATCTGCAGGATTCAGCTGGTCCAGGAACAGCTGGATGATCCTCTATCGAAGCGTTGTCATTGAGCTTTGTTTCACACAGATGTCTTCACTTGGTCACCAAAGATATTATAAACGTTTAGCTCTTTACAAGGCAAGTTGCTACATTTGGAAACATTCCTGTTTCTTCCTTTGACATTTTTACAAGTTAATTTTTTGATGTCTGTAAACCTGTAACAGTGTCATTTGACTTTATCATAGATGATAACATAATTTCTGTTGTTTTTCTAGCAAACGTTCCATCTCTTGCAATACCATGGTTGTTTTTTCAAAAATGTGCTCTTTTTTTGTTGTTTTTTTAAGCGAGACATAAAATATGCAAAATAGTTTCTTTTTAAAATCAGATTTTGTGCATCTGAGAGTTCATTTTAGGAAATTTTCTAGAATTGAAATATTCAGTGCCCATATTCTCACCTTATCAAGGGTGAAGCAATAAAACAAATGTCCAGACTGGCTGAAATGTTGTTAGGGCTGGAAATAAAAGTATGTTTTTATCAATAAAAGCTCAGAGGCAGCACCTATTAGGAACCAAACATCTGGATGCCACTTTAAAAATGCTCACTGCGACTATTTTCACATGCTGGTGCATGTTGACTCATTTTCTTCCTTTTTGCTGTTGTGGCTGATTATTACATTCATTTGCTTTTGAGGCTGATGAACAATTATGGGTTTTCCTAATGAAAATTTTCAATATTTGCACAGATTAAAGCTTTACCTGATTTGCAAATTACATGCAGGAGAAGTTCTCAAAGAAAGTGTAACCTGCACCGTGAATGTCTGCACACGATTCTAGTAAAACCAAATTAAAAAAAACAACAAAAAACAATCCTGCATCCAGTGATATCTACACCGAAGAGTCGCACATCACTGTGACTAAAATAGCTCTTGCAATAGCATGGCTTGTAATCTTTTTCGACAGGCACATCCTCATTTAGCCAATCTGTGCACGCTGGTGTCCTTTTGAACAGCTCGTCCCGTCTGCCCATTCAACATCTGGACGGCGCGGATCACAAAATGTCAGCGCTGTCAAGCGAACACGCCACCTCCACAAACTGACAATCAGCCAGCTGTTAATTGGTCTGCTGGTGGCGTTGCGGGCTGGTGGCAGTTCTCTGCTGCTTTTGTCTGCGTTTGAAATTGACGATATCTGGCCCTGTGCATGACTGGCACGACAGACATACTGTACTGGGAGCGAACCGGGTAATTAGAGCTTCCTCTTGCTGCTGTCGTGGTTCCGTCAGAGAATTTGACCAGATTACAAACCAAAGTAGGTTCTCTGGAAGCTTTGCACGCACACACACACTCACACGGATTCCTTCAGTGTTTTATCCACAAGGCAGATTGTCATATTGGATCTGTCGAATTCTCTTGAATTTTCGCCTTATACCTTATCGTGCACGCAGTCCTCACACAAACAGTAAAACTCTCAAAAGATGCTGCATTGTATATAAACATTCATTATTCATTGTAAAAACCACGCACACACACCTTTCATGGTATGGGCAATTAGTGGAGACACCAAAAGAAGAAACCCCCCCCCCCCCTCTGCAGCAGGAGACAGGAAGATGCCTTCACACACAGATGTTTTCCTCGTGCTATCTGACCTCTGCCTCCTTTAACCACACACACACACACACACACACACACACACACACACACACACACACACATACATGCGCATGCATATGGAGTTGGCCTTCGGGTGTAATTACAGGTCTGATTCCGGCTTGGTGGAGATGCAGGAGGGCGATAGTGGCAGGCTGAACCGAGGGGCAATGAATCAGTGCCTTATCAAACCTCTGGCTGTTGGTATGAACTGTCAACACACAAAACCACACATATATTCAACCCGGCACTAAAGAAGCAGAGCAACAGCGTCCCGGCGCACGCAGGACACACTTGTGCCTCCTCCAGCCCACACTCCTCCTCTGATCAGGAGCTCACAACAAGGGGAAACAGGAGTGTGCAAAGGTTGGCATGTTTAATTCAGCAGCCTCCCGACAGGCCCTGTCACCGTGTAGATTCATAGTACCGGGGAGAGAGGGATGAGGAGGTGGCGGGGATTTAACTACCCCGGGATTCTAATGGGAGATTTAGGATGCACTTTACAAAATCACCTTAATCCAGCGGCGTTCTGTGAAGGGACGGATGTGAGCGAAAAAATTAATAGCTTTTTCTGAGATTAGTACTTATTTGCACATCTGTATTTTCCCTATTGAACAAGATATTTGCTCACGGCTCTGCTTTTTATTTATGTAATCCATTAACAGCCACTGCGTTTCCGTTGGTGTGATTTAAATATATCGTGCGGGGAAGCACTCTGTCTTTATTGACCTCTGATTTCAGATGAAGAAAGTTCCAAACTTTTCATTCTTGTACTTCACAGAGTGATTGGAATGAGATACGTTTTTTTTTTTTGGGTGATGAAATGTGAAACGATAAAAAAACCTGCAGTTACATGTCACCTTCAGGAAAAGGCAGGTTTTTAAGACTGATTTCTTACAGGAGGCATTATTAATCATAAAAACTTTATTGGTCTGGCTGCACGGGGGAGTTCTTCAGGTCCAAGACTGTATTTCGTGGTGTGGCAACGTTGTATAAAGAAAACATCATTTCAGTCCAGCTTTGTGGAGGGGCATCGCTCCAATATTAATATTTGCATTGTGGCAGACTTTTCATTTGGATAATCATCTTTAGAGTTGATTCGGTGGCAGAGATCATCTCTGTTAATCTCTTTGTTTGTTGCACAAAGAGATTGTTGTGCTGCACCCAGACGAAGGGCCTTTTAATTCCACCGTGTGTTTAAGATTCTGCGGGGGAAACGCAGGGAGGGAGGGAGGGAGGGAGGGATGGATGGGGGGCGTATAGGACTTTTATCAGGCGAGATGAAAGTTGTGACAGTCTGGAGCCCAGGTTTCCCGGGCTGTCTGTCTGGGTGTCCTTCACACCGAGGGCTCGGATGACAAGGCTTGGATGCAGGGGAGGGGAGGTTTTCATGTGACAGAAGGCTCTTCCTAATAGCCAGTCTGTTCTCCAGCTCTGTCTGTTTCTCTCCGTCCCATCGTCATACTTTCTTTTTCCCCCCACCACTCTCATTTTCTCCCCGCCTCCTCTCCGGCCATATGGGCTGGTGACATCCCTTCATTGCTGATGGAGGAGAGCGGAGACAGAGGAGGAGTCTGCACCGTTGCACCAACTGCAGCGTAAACAAGCTTTTAATTTCAAAAATCTCCGCGGAGCGATCCAGATTCCAGGACAGCTCGTCGGGGCACCTGAGCGGCTCGCTGATTGAGGAGGCGTCGGCGCTCCGCTGTTCGAGAACGGGCCTGTTTGAAAGAGGCGACGGTGGAGGCTGGGGGGGGGGGCTTTATCAGCCTGCCAAATGTGTGGGCGCTGCTGTGACCAGTCAGTCTTCATAACGGCCGTCTCCCACTGGGACGGAGCCAGCTCGGCGGTCACAGGGCAGGCTCTGCCAATCAGGCATGGAGGGGACTCCCTGCAGGGAGCCGGGATCGATTGTGCCCGCGGAGACGGCGGAGGGCAGGCGGGGACAGCCAGAGGAAGGCGTTGGCAAGGAGCACGGGCAAATGGAGTGAACAACTGGAGGGAAAAACAAACGAGCTGTTGAATAGCTGACGCAGGACATTATGAAAATAAAATTACAGCCAAGCCAAGAGTCGTAAACGAGGAAGGAGGGAAGTATAAAAATGCTCGCAGTCTTAAGTAAAAGAGAGAGTGGGGACAGTGTCGGCTTTCACTATTCATTACCTGTAAGCTGAGGCTGTGCGCTTTCCGGAGGACAGATAAAAGTTTATCTCTCCAATGTGTTTTTTCCCTCCCTTTTTCACTCCTGTGAACTTGAGATTCAAACTTCAAAGGAGCATTAGATACTACAGAAATTTCAATTTGAGCCAAAGACATAGCCTGCATTTAAAGTTTGCATGTTTTTAAAAAACATGAAGGAGCAGGAAGTCTCGCTCCGCTTGGCAAGTATCACTTATCCCCAGACTTGGGGCCTGTCTGATTATGCAGGCTGCATCCAGGGTGGATGTTTTCTGCTGAACCTAAGAGAAAGTGCACGCTGCTGTTTTGAAATCAAAATACCTTTCCTCGGGCAATGGCAGGATGTCATTCACCTCGCTGAGTTATATCATCAAACACAACAAATTAAAAAAAGTTCACAAGCCACTACTGCATCATTGGGGAGTTTCAGGTCTTACTCCGTAGATTCACCTGCTCTGACAGCCTCGTCTGTTTTTACATGCAAGTGTGAGAATTGCATGAGCCTCATTGCATCAATTTAGCTCGATTGCCGCCTTCTGCAGTTTACTCTTGTTTAGTTATAGTGGAAAGGGAAGTGAAGTTGTTTTCTTTTCTTTGCAAAGTCGACACATTTGCACTTTAAGTAAAACTGCACACTGTGTTTTTCCACCAAGTCAAATGTTTGTTTTCTGTTAAAACTTCAGCAAAGGTGTTAAAACATTGAAGAAATAGCAGCAGGACGGCCTGTTTTACTCAAAGACAGGCTTTAAGAGTTGGAGTTTAAACATCCTGACCACACATGGCGATAAATAATTTGGGGTATTAATCTTTTAGTGGATAGTGGACATATCGCTTTAGAATAACTAATATCGATGCCACTGAAAACTAAATGGACAAAGATTAGCAGCAATAAAATTGTGACCTACGGCCACTTTGACACATGTTCAGCGTGAGATGAGAGCATCAAACTATCAGCCTCAAGATTAATTAATGACAAAACACTGCCGATCCAGCCACAGCCAAACAACACACACACACACACACACACACCTTCGCTGTGAGTCTCCTCAGCTGACCCCGGTGTGTTTTGGAAGATTACCCTTGACTGTGTTTTCTTTCTGGCTATTTATCAGTGTTTTGTTTATGCTGATTCTGAGGGTGACTTTTTAACAACCTGCTTTTTACAGCTTTGGGTTTTCACTTTATGCACTTAGATTGTCAACAGAGGGGATCCCAAATTTTGTACAATGAAAACCTAAAGAAACTAAAGTCAAATCCAGTCACGAGTTTGGGCTTCTTGGATTTGACAGTAAGTAGTTGTGTCTCTTAACAAATGGTGCCTTCTGTTGTAAACTGATCTTAGGTCGACATTTTATCAAATTATGATTATCTCTTCTCCATCAATAGCAGTTTGCAGTGGATGCCCATCTGCCTTCAACAGGGATTTGAACCTGTGTCCACCGCATTCAGAGGGTCATTCAGGGTCAGGACAGAACCATAATAATACTCTATTCTGTGATTTCATCTCCGTTACACTGGAAGACCAAACAACGACATTGATGTAATGTCACCAGAATAATCAGTCTAGACCAGCTTTTATGAACCCCCCCTTTTTTTAAATGGAAATTATTTTTTGGGGGTTTTAGAAATAAATGGCTGCCTTTTTAAGCATGACATTGAATAATAGAAAACGGTACAGTATAACATCCTGAAGATCAAACCTCTTGTTAGTAGATGACATCCTGCATAATCTGTCCTCTCTCTCCTCTCCCTTTGTTATACACTGGGGAACCATTAAGGTGATTCCATTATCTCCTCTTTGCTCTCCTCTAAGGGATCTCCTTAGCGTCATTCATTGCCATTTAATTTGTGACCAGCAGTATAATGGCTGTAGAAAATGGGAAGGAGAAGGCCTGTGCCAATAGAAGTGTGCCGTTCCAGGTAATGGTTGATTGTTGATTTATTAAAAGGCCCCTCAGTGGAGAGAAGCGTCTCAGAAAGTATCCCGGCTCCACACACGGCGATACACCTTAATCAGTTAACAATACGGATGCTTCTGTTCATGTTCGGGTCAATTTTAATTTCACATGCACGCTAATGAGCGGTTTTATGTTTGTTGGCCGCATTGATAGGATTTGCTGCAGTTCTCCTCAATTAATTCCTCAATTGCCCCCGTCGCCAGAGAAATTGTAAAATCACTAAATGAGCCGGTGTAAGATAGAGTCCTTCCATTGGTTTAATGCTCTTATCTGAACGGCTCTGCGTTAATTCCTCTGTATGATTAACGGCAGGTACCTGCGACGTACTTAGCAAGGGTTTGGTTTATGGAGGGATAACGGTATTCATGCGGCTCCTCAGCGCACCTGCTGCAACACGGACGGACCTGTCTGAATATTCTGATTGGCTGAGCATCGGTACAGTATTCCAGTCCGCATCATTGCCCCCTTTCCACCTCACTGTGCACAGTCTGCACACAGCAGAAGGCGTCCTCGGCGTAACGCATGCATCATGTGGTAAAGCTGCCTCGGTTGGAGTGGCGCTCGCCACAGCTTCCGACGTACATTTTAAAAAAATCGCTCGCATGAACATGAGCTGGAACTGGGTCTTCTCCAGGCGATACATCTGGTGGATGATGAGCAGGATTTATCATCGCCTCTCACATTTTGTTCTGATGAATAAGCCTCGGTGCACACAGAGGGTCATATTAAACAGCCTGCAGCGCTCTGTCCCCGCCGTACCATGATGCATCGCCTGTTGTTGTGCCTTGTCTCTTCACTTCCTCCGCGAACTGATTAAGTCTTTGGAACAGCATGGAAACACCACAGGGTGTTGTATTGTTTTCCAGGAGAAACAGTCCCAGTGAACAGTATGAATAGACCAGTGACTCTGAAAGAGGCAGACTGTCTCTGTTTGGAGTAATTACTCCGTCAGTTCAGACCATGTATCACATTACGGCAGGCTCTCTTTGATCACCAAGTTTGTTTCACTCTTTTCCACTAATTTTTGTTCATTGGGAGGCGGGCAGCGGCAAACCACACTTCCAGAGTTAAAACAGACTTCTCCTGGCATGATCACAGTGTCATTTCAGTTCTCAATTTATAACAGTTTTGTCTTTCACTGTGGCTACCATGAGTGTAGACAGTCATATTTCCTGAGGGAAAGGAGTCTATTCAGCCCAATAAATCATGATGTAAACAAAGCCGGTACTGCCGCAAGAACGGTTCAGCGGGGGTTACAGCGCACATGGAGGCTGTGTAGAAATTTATGGATTTGTCGTTAAAATATCCTGGGAGTTTTGACTCCCGTAGATTATTCTCTCATCTCTGGGAGGAAGAGCCGTGTCGGAGCTGTTTTCCTTTGTCTCAAGGCAAATCACGTTCACCATGATTTTCTAAGTGTCTGCAAACCGCGGATGTTTCACAGCGGAAAAAAACCCGAGGCATGAGTACAATTTCTGCTGAAGGAAGAATGTTTCTGAGCACCGGAGCCTTTTTTTTTTTTTTTTTTTTTAACAAAAATCAGAGCAGAACCACAGGAAACACAATCCAGCCACCTACAGCTCGCCACCTGTTTGCATCCAGTTATGGCAAAGTGTCACATAATCCAATTGGAGAGCTTATTTATGCTTGTCAGCATTCCAAATGCTGTGTATGAAGTAGAAGTCCTTTTGTCGGTGCTTTGGAAATGCAACAGTTGTGACATCCACGTGGTCCAAGGTGTGATTCCTCATTTCTTCACCTCCAACATCCTCGCAGCTGGCGGCTCCTGTGCCCACATAGCAGCTTCGCACCACTCAGTCGTGATATGTCTCCCACTCTTCAATAACACTTTTCACACTTTTTATTGCCGTCACGGCAGCTCGACCAACTCTGGCAATCCTGTAATGACTTATAAACAACATCTAAATGGAATTAAACTGTAGGCGTGAATGTTATTGTGGACAGCAAAAGTTATATATAAAAAAATCTGTGATCAGTGTGAATTATTAAAAAGGAAAGTGTAATTTTACTGAACTGTTTCACTTCGTATCAGGGTCAGGCTATTCTTAAAGATTTTTTTTTTTTTTTTTTTTTTTACAAACCTTGCAAGGCCAAAAAATGTAGATCTAACTCTACTCTCAAGTGAATCGATATTGTTGTAAGTTCTTCAAATATATTTATCCAGGAAATGAAACAAGAGTCAGAGTAACGTCTTTCTGTGTCTGTCTGGCAGGTGAAATGTGAGCAGCTGTGTTTTGAATCGGCAGCATTAATGTGAGATAAAGAGCAGCCGCCGCGCCACGATAAGAGCATTACCATGTTCCGTGTTCAGGAAATGTAGGGAAACACTCGTCTGTGTCATGTTGTGTCCGTCCATGTTCCTCGCTTCTTCATCCAGTTGGAGGTGGCCGCTGTGCTGCAGCTGGTAGTCCGTCGTACTCACGCACTCAAAATCACACTTTGTAGACATTTCAGAGTTGCAAATGCAATGGAGATTCTCCTGGAATTGTGGACCGCAGAATTCTAAACACAAATTCCTTGGCTTTTAGGCCAGCTTGAGACTCTGCTCCTGTTTTTATTTTTGTAATTTCATCTTTTTTGTTGTATCTTTTTAGGTTTTTATTGTCTATTTATGTACAGCACCGTGTGTTTTCTGATAGTTATATAAATAAAGCTTGACTTGAGTACAAAACACAAGCCGGAGCTATGAAAGATGCAGGCAACACAGGATCCGATTGGTCCACACATTATAACATTTGTATGTATGATATACAATCAATGCTGCCGGTTAAAAATTGGAATGACGGGGTTCTATTATTCATTGCAGTTGTTAATTTTAATCATTGAAGCTCAAGGATCTAATCAACAATGAATCTAATTATGATGAAGATTACTTCCTTTAGTTGTACTCTACCTTCCTGTGTTATTTTCTGTTTCCTCTCTGTGTTTTCTTCACATTCCTCTTCATTAGAGCACATCTTCATATATCTGTCAGACTCCAGCCAGCAGGATCATCACGTTGCCAAGTGTTTGGAAGATCACAGGGGTGCACCTAATAAAAGGTGCGAGCAGGGGTTATTTCTAAATTACACATATCTAGTCAAGGCTGTCAGCTGAAAGGAATGACTCCATGCAGGAACGAGAGAAAGGTGGCAGTTTAGAGAAAGAGATTGGGAGAAAAATGTGAGCCTTTCCAAAACAATAGTCAATCATCCCCGGTGCCATCACAAAGATGCTAAATTATTCATATCAGCCAACAACATGGCATTTTTTAAATTTAATTTTTTTGAAAAGCACAATCAATCCTCCATCCATCTTTGATACTGCTGTATATTATATGACACTGCTGGGTTATATCATAGTGCGACCCAGACTGGCCTTTCTCCAGTCACTGATTAGCTAATGTTCACTGAATCCATCTACCTTCCTACAAACCTATTTAACCCGTTTTTCCATATCAAAATCATCTCTTGTCAGATCGCTGTTTGCGGTATTAAATCATCCTGCCGAAGCGACAAGTTTTACTTCATTAAGTCGTGACAGAATGCATTGCTTCGCCGGAGAGTGAGGGTAAGAGTGTGTCCTCCTGGGCTCTATCAATAACCATTAAGGATCCTCTCTCATTAGACCAAACCTCATAGGTCCCCGGGGCTTGAGAAATGGGCTGAGCCATCTTATGTGATGAAGTATGCTTAGATGGCAGCAGCGCTGTTTGGTAATGCAAATTGCAATAGTTATTTTCCCCTCCAGATGATTGCCGTGAGGACTATGTACACAGCCTTCATTCTCATTCAACCTCTTTGCTTAATCAAGAAGAACCTCACTCCCCGTCGCAGCCGTCCCCCAATTTAGCTCTTCGGCGCCTCCCTTTTTCGCCTCTCCGTCTTTTTCCACACCTCCGCACCTCTCAGGCCCATTCGGCGCAAACAAGCCACTGCAGCATGATTATTCAGACAGCAATGAGGGGCCGGCTGCCGCCGTGTGACATGTGCATGTCTGGATGATGACTTAGTTCTGCAGATCCTCTGTCAAAAGCAATGAGTTCAAACTTAATCAGGGCAGGGACCTGATCTCCCAGGAGCTCCACGGGGCTGAAACCAACACGGGGGATAAATTGAGAGAGACACGAAAGTCAGATTCTCAGCAGCATCACACTCTCCCCATCTTTTCATGTGCAGTCACAGGGTTTTTCTCCCATGAGCGACGGGTTCATTTAACGGCTATTGCGGGAATTATTCGGCGCCATTAGCAAGATTATCTTTGTTCTATTATCGGGCTCTTTCTTCAAAACGTCTGAAATTTCCACATGCCACGCTGGATGTCCGTCCATCACCGGGAAGCATTTCCAGGATGCTGCATGGAATCTGCGCCGCGGCCCTCGGCTCGCTCCTTCTCCACAGGCCATGGTCACATCAAGGGGAGGAGGCAGTGATCAGTCCTGATCAATAAAACATCGACTGCATTAAAGCCTATGAATAAGTCATAGACGGAAAAAGAAAAAAAAAAAACCTTGTCGGCAGGACGCACACACACACACACACACATACATACACACACACACACACACACACACACACACACACACACACACACACACACACACACACACACAGATCTTTTACTGAGGCCAGGGAAGATGAGCGGACGGAAAAAAAGAGAACAAAGCAAAGGGTTTAACTTGTAGGGAATTTATCACCCACCCACTGACATTTTGCTGTATGTTGAGGCTCAGCTCCGTCTTTTCTTTCACTCCACCACCCATCTCATTTACTGTCTCTCTCTCTCTCTCTTCCTCTCTCTCTCTCTCTCTCTCTCTCTCTCTCTCTCGTAATGGCCTTTTTCCTGCGGGTGGAATAAATAAGTTATTACATCCATGTGTCCTAAGGCTTAGCGAAGACCGTCTGAATATAAATAGTTCATTTGCCTCCGTAGTGTAGGCCTCACTTTGTGCCATATGAATATATTTGTAATTACATTTTTTTTTCTTTTTTTTTTTTGTGAGCAGGGTGACTGTTTTGGTTGACTGGAGATGCGAGATGAAATTGCCTTACACAAATAAGTCTGCCAACGTTTCACCCCAAACACCATCTCAGACAGGAGGAGAGCCGCGCGAGAGCACGGGGGCTCGGCTCGACGCTGACTTTTGTGCGCCGCGCTGACAACAAAGCGTGAACGGGCCGTGTAATGCCGCAGATACTCTGAAAGCCGAGTACCAGGGGTGTAGCGGATGCAAGCGCGAGATACTGCTCTGCCAAGAATCGAAATGAACAACAATCTGGAATAATCATCTCGATTGTGTGCTTAAGAGAGATGGTATGACTATACAACTCGCCCTGTGTGTATGTGTTTTGGCAGGCAATCGTCTGGAACTGCATGCCAAGGAGTGTGTGTGTGTGTGTGTGTGTATGCATGCTGTCTTGCTACCTTGTTAATACCTCAGATAGCTTTTCAATTGTGGAGTAACTTTGAAGTTTGAAGGAGTGACAGGCTTACACATGAATGCCACCTGGTGTTTGTGTGTGCGTGTGTGTGTCATGTGTGTCTCGTGTGTGGCTGCGTCTCTCCGATCAGATGCCCTGTTTGAGTTTGCATTTTGTGACGATGTGCTCCTCCAGGATGTGCAGAGAGAAAGGAGAAGAAGCTTTGTTTCTGCCAACAGAAGTGTGTCAGGCAGGAATTCTGAGGGAGCAGAGGAGCTCAGAGAGACATGGCTGCCTATTAATAAACGTGAGGAGTCCCCCCCCCCCCCCCCCCCCCTTCCCCCAAAAGATGGTACGGCATGTGGCTTGGGCAGAAAGACAGACGCGGTGGAGGTGGCGCGGTGCTGAAGCACGCGTGAGAAAGAAGCTTCAGAGATGGAAAAATATGTGTCCTTGGCAGAGCGATGCTGGGTAGAAATCACAGAATACTACCAGATAGAACACACACACAGAGTCAGGGTTTTTTTTTATAGTGTTAATTACCTGCTTGTTTGAGGATTTTTCTCAGAGAAAAGACCTTTGTCCTTGAACATATTCAGCTCTCACGACTGTTCAGATTAGATGTTGCCATATAGATTATTAAACTGCAATTAAAAGAAAACAACATCTTTTGTAAGTAAAGCTCTTTCCTGCCATATTTAGCATTACAGATCAAAAGCCAGCATGGAATTAAAATGTTATTTCCTGCTTTAACATATTCAGTGTTGGAGTGCATGATGCAAAATTTATAGAAAATCTATGAATGAGTTGCACAACCATTTTACTAGTATGAAAATCCACTGACGCTGATCTTAAGTAACTTGTTGCTTTTCAGTTTTTCACTACAAAATTTAACGTAGTTCATATTCCTGGAAATTTTTGCCTTTGAAAGGCCGTTTACTCACATGTATAGAGCACAGTCAGACTGCAACGGGACAAGCTGTTCCACACAAACAGTAAAGCCCTGCACCAAATCCTGACCAGGAAGTGGAACTACATGGGAAAAGAAGCTGTAAACATGTCCAGAACTGCTGGATTTTCCATTTAGGAGGATTCGGAGCCGGGGTAATTAACTTTAGAGCTCGATATTGAGTATTTTTGTGATCTGAGAAAGTGAAAGTGTGCATATTGCCACCTATTGTCAGGAAGGTGGCAGGATTTCAACAGTAAATCAATAATTTGTATCAGAACAATGACAAAAGTACAATTAGCAGCTCGGTCGGAAAGGCCTTGTCAGCTGGATCAAACCAGGCATGGCTGATGGTGAAGCAACACTGCTAACCAACTCTCCACCTTTCTAATTATGCACGACTACAAAGGAAATTCAACACTTGGAATGTCACATATGTGCCACAGCAAGACACTCATGAGGTACTTTTTCAGTACTATTCAGCGCTGCAGTACTTGATTATTTCAATAAAAGTTCTCTTTCTCTTTCCACCTGAACATGGCTGAAGAGCGGCTGCATGCAGAAAACTGTCCCGGGCTCTCGCCTGTGTTTTGCTCTCGCCCCGCGCTCCTGTCAGATAAATCATTAATTTGTTTTATTAACTGCCCTGTTTGACAGTTTGTGTGTGATGGCTTTGCATGATTCAAATTAACTGCTCCCTTATTGCTTGCCCTGAGCCGCTGTCCCTTCAAATGTAACAACCAAACAACAACCGCTCTGTATGGCCTGAGAGGCCGATAATGCACACGGCTATTTCACAGTATTTTATTCATTCCTAGACCGAGCTCTCATAGCACTCGACCTGTTTCTGTTTGAGACTGTACAACGCTGTGACGTCAGGATCGTCCGTCCACTCCTTCACTGCCTGTTCTGACAGTTGAGCGCAAGTAGAAGTGTAAACCAAGTGTTCAAGGTCGGGGGAAGTGATTGTTTCTAAACTACACTTTATAACTGAGAGACCAAATAGCAGGGCTCTCTGAAGAGCCTCGGATCTCATTGAATTAAACGGCAGAGCCAAACAGTGAATAAGTGCCTGTTTAGAAAAAACATGCTGACATGAAGTCTTTTGGAAATGGATGGAGTGCTGTGGATTTCTGGGAGGAAAATCATAATAAGAAAGAAGGGGGGGTGGGCACATGCAGCGGAGTTGCTTCTGCGGGAGCAGCAGTGTTCTGTCACCTTTACGACATTGTCCAATTAGAGCATATGATTAGTGTAGACTGTCTCTGGTGAAATTGAATCTATCAGCCAGGCTCGGATTACTACAGGTCTCTGCAATTTAGCTATCACTTTGTCTCTGTCACTGCAGAGCTGCTAATATAAAACCGACAGAATGGATGATTTCTACTTAAGGCGTAGCTTGATTGAAGCTGATTACATTTCACAAAAGGTTTATTATATTTCCATAATGTGTGTGCGTGTGTGTGTGTGTGTGTGTGTGTGTGTGTGTGGCGGAGGGAGTGTGCGGGTGGCTGGATGCAGGTGTTTGTGAAAGACAGAAGTAGAGAGGCGCAGGAGGGCAGACGCTGATCTGTCTGTGTGTGTTTTTTATCCCCTCTCTTGCAGGTTGCCGGAGCCGAGGGCCGACCCTGTGAATCCGCGGGACTTTGAAGACAATGACTCTGGACCGTCCATGGACCACGCCCCCTGATACGAAGCAGGCCGCTCCGTCCACCTGTCCTTCACCGTCTGCCTCAGCCGGCCGTCGGCCCTGTTGCACCATCAGTCCGTCTCCTCCTCATCCTCCCCCCCTCCTCCCCCTCTCAGTGCCTCCGGCAGTGAGCTGACCTTGAAGACGGCTGGCGTGACAAATATGGATGGCCGCGTCTTTTCTACACTCGAACTTTTTTCTTTTTTCGTTTTTTTTTTTATAATTCCTCACTCGCTACTAACTTTCTTTAATTGAAGCGCGCAAGTCATGTGCAATCAATTACCATCAGGCTCAATTTCCACCGCCAGTCAGATCCTTGGCTTACTGGTGAGCCGGGCTGACTCAGAGAGGAGTCTGGGTAGGCAGCCGAGCGGAGCGTCTGTTAAAGCCCGGCAGATGTCAGGAAACGGGAATTTCTGTGACGCTGCGCCCGCTTCACTCTTCATTTGTTTGCTGTATCATTTTTGGTTCTGCCACTTTGACAAACACTCTGGACACACACACACTCTGACACGGAACGGGGAGCATTTCTCACACGCCACAATGCCTTAACGTCGTCGAGGGGAATATATTACGAATGAGCCCTGGGTGTTTTATTTGATTGTGAAGAGAGAGGGGGAAAAAAAATGAAAAAGACATCTGTGTCTCCTGTGCTTTCCATCATCTGTTGCCCCCCCGCCCCACATTCATCGCCCCACCCCGGGCTGGTGGATTGGTGAGCACTTCCTCATGTGCTTGTCATATCTATTATCAAAAGCGGGGGACATCTTGACACCTATCGATTGGCGAATGTTGCTGAGTCTTTGTTAGGTAAAAAAAAAAATCGAACTGCAATTTGACTGTGCAAAATAGCACAGTATCCCGCAGTATCGGCTCTCCGTGTGCCGCAACGCAAAGCCTCATTACTCCTGACCAATCTGCAGCCTATGACGGATTGCGATCCTCACAAACGCGTGCACTTTCTACCTTGACCCTCTCGGCTGTAGTTCTCATTCACGATGTACTGCCGGCGAGTCTGTCCGGATCAGCAGTTTGTTTTTAATGTGATTGATTCTGCTGCCTTAAATTGAAAACTGAGAGGCGTTCCACCCATGATACAATTTTGATAACGACAAGACTTCACTGCTGCACTAAGATGCACTAAGAGTTGTAGATGTACCCAAGGGAAATGCTGTTGTGTCAACAGCCTATTGAAGAAAAAAAAAAAAAAACACACTGCAAGTGCTTATTCTTTCTTCTGGTGTAACAACAGACACGAGTTGGACTCTCTGATCTTTCCTCTTGTTTGTATTTGTCTATTTCTGTCTTAAATCTATAAATAAACAGCCATTTTTTTTTCCAAGATTAGATGGCAATGACATCCATGTCTCCACTGTGAAAATCTTTTTGGTTTCATTTGTTACCTGCAAAACGCTGAAGACACCTGGAGTCACCGCTCAGCCACGTCTGAATCACAGGAGAAACTCTCAGCCATGTAGGGATTCTTTTTTTTTTTTCTTTTTCTTTTTGACGGATGAAGGCAGGAGAAGTGATGAAGCACCTTAAGGATGGATTTCAGGAATAGAGGAACATTCCTAGTTTTCCTTTATTAAGATTCAGAGCTGCTCTCATCCAGATAGTACTGGGAATAGGAGGTTTGGGAACAGGGGAGGTGATGGAGCGTTGGAGCTCTTTATCGTCTCGGCTCCCCCTGCAGATGCATTTAAATGCAGGCTGGTTTCATGCCTTACAGCCCCAGCCTAGCCGGAACGCACTTTGATCACTCAAAACCTCAGTCTGAAAGCCTTTGTCTTTCTACGCTGTTCATTTTTCGCTCTACTTTTCCAGCACACATGAGTTTTCGCACCTGCTTTCCAAGCCAAGCTGCTTCACCAAGTACAAAATGCCATCTAAGCATGAGATAGAGGTATTGACTCAGAGACGAAATTCAGATATTGACTTGGAAAAACTCATTAAGCCACTGGCCACCGGTAACATCTAGTTTTATATTCCGCAGTGAGTTTAACATTGATCCTGAGTATTTCCTAAACCCCAGCCGACCGACCAAGCCTCAGATCACTTGAACCCTTTTAGAGATTCTCTGTTTTCTCGAGTGAGTCTGTGGATAAATAGCTACCGAGTCAGCTTTTGCATAGCCGGATACAGAGTGTAGCCCGCCTCGGTGAAAGGGACTGGTTTTTTATCAGATAATCATTGTCCCTTCATGTGTGTTGCTTATGTTTTGTGGGCGTGGGATCAGCGGGAGCGGGACAACGGGCCTGTTGTCAGGGGAGGAAATGGAGAGGAGAAGATTGTCTGATCTAATTTTGCCGGGGAGACCGCAAGCTTCCCTTTTTTCCACACCCAATTACACCTGCTCCTCCAGGTTCACCTCACTGAGCATGTTCACGCACAGACACAGAGACGTGCAAATAAACAGACAGAACCCCGAGATCCCCACTTTCCTGATGGGGGCAAAGAAAACAACAACAAACAAAAAAAACTATTCGTGCCTTTGTATTGACATGAATTAATTGCTTCATGGCTTGTGAGATTGAATTAGCTACGTGACATGCTTGCTAGTGGTGACGCGGCTTTGATTGCTGCCTTTAATAGAGCCTGTTCCTCTGCCGTCATTTTAAAAGACAGTTGGAGTCTCCGGCTTCACAGTCATGGGGCAGCTCCGCCGCCCACCAACCCGCCGTGACACGCAGTAATGATTCTGTTTATTAGCATGCAAGAGCTGGAAGAGGAATCGGAAATTTCTCTAATAACAGACCACATGTTGCCCTGAGATAGATATACGTGTGTGTGTTCAAATCCTCCTTGAGCATGTTTCCAAGCATTAACACACATCTCCACTGTTGCATGTTCTTGTAAATTTCAGGGGAATGCGTCGCTTGTCTCACAGTTATTCATCTTTTTTCTCTCAGCGTCTTCTAAAACATCCAAAAACAAGGAAGCAGGCATCAGTCTCAGGATTTTGGTTGAAGAACTCACTGCTCCTGCAGATGATTGTTACAGAACCTGGCGTCATTCAGATGCGGTGTCACCTTCAAATGGAGTGTTTTCAGTCCCTGCGGTGACTTACCAAGGTTTCCAGTCTGCGTCACACATTTCACGACTCGGCTTCAGACGAAGTGTTGACATTAAATGATCGCATTGTCGAAGATAACGTTATGAATTATTAAACTTTAAAAATACAATCCCAGGTGATGACATACATACTGAAATAGTGATTTCATGCCAGGAATTCTTCTCCACATCTGTTTTTATTATTTTTAGTCACAACCCACACTCTGCATTTCTAGCTTGTCTCCGTCTTCTTCTTTTTTCTTTTTTCTTTTTTTTTTTGTGTGTGTTAAAAGAACCTATGAGTTATGGTAACGAGGACCGAATCAATCTTCTCACAGCCCATGATTTTTTGGCTCATATGAGATCCAGGCAGCGAGAAGGTGATGCAGATTGTGGAGCATCTCCCAGACTGACTGACAGCAGGCATCTGTCAGAGGTGGCAGGTACAGACAGCTGTCTGGCAGCAACCGGCTCATGAACAATGACTGGGTGGAGACAAGACAAACCAGGAAATCCATCTCTCCCCTCGACAGACTCCATCACTCTCGCATCCCTAATTCAGCAAAGACACCCAGAGGCCTCTGTCTCTAACCTCCGCGCAATCTTTTCCTGTCTAAGCATCCTACGTGGACAAGTGAAAGAATTACCGCGGAGGCAGGGAGCGAGGCAGACGGAGGCGGGTGAGAGGGTTCGTACCGAGGCGCAGACGGAGAATGCAGGTTTAGAATTAAGAGCGCGGATGGAGAGACATAAAACTAGTCACATGCGAGGTAATAAAGATGTGGATGATCCTGATGGCGTAGCTGTGAGCAGAGGGAGCGGAGATGGTTGCCTGCAGCTGATAATGGAACGTGCCTCTGAATAAAATGAACATCCCACCTTGATGACACCTAGTGGCTTGCCCTCTGAGAGCTGTAACACATTATACCTGCTCTGTCACCGCCATGATGAATCGTCCTCACCGGGGTGAATACAGAATGTGAACAGGAGGTAGGAAGAAAGATTTTTTGCATTTCCAGGCTCCAGTCCCCAAAAAACCTCTTCCCCCAAAGTGGAAACCGTGTGTGTGTGTGTATGTTCACAACCGTCTGTAATGTGACAACAGAAATGATAGACGGCATGAAAGTTTCTAAGTTTAACATCCGCCTTCGCTTAACATTCACTGAAACCCGGCAACCTGGCTTCACTCACTCATGTTTCCCCTCGCCATTCCCCGTCCTTCCTCCGGTCCTCTCATCATTCATGCTGTGTACACAGTCTGTCCCTTTCTGGTTGCCCGGGCTCCTCCGGAGCTTGTTAATTGCGTCGGTGACACAGGTCCGTGTGTGAACCGGCGGTCGTAATTGCTCCGACCTGGCCTGAAGGGAGGAAGGGTGCGGCCATCTGGCCTTCGGGTCTGCCCCGAGGCCACCAGATTAAATGCGCGTCTCTACGTCCGATGATATGGACGGCATTAGCAGTTTGGTCAGGGACGGAGTCGACCATCAAACTTGTACTGTTGTCCTTATTGCGTTGGTTGGCCTGCGCTGCATGTAAAGCAGCAGCTAACAGGGCTGGCATCAGAAAATCCATGAAGGCATCACTTTATATTTCAGCTATAGAACAGCATACTGCGTTTAGTTCCTTATGTTCTTCCTCCATGTCATGTCTCTACAGCTAAATACTCATTTTATTCTACACCTTATGTATTTTCATTGATGTCTGATTTTGTGTGGCATGTACTGTAAGTGGTGTCCTTCCCTCGCCTCTTGTGAATCTGCAGTGTGTATTCCTCCTCGGTACACCGTATCTGATCGCGTCTGCGTCTTGTCAAGCCCCGCCTTCTGGTTTGTGTACAAGCACAATAGGTTTATGTGTTTTTGTTGATCTGTTGTTTGCCTGCATTTTATCTCTTTTGCTCCCAGTGTCTGATCCCTGTAGTTATTCCCTGCACTTTCTTTATCAAATCCAGCTACGAGCCTTATCTGAAATAAACATTCTTCTGTTTCAACCTGGCAGCGCACTGGAGACTTCCGTCCACGCTCCCTGACTCTGATTAAACTTTATATAATACCATTAATGTTTCTGACCCCTTTTGCAAATGATATTTTTGAAGAAGGTTCAATTTCAGCCACTTTGCAAGAGAGTTGATTGTAAGTCATATTTATCAAAGATTAAAGTTCTGTAATATTTTTAGTTTATTTTAGTGAGCACTCGATGAAGAGTCAAGCTTTATTTAGTCAGAAAAGAGAACACTACAAACATATGACTCCAAATATACATTTTCAAAACAATGTAGTTTTTTTATGCTCACTATTTCAAGAGGGTCACATATTCACATCTGAAACACAAAATGCAGTTTAATTCTCCTGAATATGAACATGATTTTCATGGAAACACAATAAGTCATGTGGCTGCGGTGGAAGTTTCCTGTCAAGCTCTCTTCTGTCGAACAATAAATCAGACACAACTACAATGAATTAAAACCGTCTTCAAAATAGAAACTAAACTGCTGCGTTGCAGACAGTAATTTTTAGTTGATTCATCATTTCTTCACCACAGACCCTCGAAGGGCCAGTGGTTCGTGGCCAAAGGGTCGATCAATTCCCCTCCAGACCAAACAGATTTTCGAATCAATTTCATGTTTGGTGTTTTGATGCCTCCTGTACATACGTCAAAGTGATTTTAGGAAAAACCTCTTATTAGTCGAAGTAGCCTTAAAGGTGCATTAAGGAGTTTGACAACCTTAAAAATACTTATTTTCCGCCATAAATATGTTACACATTTTTAATGATGTGTACAATGTGCCCTGACATATTCATTACAAGTACCTCTAACAGCGCTAAATTGTCACTTGAAAGTTGCAGTGCTGGTCCACACCAGAGTTTTTTTGGGGAGAATTTGAAAGGAATGATGTAATGCACGCTCCGGCATGTTAGGTTTCTTTTTTTCCGCCATTACTCCGCCAGATGCTTAGTGAGCAACAACTGAGCAGGATCTTCCAGAAAGTAAGAAAATACTGGCTTCTAGCACTGCCACAGCTCCAGCACAGACTCCACCAGGTAAAAGAAAGTTAAATCTTACTTGAGCGCTTCTAAACGAGCGAAGACGGAGTCCCCCTCTTCCGTGCACGCGAGCCACAGGGACGAGATTTTCACTAAGGTGCATTACGGCCTGCAGGGGTCACTGTTTCGCATAAAACGTGCAAACTCCTTAAGGCACCTTTAAGGCCCAGTCACACCGCCTGAACTTTGCTGGCGCGTTTCTTGAACAGTAGGGAGGGGGATCGAACGCTCGTCACCGTGCACAAAATGGGAAAAAAATCGAAAACACGGACGTTGGCTTTGCGGTGCACCGCTGAAGCCGGCGTTGCTTTAGTGTTGGCTTAGTGGTAATGAGCGTTGGTTTAACGATGACGCGAGCGTTGGTATAGCGGCGTTCTGCGCATGAGGGCGTTGGCTCGGCGGGGGTATAAAGTTGGTTTAGCGCCATACCGCTTGTGACTACAGAGCTGAACGGATCGTTTTGATACAAGTTGTGATAGATTTTTGATAGAAGTCGATAGTTGAAGTTCATCATGCAACGTGAACAAAAGAAGAGGAAGGCTGGAGAAGGAAAGCAGCAGCCTCCAAGAAGATGATCACTGAGCAGGCAGCTGAAGCAATGGAGTAAGGTTAATAGATGTGGCCCACTGGTTGTGTCAAGAAATATTTAACAACTGTGAAAAAATACTGTTATGTATATTACTTCAACCTTTCCCATTTATTATTTTATTGTTATATTTTGCAGAGACCAGTCAGGCCACCAATCTGAACTCAACAGCACCTCGATTCCAAATGAGCTCCTGGTCCATTTCTCACCGTACTTATAGCCAAATTCTGGTTCCGCTCCGACACCTCTATACCAACGCCAAACCAAAGTTCATCGCTGCCATGAATTGCTGCTTCAACGCCAGACACCGTTCCAGCAACCCCGTGTCCGTTCGTAAAACGCTTACAACCAAAGTTTGTGCAACGTTTAATCGCCGCCCGGGCAACGCCGGCGAAGCAGCGGTGGTCCAGCGTTCAAGATTTCTGCGTTGGCCTGGCGGACCCGAGCGTCCACGAACTTGCGTCTAGCGGCGCCAAACTTTGACTGGGCGTTGGTGGAGCAGGGGTGAACGTTGCTGGGGCGGAAAATTCAACGCTCCTCACCGCTCGCAATATTTTGTGCAGCTCAAAAATTTCGAAGCGGTAGGAGGGCCCCTCCGGAAACATCAGCGGTGGCCGAGCATATACGGCGTTGCTTTAACGGAGGCCAACTGCTGATCAACGGTGGTGAACGGTTACGAGCGGTGATGAATTTTTTTCGCCGCTCCAGGAACGCTCCAGCAAAGTTCGAGCGGTGTGACCGGGCCTTTAACTCGCTTCCAGTGGAGGGCAATCATCTGGAGCTCCATCACCATCGGTGTGTGACTGTGTGAGTAACGCGAACACTTTGACACCGTTTAAAATGATCAGAAGGATCTATATCACATGAGGAGCTCATTTTTATCATCGATGTGTTCACTTCAGAACTTAATCTGATTTTTAGATAAAGCCATATGAATATTTATTCCTCATAAATATCCATTTTATACTAAAATGAATAACAATTGTTCTTTTATTAATTTATAAACACAACAGAAGATTTCTTTATCACTAACAGTGCTAACTCG
This sequence comes from Salarias fasciatus, assembly GCF_902148845.1. Lineage (NCBI taxonomy): Eukaryota > Metazoa > Chordata > Actinopteri > Blenniiformes > Blenniidae > Salarias > Salarias fasciatus. Next base: position 13,811,083 of record NC_043751.1, on the reverse strand, counting down.
ACAACTTTATAATGAGTAAACATGAAAATCAAGTGATTATTTATGTATGCTGATTCTGACTTTAAAAAAACGGTAATTTACATATAGTATGTGAAAGCGATAACTTGAAAAATGAAAATATTATGCTTCCCTTTACAGCGGGGGCAATGCATTACCCATTGAATGTATTTGTTTCTCTTCACTGTAATACACGGAGATCAAATGCCATCAATTTGCATAATGTGTAGATCTGCATGCATGAGAGTGGCAGACTTAAACGCCCGCTGCTGTACAAATAGCTTCCTCGCTCTTAGTAACTTTGTGTCAGCATCTCCCATTCATCAAGCCCTCCCACCATGGAGATGATACTCAATAAATCAAAAGCAGGATTAGGAGGGGCAGCAGTGAAATGTTCGCTCATGTATGAAACATCCAATAATATGGGACATATTTTATTAACAAAGAAGAAATACTCACAGAATGTTGGGGACAATCAGCTTTTCAGTGAAATTTCAGGATGGATCTAAAATGGATTGTAATCTTACAGGTGAATTTCATGTGACCTTCTCTAAACTTTCTAATGCACATGTCCAATTGTTCAGTGTTTCTGTACTTTTTGCAGAACCTGATGTTTTTTCTAATAAGGAGATTAATGAAAGAAAAAAATCACCACAGGTGTTTGATCCATGACTCGACCAATAGCTTTCCAGGTTCAATTAGAATTGGGATTTAAACAGTTCTCCTCTTCGTTCTGTTTACATTTTGTCATCATGAGCCAATCTGCCAACGGGCAGGCGTGTCTAATCAGAACTCGCCTCCTAACTAATACAGAACTACCCTCCACTTAGTGAATGGTACGGTGGCATGCCCACAGTACCTGAATTACACCATTAGTCCAGTCACTGTTCCCCTGAACGAACAACAAAGGCCTAATTTCATCTTCATGGACCACAAAACTCCCGCTCATCAAGGTGGCGTCATTAGGGAACAGCCGCTGGAGACTGAGGCGCCTCAGAGGGAGTGACCTGCACTTTCTCCAGACCCAAGTCCTATAGAAACCCTCTGGGATCTGTTGGGTCATAATTCTGCATCCCAGACGTTCAATGAGCTGAGTGGGATGCCACGAATTACTCACAATACAACAGTTGCTGTGCAGAAATGAAAGACCGATTTCTATCTCTTGTTTGACCTTTGTCCTTGAATGCATTCTGGTGTGAGGCTGTGGCATCGCTGGCCAGTTTTATGGAGGCCTGTGACGGTGTCAGTAAATGAAGTGAGATACTGAGAACATGTTTTGTCACACTGATTAATAAAGTGCACTGTAACAGGTGTTGTTTGAGTTTGGCATGAGCGCTGCGCGGTCGCTGCCAAGAGTGGGCAATTGTTGGCCAGTTTTATAATGGTCTTAAACGGCGCCATAAAAATTCATATTTAGGAAGTATCATCACAAGCTATTGTGTTATCAATCAGTCTCATTTTCTACAAGCCAACTCTGCCATGTCCCTTGAATTTAAAGCACAATCATCTCCTTTCCGAAAGATTTCCAGGTCAGGAGGGAGCAATCTGCCTTATTTCATGGCCCGCTGTTCAGTTTTAGCCCACCTCTGCTGTGAAATGGCACGCTGAAGAGTGCACGCGTTTGTTCTCCTGCCTACTACGCAGTGTGGGAGGATCTGTCACTTTGTGAGTGAAGCCTGCCTGCAGTCAGCTCCTTCTCTTGGTAAAGTGTGAGATCGGTTGTTCTGAAACGTGCCTTTCTATAACACGAGAACCGTACCAATCAGCCACATCGAGGAATTCTTGAGCATATGTGACTGCGACTGTTAAACAGAGATAAAGCCTTTTGTTCTGAAATAAGATGTGCCCGTTCAACGATGAAAAATAAAAAAGCAGTGCAGAAATCTTCATCAGTTAAACTTCTCTTGTGTTGCATCACTGCAATTTGCGGATGTGCATGCAGTGGTTGGTATTCTCAGGAAAGGGATTTGCTTGCAACCTGATTTAACACATTAATACACCATCAGCACTATCTTACATTTTGTAGAGGTTCGGCTGTACTGCTAGCTTGCAGTTCTTATGCCAAAGGGACTCCATCTATCTATCTTTTATAAAGCTATATCCAACTCCGGATCCTGGGGTGCTGGAGCCAATCCCCGCTGACTACAACCTGGACAGATTGCAATGCAACACAGAGAAAAAACAGAGAGATAGAAAGTAACACACTCACAAGCATACCTACAGTACAGGCCATTTAGAGTCGCAGATTACCTTCAAATGCACGATGCTGGACTTTCTCAGGGACATTCTCACCACCAGGAGAGAGCGCTCCCCACTGTATTGTGGCACAGGGAAATGGAAAACCCAGGAAAGTCAAAGCTGTCAATATCTGTAAGAGTCCAAGCAGCCAACATCATTTTCTCCATTCAGGCTGGTTCTGACATGTTGTATTAATGTCCGTCCTTGTACTTTCCGCCCACACTAAATGTTTCTCCAGTAGACTCCCCATGGTGACTGCTTAATCAAGATGACAAGCAGCTTAAAAAAACAGATCCTAATTGGATGCAGTGTTGATAAGATATTAAGTAAGCATGCACTCACTTATGTTTTCCCTCCAAATATTCCCTTTCAACAACACTTGTTTCCCCTCTCTCAAGTCAAAATTTGAACTACATGAAGTTACTTAGAACTCATGTTCATACATGCTCCAACACATTGTCAGTTTATCGTTTTTGTACATTTGAATGTGAATTTTATGATGCAGATGAGCTGCTACAACTATATGTATAAAGATGCATACAGGTGAACGCAGCAGCAGATGTGCTGATGACCTCTGTTCAGCGGGGGGGGGGGGGGGGGGGGGGGGGGGGGGATGCTTAACTTTCAATCTCTGCAGCAGCACAAATACTTCCTCTGCATAGAAATCTGCTCATTGCTGATGATACTGCTGAAGGAAGACCACAATCAATACACTACAATGGCACTTTAAGTACTTCTGGGTGGCTGGTACTGTAGCCCAAAGGCTCCCATGTCCTCTTCATTTTAAATAGAACGAGGAAAAATTAAATGGGATCACAGGGAAATGGGGATTTTTTTTTTTTTTTTTTTTGGTCTACCTGGAGAAGCTTGGGATCTTTAGTGGGTTTATAAACTGGGGCGGCAAATTGGTGAAATAGATATTTCTGTCAGTGATGTTTGTGATTTCGCTTCTTCTTTTTTTTTTAAGGGATTGAATTTGTGGTCTCACAGGGAGATATTTTTCTGCAGGAAGAGACAGAAATACATTGCAGGCAGGGAGAAACACAACAAATAGTGTGTGAACTGAGGTGCATTTTGAAAGGCGTGAAAAGTAGAGAAAGTAAAACAGTAAACAAGGCATGAGGCAGAAATTGCTCCTGGATCTGAGTGCTACTGCAGATAAAAAAAATAACTTAAAGATAAAGCACAAATGTAGATGTTATTCCTTAGCTTTGGAATCAGGTTTATTCAATTTAAGCCTTCAGCAAGAGAGGAACGTTTCTGTAGACCGACTAGAAATCGGCATTCACTCACCTTTTAACATTTCTCTTTCAGTCTTTTATCTGTGGGACACAAAATAGGACATGGGACTTCCAACAAAGGGCCGACTCTGTGGTGGAATGAAAAGTAATGCAATTCGCCAAACTGATTGCAGTAAACTGACACACCAGGGTTACCGGAACAACGGCGAGGGAAAATAAGAAAGCGATTTACTTTCAAGACTAAAAAGAGACTGTCGCTGCATTCAAGTCATGCATAATACACACGGTGGCCGGGATTAAACGCATTTGTGTTTTTCACTCATGTCCACAGGAGCCTCAAATCCTGTCTTTCTTCGATTTCATTGTCTCTCCAAAACAGGCTAACATCCATTAGCGCTGGCAGGCAGGGGATTGAGATGAATGTGTTCCAATTTTAACCACCCCTCCGAGTGCCCTGCAGGGTCTCGCAGCATACAGGAGGACTGTGAAGTGAGAGCTGGAGCTGTCCCAAGGTAGCCTGGACTGTTTCGGAGTGGCCTCGCAATCTCTACCTGTGGATGGAATACTAAAACACACCCATGAATGCACTTTTATGAATAGTTGCACAACATCAGTCTTTTTTTATGGTTTTTTTTTTTGTTTGTTTTTTTTTTGTCTCTCATTTCTCTTGCACACACAATGCTATGAAAGGAAAAGACTGAAGCGACGGAGAATAATCTGAAAAATTGCATGAAATCACTTCAAATGTGGCCAATCTGTCCGCACCACAATGGGCCTGCATGACAAATCATGGTCAGAAAAGTGGCGATGAACACGCAGGCAGATCCTCTCACTGGGGAACTGACTATTCACAAGAAAATAATTAGCTTGTTTATGAGAGACATGCATCTACTTTATATTGAATCGTATCCTCAACAAAAACTCTGTGAATGTTCAAAAGAGGAGTAATGAAAAAGATGGAATAAACATTTTCTCTCATATTTAACATCTACTTTTTATCTCGTGGTTGATTTAAGAGCTTCAGTTTTCAGGATGTTTGGAGTTTCTCTTTGCCACAGTCAGACTTTCATTTCACCTCGCACTCATCTCACTGCAGCGGACGCCACAACTTGGTGAGCAGGGTTTGACTTTTACCATGATAGATGAGGCGCCATTAGGATAATGATAATAAAATGGCCATCTGATTAAACGAGCATCCAGTGATGTTAATTGTTCTTATGATAAAAGGTCAGACCCAGCGTGAGTCTGAGCTCAGCCGCCACCAGCAATGGTATTTAATGAGAGTTTTTCAATTAAATTATCCGCAAGGAAACAAAGACGGAGGCCAGTGCTTCTTGGTCCCGACTGACATTTATAGGACATGTTGGGTCGGACAACAGAAAACAGGACTGAATGAAGATGGATCATTCACTGTTAGAAATGGCCACCAGGTCCAACTCTGCCCTCCAATAAAAACTCTGCAGTTGTTGTAGAAGAGCTCGAGGTTGTGGAAGTTTTTGTGGGATGAAACGGTGCGTCTTTCAATCGGCGTCTCCTGAATGCAGAAAGATGCTGTCATTAGACGATGGGCCAGCTGCCAGAAGCACAAGTACAAACAGGCTGGTTCTTAAATGGTTCACAGAAGTGGCTGAGGAGAAATTGTCACATTCACCAATCATAACTTTAATCTTCTCTCAGGTATACAAACAAAATGTAGGTCTCGCTCAATCAGTTTGCTGTTTCACATCTCAGTTTTCACCAAACAAATGTATTTGTTGTTACTTTGAAGCAATTTCGAGGCAATTTAGAGCTCTATGATCGAACACATCGTTGTTATTTTCCCTCTCTGAGTCTGCAAATTGAATTACGAGTGAGATATTTATTCAAAAACCTTGTTGTCATTACTTAAAATACATTGTTGATGTTTTTAGGTAACACTTTGATATGGACATGGTTGGATGAGGGGGGAAAGAGGGGGCTGTGCTCTTTTCTTCTCCCACCTTCAGCATCATTCATTTATCAAAAAGTAGAGAAAGCAACACATTCATGAGCCCGGAGACAAATTACCATATTTAGCAGATGTTTCTGTGCCACAGATAGCACTGTTTACTGGGTGGGTAGGTGGGAAGTTGACCCTGGGCACGAATTAACACGTCTCCCAATCTGTCAGTCCACCAGTTAAAACACTCGGATTCTTCTGGCTTTCTGCTTAGTTAATATAATAGCCGTATTTTAAATTTCAACAGCTTCACTTTGAAACAGCTTGAATGGAAGGCAATGGTTTTTACTGAGCTTGTTTTGTTGTTGTTGTCATTGTTATTTTCTCCTGTGCTTGAACTTTTCAGGTCCTATAACTCTGCCACTGGCATCGCTGAGTTTTCTTCTTCTTCTTCTTCTTTTTGATCTTTGTCAGAAGGACTCCTGCCTCTGAACTAGTAAAGTTTATCTTCCTTGTTTTTGATGCCGTTTAAGGGAATAAATAAGTCAGTACGGGGACTTGTGTACCTTTATAAGGAATATTTGGCGTGGTGAGCGTGCAAAGTTTCACTCTTGAATGGGTGGAGTGCATTGTGTATTAAAAGATGGTAAGATCATTTATGCAATGAATGAATGTGAAGAAAGAGAGATTCTGCAATAGTACACCCATACAATCTCACTACAAGTAAATCAGCAATAAAAAAGTCACCACTACAACACAAAATGTTATTGGATGAGGCCCATTATGGGTTGAGTCTCAATAAAAGGTTAGGTGAAACAATCTATTTATGTTGCTTCTATTTAGTTTTTCACACACAATGCAAATAAAAACAAACAAAACCAAGAGGGGACAAAGATCTCTTAGTGTACACCCTTCCTGGTGCATGCCTGCAGGAGGTATGAATGTTGATACGGAAAAGTCTAACTTGGATCTGAGCATGAATAAGCCCACAGGCTGAACCCTGACAAAACAGGGGGGGGGGGGAAGAACCCTGGTCCTGGAGGGCCGCGGTCTGACATGTTTTTGACATCTCCCTGCTCCAATACGCTCCAATGTAAGAGTGGCTTAATTATCCAACGTTCTGCAGTTTGACGATGACACATTAATTAGATTCAAGTGTGCTGAAGCATGGAAACCACTGAAGATATAATGCAGGCCAGTGTCAGTGATCCTCCAGGACCAGGATCACTCCTCTCCTCTAAACATACAACTAAAACACTTTAAACATCCAATAAATCTTTTTCACTGGTTGCAGGTAAGCCACCACACACAAACATGCAATAGCTGCAATCCTCCTTTCTCTCTAAATACCAGATATGGCCTTTGCCCTGCTAACCTGCTCAAGTCGCCCCCCCTTCTCCTTTGAGGATTAAACACGATCAAAGCTAAGTTCATTCCACGCTCACATTTCCTCAATTCCTATCACAGCAGGTGGGAAACCCCCATCAGCCCACACACACACACACACACACACACACACACACACACACACACCTCCATACAAGCCAGCAGGGTAAGCTTGAGGCATGCTGAAGAAGACAGAGAGATAGGTAACCAAATAGAGCTCAGACGCTTTCTACTACAGCCCATAAATTTTCATGTCTCAGTATATTTGCGGCCACGTCGTGTGTTCGCAGGGGTTCTTCTTCTTTTTATTAGAATTTTACTATTTTGCAATATTTCCTTTACTGTTTGAAATGTGAAAGCTCACAGAATATTCACACTTCACAAATAATGCAGTATTTAATTACACTTACCTTTTCTAGCACTGTTTTCAGCGTCCTGCTGGCTGACACGTGAAGACTGCCGTCACCCCATCACGGCTCCACAGCCACGGCTCTAATGAGAGTTCATTCAAGGTAAGTCAACACAACAAAGCCATCTATTTGTTTGGGAGCATCTGTCAACGTGTGGACTGCGTGCGTGTGTTTATTTGTCCACGGAGCTAAAAAATAAATAAATCAGACATGTGTAGGGAGAAATGAGTTGATGTTTGAATATGAGGGTTTCCTGTCGCGGTGGAGCTCTGGGACCAGAGCGCAGTGGGCACTGAGCTGGTAATTCTTCATCCTCTGATCAAAGGCCCGGTTCGCAGTAAGCAATTCGACCACCCTCCTTCCATTCTCCTCATTTCCTCTTGGTGTTGCTTATTTTTCCCGAGTCTTACGGCTCTTACTGGTTCTGTTTGACCCCCCCGTCTTCAAGCTTCCTCCTCTTACGGTCAATCTACAAGCTTGAATTGATTGCAGATTTAAATTCCAAGTTTCCCATTCTGACCCCGGCTGCTGAGGTACTTGTCATTCTCCTCTGAATACTGTTTGCACCCCCGCTGTGTCACGCTCTTGATCAAACCGTTTTGCAGCAATATCTTTGGGTTTAGTTAAGATATTACACACCTCTGCTCCTAAGCTTCTTTTTCCAGCCATCCTATATTGATGCCCGTACCCTGAATGTTAAGTGCATTGGCTTCCATCCTTGGTGTCTCCAACTTTCTTTTGTTCTTAAGTGCTATCTGCTGTTGCTTCTAATTCTCACTTCAATAGATCAAATATGTCACTCACTTGCTGGCACTTATTCCGCCTAACTTCCTGTAGATATACAGCTCCAGTATAATATTCTCAAGGTTATTCTGAGCGCCGCCTTACTGTAAATCTGGGCTTTTTTTCTATCACGCACAAAAATAGCTCCGAGCGCTCTGATGAAAAATGCAGAGTAGGGCCAAGCCGTGGCAGGGAGGCAGGGAATGAGTGGCCCACTTTGGCCCATAAAAAAAAAAACACCTGCGACAGTTGGTGGTCCACTAAATGAAGGCAGCCTGCGGGTGTGAGCAGTGGGCCAAGCCAAAATGATTGCTATAAAACAGGCCAAGCCTGCTGGGAGCACGGGTGCCTCTTTTCATCCTGGCCTAACTCCATCACATGACCTTCTCGCCCCAATGCTCTCGTTTGTCCTTCTCTTTTCCTCCACTCGCTTCCTCATTCCCTGTGATACCCCTCCATTCCTTCGGCTCCTCAATATTTTATTAGATTTGGTCTGCGCAGTACGTCATGTTTACCCCGGCTTGTGTGGAGATGGGAGTAATGCAAAAAGGTCCATTTCATTATGGGGGCAATTTGAACCGACTTTGTGCGAGTCAACCGATGACCAGGGGGACGGAACGAGAGCAACGAAAAATAATAATCCATATGAAATAAAACAGTATTTTGTGAGACTGATGACATTATTTTTCAGGGCAACACAAACAGTTACTGGTCATCATTATATCTGAACACGGTATCAATTCTTTTTTGGGGGCTATGCTGGCTCCTCTTTGATCCGGGCTGAAGTCTGCTGATAAACTTTGAATGGAATGCCCTGAGTTTGACACAGATATTCAAACTACCCATGGGATGAGCGTTGAACACTTGAGTGATCGCCCTGACATTTCCTCTAGCACCACCCTGAGGTTATTAAATCGTGTATGAAATAGCTTGACAGTTGAGTAGATGTTACTGTGCTATATATATGTATTTGCTTGCCACTGAGGATGACTGCCATGATGTTGGTGAATCTTTGACTTTCCCTCTTGGAATTACTGCCAGGTGAAGCTTTTCATGGATGGCCTCGTGGGAGCCGTTGCAGATCACCTGACGTATGGTCTCACCAAGCACACTAACAGTCTGAGAACAAAGTAACGGGCTCTTGCAATGAAATTCAGTTCAGACATGTTGTAATTTGGTTATCTCCAAACTTAATTGAAAGGCCTCCAGGTCAGAATTTGATCTTATTCAATACTTGTTCACTTTCTGAACTAATACTTGCAACGCTAATAACATTCGAAGCGACCTCTGCTGTACTCGACCGCATTTAGCTCGGAGCACCGCTGTGCCAAAACACACGCTCACAGAGGACGGTCTTACTCTGACAAGCCGCCCCTGGTGGCTCAGTTCCCGCCAATCAACCACGGTTTTAATTCAATCGAGGAAAAATTCCCGTCATTTTGAGTGACATATAAGGTTATAGGCATTGTTTAGTTTCTATTCTTCCTGGAAAAAAAGGATACATTCTAAGGAGTGGCAACACGATGAATGCTTACAGTTAACTGTTAATTGTGTGTAAGTGAAAGAAGACTGGCCATCTCTCAGCTGGACTCCACTTTGTTTAAGGCTGCTGTTTGGAAACGTCTCTGCTTGTTGTTTGGACACAGGACGTGATAATGGACTGTTAACGTTAAAATACAGTCAATATATATGTCACTGGGCTTTTTTCCTATGTATGCTTTGGTATTATAGGAGTGGAAATCTAAAGCATTAAAGTGAATCAATAAATCGTTACTGCATTAATTGTGCTAAATGTAATTCTCATACTGATGGCCTGCTTTTCTCCAGTATTACTTGAGTGTTTGCGACCATGAGGCTGAAGCATTTAAAGTTGTCTTTCTGATCATCTATATGCTTTTAGTTTGTTATTCAGCCCCTCTCTGACTGTACATCATTTTGTTTCGATTAATTAAGAAAGTAATTGTTGACGCTTCAGGCAATTCTCACTCAAATTGTGATTGGCCCTTGCCTCAGAAATCCCAAATCAATATCTGCTCCTCATTTGATTCTCAGCCTGGGCTCCACAGATTGACGTCCACTAGCTGGTACACACACACACACACACGCACGCGCAGATACACACACACACACACACACACACACACACACACACACACACACATAAACAAAGGCAACCCAGTACGTCTCCCTTTGATTCAATTGCTGATGCCTATCTAATGCTCCCGCAGCACCGGCAGAGAAGACGTCAGGTTTGCTCACTAATGTCAAAGGAGCATGGCATTGATTACATAATTAAAGGATTATTCCATTAAAGCATTTGGCAGAGCATAAAAGAGCCTGGGTGTGGTCAAAACTCTGCATGAGTGGGCGGCTATGATTAACAGAGCACTGCGTAAGTGTGTGTGCAAAGTCGTTTAGCAAGTGGACGGGTGACGTGCTAAACATTCACCACTAAAATCAAATTATTAATGGGACAGCAGAGACAGTTGCTTGAATCACCAATGCACTGTTCCTCAATGTGTCTTGTTTTTTTATTTTTTTTTCTCCTCATGGTTTCTGACTCACATAGCCACAAACAGCGACATCCTTCACAGTAGCATGCTGGTTATTAAATATAGGATGACTGTCAAGAGAGCGAGCCTGCTATTGCCAGTCCTTGAGGGACCTCGGCATTGCACGGCAGACACCTTGACGGCGGCCTGACATGACAAGGACGTGCCATCCTGCAGCTCTCGGGAGCTGTATTATTGCTCTCTTGCCCTCAATCCACAATCTCGTTAGATCAACTGATTTATTACCTGAGCTCCCACCAAAACAAGACTGATAGCCTGTTATTTATCCAGCAAGACTTTCAATAATACTCTACTGCCTGCATGTGATTCTTCTAATATGAAGTCACATCTTAAAGGGTTAGTTCATGATTTCTGAATCAGAGGGTTTATCCATTGCCAATGCCTTTTCTGCTGTGTATGAGGTTTAACCTCTGTTGGGACAGTAAGGTGAATGTGCACAGATGTGAACAGGGACAACAATCAGATGGATTGCACAAAAATCACAGAAGACACTGCTCAAAAGATGTTCAAAAGATCTCCGTCACTTTACACTAGGAATGTCCAACTTATTCTAGTGTGGGGGGTCAAGCAGCATCGAAGGATGGGTTAAATGCAGAGGAAGAATTTCATTGTGCGTTCACTGTAAAATGACAAATAAAGTACCTTACCTTACCTTACCTTACCTTAAGTCGTCTCAAATAATCTTAGATCAGTGGAATTAGAATATTCATAAATATTTACAATTTAAACTGTTTCCCCTTGTTTTGTTACAAAGAGGTACATTATGAAAAATTCTTCAGAAAATCCTACAGTGAACTAAGTTTATTTGAACAAAACCTTAATCTGTTGAATTTCTGAGGAAGACTGAATGCTAAATTAAGATTTTCCATTTGTAAGAATCTATTTTGTTGTTACACCATGTACCAGGCCAGTTTTGACACACGGGCCACATGTTTGAAACCCCAGTGTAACACTCATCTGGCAGTACGTAGTGGGGAGGAACAAAAGCCAAGAGCTTTAATTTGACATTTCTGAACACAGTGCTTACTTCACTAGTTAGTTCTTCTCTCTTGCAGAGGTGACTTTGGTTTAAGTTTGTCTCTGAACTAAAGTGTTGAAGCATCCAGGCTGTTGTCAAAGGAATGTTGTGGTTATGAAGAGTGCAATAAGCAATATGATAGAAGAAAGAGTGTTGTTGTACTGAATATGAGCAGGGCTGTGATTTGGCTGCCGTTAATTACAGTCGTGCTTGTATATATAGAACGACAGAAGCACCTTGAGTGGGATATTGCTTTTATACAACAGTCAGACTAACGGTATTTATTCGTTGGCAGCAATAAAAATGAAAAACTATGATATATTCCTTTAATCAGTTGTTTTTTTTTTTTTTTTTCTCCACCAACACAAGTACCTCCACTAAACCACAAAATAACTGCTGCGGAACAAGACAAAAGTTTTTCGGCATGTTTAGTAGTCGCTGTAAAACTACTCAGGTGAGCGATAGAGCTGTAAAGTGTTTCACTGCTAAATAACAGCACTCACGGAATCAGATTAGTCTGTCTGAACCGCTTCCGTTCCACCTGATAAGAGCCGCTTGACGTTAATGTAAAGTATGCAAAATGTTCTGAGTTTGATTGTCTAGACAAGTTTTGCTGGCGACCTTGTTCAGAACAAAACTCCACTTTGTTTCTGCTCAGGATTCAGTTGAATGCCTCTTGGAACAGGGATGTGAAGATTATCCTCTACTGCAGGTATACCATGCCTCATATAGCCCCAGTTCTCACAACCTGAACTACCTCTTTCAACTTTTAAACAGCATTTTGTTCAAATGCATTTTGCTTCTCATTCCTTATCAGCTTCTGTCACATTGTCCCCCCAGATTTTTTTTCCTCACTTCTTTGTTGCACCACAGTCTTCATCTCCAGTAACTTTCCTCATCCACCTCCTGATACTTTTCTTGCCGCTGGCTTCCTTACTCATTGTCTTCCCCCCACTGCTCTGTAAGTGTTGTTTTCTCTTTTCACATCCGCACTGTCACACTAGAGTTCTCTATACCTTCTCTTGGCTTTCGCTCCATCTCTGGCTAAATCTTTTTCTCAGTGCCACCGCTCTCCCACAGGCAAAGTCATTCCAGGTTGTGATACTCCCCCCTTTTTACCAATCTGATTGTCTACCTCAGAGTCATTTTCCAGATCTGGCCACTAATTAGGTTTCTTCTGCGATTAAGTCAATAACAACCTTCATATTAGAGTTTAATGTCCCCTAATGAGTCCATTTGTTGGCCAGCGGCTAATTAGGTCTGAGCTGTTTATAGATAGTCTAAACTAATTGATGGGCATTACTGAAACACTGTGTCAATCAGTAATGTATTTGAGCACATTTCTACTCTTTTACCCCGCGGCCCTCGAGTGCAGACCCCCCAAAAACAGATTATGGCGTTCTGGTTCATGGATCAGACTGTATAATTTCTAAGACAGCTCAGCATTAACATTAATGATAACTCCAGGGGAGCGGAATAAAATCCACTTAACATTGACTGACAAATCTTCTTCCTCTTCAACAAGCATTAAGTTTTATTAGTGTTGATTATATTTAGGATTTGTGGTTAAGGAGATTTGTGTCTGCCTTTGTTAACTGTGGCAATCATTAAAATATATTCAGTGTCTGCCAGCTATCCAACAGTAGTTACTTGCCGCACATGTGCGTTCGACGGGACAAAAATAGTCCCCCCACAGGCAAAAATTGGGGAACGTTAGGACAACAACCCCCACAGAAGCTATCAAGTCGGAATCTTTGACAAAGTTTCAACAGATCCGACTGACATGCCAAGACCCTCCCGATGGAGTGTGAGTCTGTGCAGGGCTTTGGCTTGATAAGGCGGTGTGTGGATGAATATAAAGTGAGCTGGTGGAGTGTGATATTGGGACTCATCCCAATCATATGCCTCCAGGTTAGCATGCTATCAAAAGGAAACGGGTTTGTTTGAAGCGAGGATGTCTGTTTGCATCCAGCTGCAGTTGCATGATAAAGACGGGAGAGGTTGGAAAGGTGAAGCCTCCCGTCCCTCCATCCTTCTCCCTGTCACTTTCTAAATGAATCCAACTTTAAACTGGCACCAGCATAAAGCATCGGTATGGCTGCTCTATCTCACTTTCTCTCTGTATTTTGGGAGATTTCATATGCGTTGTGTATCTGTGCTTGAATGGAGCACTTGCTGTTTAAATATTAAATTCTTCAGTGGAAGAAGCTGACCAGAAATACAATGACAGCAAAGAAATCCTCCTCTGTGTGCTTTACTAAGCTTTTTGCCAAAACCACAAAGTCCTTCATGCTTTGATTTTCTACAAGTATTTCCCTCTTTCAACTTTCATCAAGACTAACCATCTGTTAAAAGATTGCTCCAGATAGTTTTCCCCTGTGCCATCTGTTCGTCCTCCATATCTAGTTTTCACAGTTTCAAATGACTTTCATCCCCCATTGAAAACACACATATGGATTTGTAACCTTACCCAAGAAAAATTCTGGGGTATCAGTTATATTGGGGCTGATCCAGACTGGTCTGGTTTGCAGGAGAGGCGATACGCTGATGGTATTTTGTGAATGCATATAGCTCCTTCACATGTTTGCTGACCAAACACATGTCCTCCTCTATCTGGACATACAGTATCTACTGTTCACATCATGTTCGAGTCAAATTTATAGATTCCTAAAAACGAGCATTGCTTCTAATCTGTCCATCAGCCTGTTTGATTTTGTGCAGCTACTGTTTTATCATTTACATTATATGGTAGTAAAAGAGAATTTTTCAATTAAAACTGGATTTATAAAATAGAACAGCAACTCAGAACATTTTGTTTTATGTAATTAACTGTCTAACAAGAAATCATGCCTATTCTGTATTGATTGTGGAAGAGAGATTATTTTAGGTGGGCCTCACAATACTGCAAAAAAACTGACTAAACTGTAAATAATTATGCTTCCATGCACTATGCATTCATGCTTCCCACTTTCCCCTCCTTTCTGTGCTTTTTGTGTATTAGGAGTTATATATTGTCTACTCATGTAAATCTGAAAATTGTAAAGATAAAAGCAAGTTATTATTCCGTATCAGCTCAAAATAAACCATTCATTCATTCATGCTCTGCCAATTTAAAATGCAAGTTTGATGTATCAAAAGTGAGTGATTAATTACAATCACAATAATTAGATGATTAAAACTTGTTAAAGGTTCGAAGCACAACAAAGAGACCAAAGTCAACAGATTCTTCTGCTTCTGAAATGACTGCTGGTGAAAACAGCAGATACATGTGAGTCAGGACAAACAAACAAACAAACAAATAAAACGGGGCCAAGAGACAGCTGGTGTGTCAGGAGACAAAAACAGCATTAATTTGTATTTAATGTAAATAATCACAATATTATCACATATGTTTTCTAATGGAGCATGTTGTGTAACTTAAGCCTGCCTGAATTTGTGTTTTGAATAAAGAACAACAATATTTGGCTGAACAAAAAATGAGGTGCACTTTGTATATAATCAAATCAAAAGGCGTATTTGAATAACCTTTGAATATCATCAAAGTGAGTCGAGGTTGGGCAAAGCATTTTCTTGGAAATCAAGTATGGTCACCTTTCATACTGCGTCAGGATGAAGCATCAGTAGCTTTCTGGCTTTACCAAAGGAAATCTAAAGCTGAGGG
Organism: Salarias fasciatus; assembly: GCF_902148845.1. NCBI lineage: Eukaryota > Metazoa > Chordata > Actinopteri > Blenniiformes > Blenniidae > Salarias > Salarias fasciatus. Next base: position 13,795,858 of record NC_043751.1, on the reverse strand, counting down.
GCGGGGCCAGAAAGGGGTGTCGGTAATCTGATTGGAGGTGTCAGGTGTCACTCCAGGTGATTTGACAGGTGATTGACAGAGATGCAGACTAAAAGAAGAGTAGAGCCTGGATGGAGACCACTTACATGAATACATCAATGCGAAGTATTAAAGTTCTTTCTTAGTAAGTTTTAAACTAAGTGCAATTAGTTTTCAAGAGTTTTTGTTTTTTATAATGTCACCCTGAAAGCACGTGCCAATAGATAATATAATGACGTAATAGTAGTAACTATTCGCTATCATGAAGTTTACATTGTAACAAAATCCTGATGAGGTTTTCTCCACAACCCTTAGAAAAGTCCATTTCTATTTCTGAACTATCAACACAGCAGGTATGACTTTTCTGCAACCACGAAACGAAATAACTCACGTTTTTATTTCCCCCTAACGGGGCAGTTCGCGGTGTTCAGTCCGCAGTTTGGGAGCCGCAGCTCGGACCGGCCGACCTCTGCTCTCCCTGCCTCCGACTCCGCCTCTCCCTCTCTGCTCAGGCACACCGAGGACCGACTCCACAGCCTGCCCGCCGCCACCAGAAGCCCCTCCGGAGCTCCAGCCTGCCCCCCCTCCCTCCCCAAACTGGACTCCATACCGCTGTCCCGGCGCGAACCCGCCTGAGCAGACGAGCTCCGACTTCTAGCAAACAGTCCAACTTTTATAGTCAAACTGTCCCGGAGCTGCTGCATCGGACTACTTTTTTTTCTTCTTCTTCTTTCTCGATCTCTTTCTTTTTGCCCCCAGTTTTTGGCCCCGTAGCGGGGCAGGACAGTAGGACTAGGCCGGGGGCAGAAAGGCGACCGTATGATGTGGATCTGGTACCTCCTGCTGGGTTCGGGTTCAGGCTCCAGAACTGTCGGTAAGTTAGTTTTTTCGGCTTGTTGTCAAGGCGCGGACACGCTCCAGCTCCTCGGTGGGACAGACGGAGGAAGAGGGGGGCGATGCACAATCTCTTCCTTCTCCCCCTTCGACGAGTTACCGCAAACTTTCTGCAGAAAAGTTATCGGACTTTGCCTTTCCACCGACTGAAATGCCATTTTTATATATAATAATAATCTATAAATTGGGAGTGTTGGCAGCAGTGTCGGTTGAGATTTAGAATAGAATAGATATGTTTCATTATCTCCAGGGGAAAATTATTCTTTATCTGTTTGAGACGGTGGGCAAAGCGTCCTCAGAGTGGGAATATATGAACTGGAAACACCCTTCATTCACTGTGTGCGTGTGTGTGTGTGTGTGTGTGTGTGTGTGTGTGTGTGTTCGGAGGAGTCGTGTCTCCCCCGTTATGAGTGAGCGCTTGTTGACAGTTGAGCGCTGACAAGTCAATCTGTCCTGCAGCCCTTCCACGGCAGCTGAAGGACACTTCTTCCCCTGCGGTTTATACTTAGGACAGCCTGCTGCCCCTTCAGCCCTTTAAAGCATGCAGATGTTACCTGGTATTCAAAATCAGCGACAGATCCCGTTTCCAATGACTGCAAACTGTGAATATCTGAAGGCCACCTGTGTTGGCCACGAAACGTGTCAACAATGAAAGTGGTATGTTTGAGTATGTTCTCCTGCTTTGTGCATGTTTTTTTTCCTCAAATAGTCAGATCCAAAACTCCTGCTTCATTCCTGGTGACTGCTGATAGTAAATTGCCCTAAAGTGTGACTACAGGAGTTTCTGGTCTGTTTTTCTGTTTGAGCCATGCCTTTTTCACCCATGCCTTTGCTCATTATTGACCGGGATTGCCTCCAACCCATTGCAATCCTGAATTTGATAAAGCAATATAGATGTTAGATGGATGGAAAGATGGATGGATTCTCTAAAAAAGGTTTACAGCAAAGTAGACAATGTTACATCTGCAGGTACCTCAACATTGGAAAACAGGAGCTTCTAAAAGCGGAAATCATCAAAGTAGTCACAGTTATGATGGGCAACATTTAAAGGTGTTCACTCATCAGATCATTAACGAAAAAGATACAAAATAGTTAAGATGAACAGAGATAAACATTGTTGCATGTTTAGGTATATGTGTTTTAAGCATAGTAAATCACTAATAATAACAGTCTGAACCTCTTAATATCTATCCATCCTGCTTCTTTAGCAATTTATCCAACATTTGGTCAGAAACCTAAAGCTGTGGGCAAAATCTGTGCACATCCTGGACAGATCATTACACACAGCTGCACAAACACACTCACATTCATGCCTGATTGAAATTTTAAGTCATCATTTAACTGCTAATGCATGCTTTTCTTTTATAATTATGAGATGCATCTTTGAAATACCAGGTGAAAACTGCATGGCGGTAACATGCAGCTATGCACAGTAAGGTCTCAGCAGGGTGACAGTTTTCCTTAATGTTACTCATTACCCTTGGTGTCAATCTTGCTTGATGTTTCAGGAATCCCTTCTCATGACAACAGTTTAGTCAGAGTTACTCTGTTCAGTTATTTATCAGCTATATAGCACATTCCTTGAAAATGTGTTCAGCCAGTGCTGCTGTTGTTTTTGCAGATGTTGACATTTGTAATGACTTGAGGTCATCGCATACCAATATGCTATTAGGCATTATTTAACACAGCTCTAGTAGGTTTGCTTTAATGCAAAACCCATCTGGTGCTTTACCTTTTCTTACTTTTACAAATGGGAGATCACAGTTGTTATGAGGTAGATTGCAGTGTTAGGATTCATTTCTTTTCCTTAGGAGTGTTTGTGTGTTTTGGTGAACAAGTGTTTGAGTTCACTGGATTGGTCATAGTCCAGTGGATGTCCTGTGCACCCCTAGTTTGGTTGTTCCCACACAGTGTTTACACAGTTGCAGAAAAGGTGCCACCCTCATGATTTAGGATCATAAACAGCCTCAGGCTTTATATTCTGGGCTGTCACATAGTTACTGCCTAAAGAGACACTGAAAAATAATGGCGCCATCTTTTATATGATTAGCAACACCCATGATTTCTCACAAGTCAAACTGTCTTGAGTGAAAAGGAAATAAGTTTGTGTAAATGTCAGTGAGAGGGAAGTGCAGATTTGATTACATGAGGCGTGGAGCTGAGATTTATCGTGAGCTGCCAAAGCCCACTCTGGTTTTCTCTACTGGAGCAAAGCAGCATGTGCCCATGATTAATGTCAGAATGTTTTTCCAAGAATATTACTGAAATTTGTTTCCTTCTGCACTGCTTATTTGTTGTCAGTTTTGAAAGAACAAATTACGCTTCAACATTTTATCATCGCCTGCTCAGGGTAAAAATGGCAGCTGTTGTTTGTGTATTGAGTCTATATAGAGCTGAAGAACTAAACGTGTGTTCATACAGGAAATTGGTATTACTTAAAATCCAAACTCATTAATGGCCTATCATTATCAATAAAGGTATAAAGGGGCTGTTCTGATAAAATAATTTACATTTCATTTGACATTTAAACCAGACATTATTAAAGGTCTGTTGCAAATTCAAAATCAATTTGGTTTTAGTGGCTAGGTATTACTTTTTCAAATGTTAATTACAATATTGGCATTTGAAGACGTGGCCCAAAAAATTCTTCCATTCTTAAAGATGTTTTCAATCCTTCCAGAGTTGGGGTGGGGCTAATAAAATAGGTTTCAAATGCATAAATAATCATTCTTTTCTTTTGATGTCTGTCTACATTGTAAAATAAGAACATTTTCCTTCATAGATATAATAGTTGAGAATAAATTTTGTCTTGTTATATGAAAATACTGATTTTTTTTTTCAATGAATTATCTGAGCAGTGTATCACAGATTCAGAATTTTCAGTAACTGTCACACTGAATGTTTGAGTAGATTGACTGTAAATATTGTTGGCATTCCAATAACAATCCACTGTGTGACACACCAAAGTTTATGTGTGTTAAACAAAAGTCCCTACGCTTCCTGAATAGCTCTGTATGAAGACCTATGTAGGTGGTAATGATGTGTTATTAGTGTTTGTTATCCTCTGGGATAAACTATCATGAGTTCAATATTTTAATTATGTGATTTTGTTCTTCAGGAATAATTGTCTTCATGGTAAAATTCAGCTTCTGGGATTCTTGTTAGTTTTCTACAGCAACCATTTGGGCTGGGTGGTTTGTAACAGTTTTTTAAGTGGCCCATCATTAGCCCAGCAAACACTGATATGCCTGATATATTTAGAAAGTGAGCGCTTCACTGTGCGCTGTAACAAAGCCCTCGGGTGCCGCATTGAAACATTGGAATGGTTTAAAACCTTGGATAATGATGTGCATTCGTGGTCCAACTCTGCATGTTCTTTTTGAGGCATGCACACTTTGATTCGAGCTGCACAGGTTAATTATTTACATAGTTAAATTCTCTTGAACGCAGAGCATCACTGATTTTACCAAAAAGTCGACTAAGGGTGCCGAGTTCATCTAATCATCACTCAGTCCTAACTATGATATACTTCAAGGTGTGAAAAGCTATTCATGAAGTAGTAAGGAAATGTTTTGTAACTGAAATATATGATGACTTATTGTCTATTCTATGATCTAGGTCTGGTTCTGAAATGGGACTTGTTGTGGAGTTCTTGGTTAAAAATTCATCAGCTGTCAGGTTGTTGCTCTGTTCCTCACTCATCCCTCAGTAAACATTTTTACTTTTGTGTACTGTATTCTGTCTAAAGTGTCTACAGGCAGTGATGCAACAATCCGCAATAGGATAATTCATTTTAAAGTATTCATCAATCGCTCAGTGGCCTGTATATTTTAGTCGGTTTTCCAAGATCCAAGAAGAGACCAAATGACATTTTTGATTTGGAGATCAGTAAAATGCAGCTGTTCATCCAGGTGGGTGACGACGGGGTCCAGCAAGGACAGGTTTCACTTCCAGGTCAAACACAAAGAGACTGTCATGCATGATTAGACGCAGAGCTGTGGTTGTAGCTCGACCAGGTGTTGGTATTGTCCCAGTATACATGTGTGGGAGGGCAGTGGATTTGTTGGGGGAAATCCTGTTACCAGTGCAATAACGGGAGGCAATTTATGCTTTTCCAACTTGTCCTTATTGGACCATTTGTGGTCGACATATGACGCCACATGCCACCAAAGCATGACGTGTCTCCATATCCCATCAAAAACAACATCCACAGTTTTCCATTTTGTTTATAATCAGCAGTCAGCCTTCTGCTGTGCTCCTGTTTAACTGTTTTTACTTTTTTTGTGTGGAGCTCTAGGACATGCTGAGGTCTATGATTTCAGTCAAAGAAACATGTTCTTTATGTTCTTTTAGTGTTCTGTTGTAGTTGGAGTAATGCAGGGTTTTTTAATTAGGTGTAATGTAAATAGATTGACTATCAACAGACATGTGAAAAATTCACTCAGATGGGCAATTTAATGCCTCATTATACTGAAATGCAATTTTTTAAACTATCATTATTCCCATAAGGCCAAAACTTATATTCAGGCAATCACCAGTTTTGAAAATATGGAGTTATGCTTGAACATGGTTTCCCGTGTTTAGAGCTTTTTGTACTATTTCTGTATTTGCATTACAGTTTTTTTACTTCAGCCATGAGCCAATGGAGATGTTCCAACTTCTTTCTAGCCTCAGTGAGGAATTTTGGACGAAGCCTTGATGCTTTACATGTTGCTGTTATGCACACTGAGTGGAACAGTGAAGTGGGTAGTTCATCCAAAACAAATTCGCTGTGCAGTCTGGACAGTGACCATCATTTCATTAGTAAATGTCTGGGTTACTTTGTTTTTGCAGTTTTCTTGTGTAAAAACCAAAACCAAACAATTGCATGCTTCATTACCTGCTCTAAGATATAAGGCCACACACACAGGCCAGGTGGGAGGGCCGTTCCATTCATAACCAAAGGCAGGCTATACAGGTCATTTCTCACAGTGAATAAGAAAACAGAATCACATTGTCTCCTGCTCATTGTGCTTTGTATTTCTGCACTGTGGCTTCACAGAAATGGGCCGCCTCTCTGCCACAATACACCTCTCTGCCCGTGCTTATTTCTGAGCCAAGAAAGAGAGAAAGATGTTGTGTGTTTCCGAGCTGGCCGACATGGTTGAGGTGCTTCCAGCAGTACTTGCATGTGCTGAGAAGGCCTGGGATTAAGAAAGGCCAATGCAGTGTGGCCTTAATTCCCGGAGCTGCTAAACACAACCATGTGACCGGAGTCACATTTCAGACCTTGGTAACAGAGCAACTTTAACTGCTGTAAGCACATATGTGTGTGTGGTTGTGTGGTTTCTCTTCATCAGTCATCAAATGGTTCTACACATTACTCACTTTTATCAGCAAGGCACCTGCACATAATTGAAACTTTGACCAATAGGTGTAAATCATATTATATTGCTCTGTGGGGTATGTAGGTGCACTGTCCTGAGAATCTCTGATCTATAAGTCATGATGCTAAATATTTCATGAACTCTGGTGTGTGTGGATCGAAGGAGGCCGAGAGAAACGGAGGAGTAAAATGTACTGGAAAAAGTTGGGAGACAGCTCATTACATATTGATTGAAGATTGATCTTACCTAATTTGCCATGCGGTGATGGAGGCTCTTTTAATCCCCAGTGGTTGCTTTGCATCGATCCACTTTGTCCTTGGACGGTAACATCAGACCTCGAATAAATGTGCTTATTTATAGACGAGCGTTGTTTTGAAAAACAGTTGCATTTGACATAATGAACGTGAGCCAAATACAATGTGTTCGCTGTACATTTTTACCCAGCACATTGTCAGCTGTCTATAACTAATTCCCCGTGAGCTTAATCGTGAGTACAGTTTGTGCTAGACATTGATTTGAACAGTTTCAGGCCCAAAGGTAACTTGAAATGTGCTGAGAAGTTTGTTTGCAAGTAGTGCCTTAGCAGTGAATATCCATGAGTATTTTTAAAACTGTGGCTAGGAGAAAGATTTTTAGTGTGCATGCAGATTCTCTCTCTCTCTGTCTCTCTCTCTCTCACACACACACACACCAACACACATGCACAAATATTTTATGAGTAGTTTAGAAGGGACAGCATTTTTGCTGTGATCTGCTCTGCACCCCTCGGGGGTGGCTGATGACCCTAAAAACCTCAGATGTTTTTAGGGAATTGCACTCTCTGCTCCTCTCATCCCTTCAAACAGCCCCTTTCACCTGAACTGAGATCTCATTGTTTTTCAGTTTTTGAGCAGTCCTTCAGGGCAAAGACACCCTGCACAGATTGAGGTGGGTGGTGCCGCAGCATCCCGTCCATTGTCTTTTCAAAGTAGCAAAACATTCTGAAGAGGCTCAGCAGAAATTTATGCAAAAGCATAATCAATATGGAAGATGCATCTGACATTCATTGTTTATCTGAATTGAACTCAGCTAATAGCTGCTGGAATGAAGGTTTATCAATTGATAATTTGTGTCACGTACATAAACTGCAATAACCATGAAGGGAAACACTAAAGAGCATGATTGCGCTGCTCAGAAGGAAAGATTTGTGGGAAATACTGCAGCACAACTGGCCGGCCACCTGTCTGGCGCATCTATTCCTCCCACATTGTTCGTTTGAGATTTTGCTCAGTGACCAACGATTTATTCTGAGAAAACTATTCTGGTGGATAGAATGTATCTGAATTTTGACCAAAATATATGCTTCAGAAAACACATGATCCTAACTGTGGAACCTATTCTTCTCTTTATTTTCCAATTGTTATAGATCAAGTTCTAATAAGTGTGTGGAGCCTTCTCCTACTAAATCCCTTATGTTCACACTAACCTGAAAATGTTTAGATGTGCATCACATTAAAACTCAGCAATTTTACAATAACTGACAAGATGAAAAATACAAAAAATGAGTGTTTTGCTTTTTCTGTCCATGATTCGTATGTAGGTCCAAGGCTCCCACAGTGGCTTGAAATTGCCAAATAATATTACTGTATTGATGTTGAGTCTGCTAAATTAAATGAGGGCATTTTCAAGCCAAATTTCTTTAACGTGATAATTATAGAACCCCTGGAAGAAGTTCTTAGCACACATAGTGCCCTCCCTCTGGATATGAACTAATTAGATGCTGGTGAAGTCAAGTTCATAGTGATGTTACAGTCGGTGCAATCTCTTAAAAGGCTTTGAGGAAATCTTTGGTGATTAGTATGATCAGATGCTTAGGTCAATTGTCTTAATTTGTGTCTTGTCTCTCACTCATCTCTGCACCTCATAATATGGTTTCTTTCTTTGCCGTCTCTCTTTATATGACTGTGACTTTGCTGGTTGGGAAGTCATGCAGCTGTCAAGCAGCTCTCTTCATTTTAAAGTGCAATTCAAAATTTTGTGTCTTCTAACGTAATATATTGAAGCTATTCTTCACCTTCAGTATACAGTTGTATTCCGAGGCGTCCAGACCTTCAGTTGAAAGACGGCTATAGAGTTGGTGGATAATTTCGTTTGGAGCTTACGCAGCAATTTCTCAATCTTACCCTGCCCAGTCACCTTGGTATTACCTACTTTTATCCGTTTTTGCAAGATCCCTCCTGTGAGAGAACAACCCACTGCATGTGTCCCCGGTGTGGCTCTGCCTGCTGTCAGACGGGGAACGGACCCTGGCACGCTGACAGCTGGCTCCCCCGCTGTCCCCCGTGATCAACAGTCATTTGCTGTACTGTGTCTCACAGCCACTGTGGCAGCCAATGTGCACACTGACAGACTATTCTGGGCTGAAATTCCAACAACCCTGTGTCAAACTAAACAGACCCTACCGTAAAGGTCAACAAAAGGAGAGGAACATGGACATTAGGGCAACTGGACTTGTGTAAAACATGAATGTGATATGAAGACGGTCATCTACATTACAGAATGAATCTTCACATAACTTTAATGTATCACTTTCAGTCTGTATAGAGCAGAAATAAATGTGTATTTGTGAGTTTTTGCATAATAAATAGGAGTAAACCACTCAGGCAAATTTGAAATGATTGAATATATTTGTGAAAATGCAATATTAATTCTTGAATTTTGTATTTAATGAGCATCGCTCTTTGGGGTCAGTTCATTAACAACAACACGTCCAAATGTTAAAGTGCCAGTTTTTTCAAATACCAACAACCAAAAGCTAACAGAGCTGTTTAGCAGATTAAACTGGCAACTCCTATTCATGAAAAATACAGCAGCCTGAAGGTTTCACTTCGCTCAGACAGCGATGTTTTCATATAGTGTCGTGCCACTTTACGATCTCACACCAAGAAAAATCACAGCTAAAAGAAATTTGTTGATCAAGTGATTTGATATGATAAAACACCAAGACAAGCTGAAAATCAGAAGTATTTTGATACAGAGCTGCACTGGTGTCGAAAGATTAGTGAATGGGAGGTTGACGACTGGAGCGAAACTTTTGCCTGCATTTAGCACACATGATGCTGTATCCTTTATCAGGTGCGTTCACTGGTGATGATGGTGAGCGTTCACCTACTCAGCTTGGATTACAGCATATTCATCATTCCTTTGTCACTGACCTGCCCCCAAATATCTATTTGTTATCAATTTATTCATTTTTTTTTTTTGCCATGTGTAATTAGTTTAGAAATAACTCAACATCTCATTTTGCCGTGAAGAGAATTGGGCTACATGTCATGCCACCGGAAACAATTAAAGTAGACCCTTTCACTTGTTTTCCACACTGCCAAATGTGTGTGCCGGTTTTGGAAGTTTGTAATCAGCAGCCAAATGTTTGGGGTGATAATTATGCAGCTCTAAACCTTTGTGTGGATACACCTTTAGCCTCATACATAATTATTTTGTAATTGTGATACAGCTCCCACAGTTTTCATTTTATTGAGTGGCCTAACTCAATCCACCAGCTTTCGGATTTTGAAATTAGAGGCAATTTTTGAAACTTCTAATCATGGGAAAAATGGTTTCAACGAGACAGGACTTTTTGATTGCAATCACACAAGCATTTATTTTCCATGTTTATCTCTTTTGTGTACCAAGTGTAGTTGCGTAAGCACAGGCATCGTGTGATAAATATGCAAATTGCCTCAATAACATTGCAGGTGAATCTTGTTTTAGAGGCGCAGCATTGCTGCTAATGCATCCATCTATGGGATTAGATTAATCTTTAGGATCATGGAGACCTTTTGTGGAACTATTTTCTCCATCCATTACACAACACAGTATTATCGGGCTGTACAATAGGTCAGTGTTAGACTCTAATCCACAGACTAACGCAGAAGAAACACTGGCTCATGAAACAAGCCATTTGCTGAAGTGAAACTCGCAGTTGTAATTGCGAAGCTGTAGACTGTGAAATTTACACACTGCACTGCTATTCCTTTTCCCCATAAACGCAGGAATATTTGTTTGTGTCTGGGTGATATCAATCTGTCAGATTCTTTTTAAAGCCTATGTGTGTAGACTATATGCCATATTTATGCCACTTGCCATCATGAACCTTATTACTGAACCCCAGAGTGTCAAGCCAAGCATGACAAAGTGAGTGGAGAGGACGGCTGAACCGTAGTTACTGATACGCACCAATATCTGTGGGGAAAAGCTGTGACCCACAGTTCTTTTCACACTAGATTGACATTTACTTGACAGTGCCAGATGAATTCTCTTCACCTTTCACTGCATGCCCTCTCACACAGACGTATGTTTGATTTAGCCCCTCTCAGGTGAAATTCTAATCTGGGGACAAAAAAGTTATTACGCAATTGATTCAGCTCTTCTAGGCAAATGCATTAGCAGATAAATAAGATCAATTTCAATTCATCTAACTTAAAATAATTATCTATTTGTCACAATTAATTTTAGGGCTTTGACTCAAGACTCTTTCATATTGATATTGAATTTCCCATTATTATACACTTAAAAACCCGCTCAATGAATTGAGGTGAATGTAAAGAATTAGTCTCTGTGCTAAATGAATGATAAAAGGGTCAAGGCAACCCGCTATAAATCTGCTGTCTGAGAGATGAAGTAACGCAGAAGCTGCTTGTTAATGTGAGGAAGAGGCGTAACTCCACTTCACAAAATGTAGCTTAACCCCATGAGTCTGCCCCCTGCTTTCCATTCACTCAGTCTTTGATTCCCAACGGCCGGGTTTCCTCTCTAGCATTCATTCCCTGTGTGTTTGTGTACATATAAGGTGCAGAGTGTCTGTGCGATATGTATAAAAGGGTAATCCTCTTTTGGACAGGGACCAGAGAAGGCGAGGCGCTCATCTTCACAGGAACTAATCACCCGATCCCGCCTGCTGTTTACAGAGTCAGTCTCGCCAGCCAAAATCAAATGCAAAGCCCATGTTAATTGCCTTAATGCTGCCTTCCTGTCAACCATAGCTTGGCATCAGTCTCCAGCACTAGGCCGCAAAATGGATTCTTTTCAATTCTTCGCTGAATACCAAAGACAAAAGGGAGTTCCTGCTCCTTTTGCAATGAGGGGCCAGAATCATTTTTTATCTTTTGTTATTTAAAACGGAACATAGTGAAACAGAAGTGAGGGAGAACAAATGAAAGTGGAGGTTGGTTCATTATGAAGGTGGAAGGACAGGAAGTTCTAGGACTGGCTTGGGTGATCATTACACCAAAACTGTTAGACTTGCTTGGGTTTTATGTTTCGGGGTTGGTAATTGAGCCCGTCCCTGTACGGTCTGCCCTAATGAGAAGCTGCAGGCCCAGGATTTGACTAATTTGTTATATTTCAGGATGATATGTCAGGTTGGTCGCTATATGGCTCATGACTTTAAATGCTTAATGAGGGACTGGTGAGACAGCCACAGACTTGGATGGCTCTTATGCAGTGTATAGCTGCTTTTGGACAAAAAACGTCTTGCAGCCTTGACTTTGTATCAAGCTCTAAATCCTTTCGTCCTTTGCTGTTGATGAAAGCCACACCCCTGAATGCTTTGAAGAGTTACAGAGAAATTTTGACTGACAGCAAAACTTGATAAACAACAGGGTCTGTTTTTTTCCCATTTCCTAAACCCAAAGAAAATATGGACAAATGTCTCCAGGGAATGAAGCGATGTCCACATTTGGTCAACAGCAAGCCAATGTCTCGTATTGTCTGAGCAATCTAGTCATCTAATGTCAATCACATAACACCCGCAGCGATGACCTCCCTTAAGCTAGCCAGCTAGCTTATCTGATGAACACTGATATTGGACTGATGATGAACGTTAGATGACACTTCTCCCTCGTGTTTTGGGATGTGAAGGAGTCACTTTTGTAACATTGCAAGCAGCAGTAAACTGTGCAGCTTTTCTGACGACAATCATTGTTTGTCTGCTTCTGCCCAAAAAGAAAAAGACAAACCAAACCTCTGTGTGGGTAACTTTGGATGACAGCTGCCACCCTAAACATGCATTTAGCTGCGAAAGCCACGTTAGCAACAGTAATCAGCTAGTAACTGGTTTAGCCAATGTTCCATTAGTTTAAAGGCTAGCCAACTCATCTACCTTCAAAAGCCGAACTCTGATTGACACCTGCATTTACAGTGGCTGTGTTAACTGTTAACCCCACTGTATCACATGATTGAAATGCAGTAAGTGCAAGCGTTGGTTGGTCCATGTGTTGGAGGAAATTTGATGAAAGTACAATTTGTGCAACAGGGACCCATAATATTTCCCACTCTTTTGATTGGAATCATTTCTGCAGTTGATGTGGAATTATTAAATGTCTGTGTTCAGAAATTGAACCAAGCAGAGAAAAAAACATGCCGGAATGTGACATACTGTATGTGCCACCATAATGCCCCTGCAGCACTGCAGTGCACTAGTTAATGATGATTAGTGGGAAGCTGCTCTTTCTCTGCCCTTCTGTTGCCAGTGGTTAGCTTTAGCACTAGTTGCTTTTGTATTAACATGTAAAAATGGAGACGTGACACATTGCTCCCGAGCTCACTCAACCCTCCTGACATCAACACAAAAGATGTGAGACACATCCTTCTACAGTCCCTGTGATGTAGACACCGTTTTAAATGTTCCTGCTAAAAACAGCATCCAGCTTCCAAGAGCACATGCAGGGGAGTTACAGTTGAAAATGATTTACGTCAACCATGACCGATTTCAAAAAGACCAAAATAGCATGGGCAAAACTTTTCATGTAGGCTTTTATTCCTATCACATCCACTGGGTCTGCACTTCAGTTTCATATAAATTTTGGAGAGTCTTGTTCAAAAATGTGTTCTTATTCTTGCTACTTCCACAAATTTCTCTGTTCTTGCAGAGCATGTATCCAGTTTAAGTCACTAAACCACAGTTGTTCATTTTCAATGACTCTCAGCTCCGGCACACCTGAACTTAATAAATGTGCCATCTTGAAGGTCCACAGAAAGTCTGATAATGAGCGACTCATTATGGTCTGGTGTGCTGGAGCATGACGACATGGGGAGCAGGCCGTGCAGCAGCCCTTCAGGAGCAGGCGTGCCACATCTGCATTAGCTTGTCCCACATAGCGCTGACAGCTTCAATGAAAAGGAAATAAAGCTATGTGCACATTATTTTGGCATCCTAATTGAGATAGACAAAAATGAGGCATACATTACTGTTCCAGAGAACAAGGTAGATTGGTTGTACTGCCATTACGTTTCTCCTATCTAGTACCTGTAATCTGTAAATTAGTTTTCAGGAGCTTGCACAGCGCTATACAATACAATACTATGTCTATTTTAGACATACATAGACATTGCTATCAATATTGTAAATGTTTATGCACATTTTTATTTTGCTGCATATGTAGCGCAATGCAACAAGCAGAGCGTTTCCAGACTAGAACAACTATTATATTAAGATACAATATTATTTGCGTAGTGAAATATAATTTTCTTCTGAGTACAGAGAGTAAGCACAATGTGATAACAGTGTTGTTCTGGGTATTTTATATTGATATTTGTTTTTATCTTTATTTAATTCAAGGGAGTGTACTTTATTTTTGACACCACAGTGCAGGTTGAACCTTTTTGTTAAGGGATAATTCATGATGTTAAAATAATTGATGCTGTTCCCACTGGGCAAAAAAAGGTCATTGATAAGAAAAGCGTAATAAAAAAATTATAGTTGTCCCAAACAATGTTCTATATTTGATTCCAGTGTGTTTTCGTGATAGTTTCAAAGTTGTAAACATATTTTGATGATTATTGCGATAATATTGCTAATCGCAGCTATTTTGGCCAGAATAATGGTGATGGAAAAATTTAATATGCCTATTACTGGCTGTCTAGCCCATTCCTTTCTCTGTCTTGTGCCAACAGACATTCCCGCATGGCCACTATCAAGAAACAAGCAGCAATAGCCCATTGTTTTTTTTCTCTGTCATGTGAATATGCCTGTAGTTGTTTATGAGCCGAGCACAGCCAAGCACAGTGTGCTTCTCATCCCTCATTCCTTCTCATTTCTTCTCTGTGCAACTACGATAACAGAATGATCTTTCCTCAACCAAAGCAAACGGGTACAGAGAAATAATTGCTTGTTCAAAATGCAACTGGGCAATTCCTATGGGTATTCATTAACTAAAGTTATCCCAGTTAATATTCTAAATAAAATATACTGATAAAAAATACACACAGAATCGGAGTCTTGATGCAAGGAAAGCAGTTCTTGTCCATCAATACATCAGTTTCATATTAGACTAATGATATATTCTTTCCAAGTAGCATTTCTAAAATAATAAAAATGCATTCAGAGGGAATAAAGTTCCTCCAATAGTTTTTTTTTTTTAGGTACTTTGACCCCTGTGCTTCATTTACGGCGCCGCCGATAAAGTTGGAAATGTCTTACATCGAACCCAGTCAAGCTGGTAAATGTTACATTTCACCCTCATGTGATTCTCATCTCCAGCGTGTCCGCCATGGGTCAGGAGCTCATCTGTCCTGAAGGAACAGCACAGCAGCTGATTATGATGGATTATGATAGATTCCTCCTTGACTGACCTCTGCAGACGGTCACGCCGTCTCCGCTGCATTACCGCACACACCCACGCACACGCATGAAAATATTGATTCTTCGTAAAGCACACTTTTCAAGAGGGAGGTACGTCCGTGCAGTGCCGAGCATTCATCGTCACGCATGGTGTCAACACGCTGTACGTTTAATTTAATATTCATATATGCGCATGTTAGAAGAGAAGATTGAGGTGACTTTGTGGTGCTCGTAATTGCTTCTTTTGCAAGTTAGCTCAGATGAGTTACAGTGGGAGTGCTGAACCCAATTAACTCGCTACAGACACACATGAAAGCACATAAATCCAGTGTTTTAAAAAAAGGGGGGGGGCAAGAAAAAAAAAAAACGAGCCTTAAGACAGAAAACATCCTTCCCAGTGGGCCATTTGTTTTCATTTGGTTTGGTGTCTTTAGCGGTGCTGTTCACAGCACTTTGGGCAGTGTGTCTCTGTCAGACCAGCCTCCATCCTCCACCCACAGCCGCCGCGCTGCATTCCATTACCGCAGATGGGACTCGCGTAGCAGCGCTGAAGAGAAATGAGGTGGATGGAGCTAATCGCGGGTGCAGACAGATGCGTGCTCAGTCACCTGGTCAACAAGCCCGCTCAAGAAAATAGATGTAGAGCAAAGGCCATCAGAAACAATGGCTAAAGTGGAAGAATGTCCGAGTAGGTGGTGATATTGACCCGGGGGAAAGCTGTGAGCGCGCATGTGACATGGAGCAGCAGGAGCGCTGGTGTGTTACATGGTGGAGAGTTAATGGGTGTCTTTCATAACATGAGCCCAATGAAGCTTTTCTCTCGGCAGTGTGAGAGTACTTTTTTCGCCATTACCATGACAACACAGAGGTCCAGGACTCGGCGTAATGAAATTAAAAGTCTGACTAATGCGGAGGGGAAGTGCGGCCAGGGGAACCTGCTTTGCCCGCAAAGTGGAATTAAGTGCCAGCCAGGACTCACGATGAACGGCAGTCGACACTGCAGTCATGTTGGAACAGATGTAAACAAATTAATACTTTTCTCACCCTGCATGGGTACGCTCAATTTCAAATAGGCAAAGGGATTGTAAAACACTTTTCCCACACATCCACTCCATGTCACACAGATGGCAGAAAGTATGAAGGGTAATAAAAAAAAGTGAGAAATCCCCTGTGTGTGCACTTATCGCTCCCACTGTAATTACCAGTTGGGGGGGGGAAAAAAAAAATTGGTCTCCTGTCATGACCTTTTTTCATCACCGTTCATGTCTTTTCCTGTCACGTTGCTTCTGTGTCTAAGTTGGCCTTTCACAGTAGGACATAGCCTGAAATTCCATTTGAGTGACCTTTACTTACAGCATCAGCTGCCACTGCAAGAACTCCTCACACAGCCTTTACCGACTAAACCCGGGCCTCTCCATTTCACTTATTACCATTTTGACTCATTTCAATTCGGCTCGATATACTGTATATTGCATTATACGGAGCGACGGAGGGAGAGAGGACAGACATCGAGGAAGAGATCGAGAGTACGGTCAAGGGCCAGCGGCACTCTTTTCCTCTCATCTGCATACTGTCAAAATAAACATTTCCCTTCATCATTTCCCTTGAACCTCTTCTCCTTAATGTTGAGTCTCACCTCCCTTTATTTCTTGCGGCGCTCACCTTGTGCTCTCTCTCTTTGTTCCTCTGTCGCTCGCTTAGCCCCGACGTTTGGCAGATATAGTTAATTCCTGCTGCTTTTCAACCCCTGCAGTGACTCCATGGCCTGGCTACACAATTAGGAGCTCATTACTTGCTAATACACAGACTAGGAGACAGACAAAGGCAGTCAGTGCCTTTTTTTTTTGTGTTATGTGCTCCTCTCCTCCATCATTTTATCTCTCTTTCTCTCTCTCTTTCTCTCTCTCTCTCTCTCTCTCTCTCTTCCTCTCTCTCTCCCCAGGCACTATTTAAGCAAAAGGGTGCAATTTTTTCTCCTCCTCCTCATCATACCCTCTGCAACAGTTCATCTTTTCCATGATGCATAATGAGTCTGCATA
The DNA here is from genome assembly GCF_902148845.1 of Salarias fasciatus. Lineage (NCBI taxonomy): Eukaryota > Metazoa > Chordata > Actinopteri > Blenniiformes > Blenniidae > Salarias > Salarias fasciatus. The sequence continues at coordinate 13,778,942 of NC_043751.1, read as the reverse complement.
TGCTGAGAAGAATTAATAGTTCAGTCTCCTTCTTTAAAGCGTTGTTTTTTTTTTAAATCAAATGGGATATACTCTCAGTCCATATATTTCTTCAACATTTCAGTTTCTGCTTTTAATTTATTTTTTGCCCTATTTATCATTAAATAGCCTAAATGTTTTTTTTAAAGGCTGTTTGTTCGACTGCAGGCAGTGTGTTTTGAATCCTCTTCCCTGGTGTTTTTTTTCTCAGGTCCTGTTCAGAGCTCAGGGTCGTCATCTAAAAGCATTTCGAGACAGCCTCACAGGTGTAAAGGCAAGGTCGGCTCTGGCAAACTCCCTCTGTGGCACCGTTTGCATCATTTCTCAGTATCTGGCCGCCACTGCTGAAATGCCAATTTACTCAGCAAGGGGTCTCGCGGCATAGCGGCGGATGAAGGGTATGTGCTGTTTACTAGAGCATTCTGCGACAGCTGACCGGATGATGAAAGAGACGCTGCAGAGGGCTGGCATTTAGTTTTGTGCCACCGATGGCTAATGTTGGAGACTGGAATTAATGGAACAGATGTTTGTTTGACAGGAGAACTTCTTTTCTTCCTGAAGTCCGATAAGCACACACAAGCCTCTAAGTCGATATTTGTCGGGCTTTATGTATGCGTGCTCATTTTCCGGCTCTTTGCGTGCGTGTGCGTCAAACAACACCGCTTTTTGTCAACATCTATGCTGTGAGCAGCTTTGCACTTCCAACATCTAAATCTCATTTTAGTCGCATCCCTCCTTCCCTCGTCTGCTACTTCTCGCTGTGAAGGTAATCCCAAGGTGATGTTAATAGGCTGGGATTCTGTTGAAATTGCCACTGTCATCTCTGAGAGGATTAGATGGACAATTGCTTGTGTGAAGCCCAAGCCAAGTGGTGGAAAAAATTTCGCAACAAAACAACTTTTTTCTTTTTTCTTTTTTCTGAAAGTGCCCTATATCCACATCCTATGAGTAAATGCTACACTGGATATTATGGCTTCACTATAGAGCTGGCACTGTAAAGCATTTATGTCCTGATCTCCATTTTAATGTAAATGCAGATGGACTCATAAACAGCAAAAATAAACCAATCCGCTGGTATTTACAGGCTCAGTGTGATCTATGATCCCAGATTAATGGGAGACCAGTGTCTGATTAATGGACCCATATTTAGCCAAGCCAGACTAATTCAGCTAGTTGTTGTTAGGATTCAAAGGCAGAGGAGGACGATAATTACCAGGCCTTGTCTGATAAAAGAGGCTGTTAAACTATTATATATTATTAACTTATAGGAAAGTGAAACACTGAATGTTGTGCTACTGCAGCCAGAGAGCAGTGCGGGGGAAAAGTTTACGTTTATATTTATGTTTCAATCAGCCTTTAAATATTCACAGGATTACATAAACAGCTTTTTAAAGAATCAGTTGCTGGAACTAATTTCCTATAATAGCTAAACTATAACTGTTCATTTTAAGCCCACGGCTGTTATTGTCTGCAGCTTCATGTAAAGGAGACAAATCATTTGTTTAGCATATTGAGTGGATTTCATAATACATTTTAAAGCCAATAATCAAAAGACTAAACTTCTCCAAACATTTTCAGTAGAGGCAATTAATATTACACCAGTTAATGGTTACTTGTGATAGTATTCAATCCCTGTTTATGTAAATTATCTCCATGAGTAGCAAAATATCTATTGTGGAAAAGAGGTTTCAATTCACCGTAATATTGCCATGTAATATTTATCTGTATACAATTTCTCTTGCGTTGATACTGTAAAATCACATATTCCAGACCACTCTTTTGGTCTGATTAGCACATTGCTTCCCTCTTCATCCCTCTCTTTGTTTTTCCTGCCGGCTGTTCTCTGGTGCTATTTCAGCCCACAGTTGTGTCATCAATAATGCAGCCGTTTTAACAAGGCTCAGGCTTTTAGGAGGGTTTGCCTTCAAGTCACTGGGTGGTCACAACCTAGCTGGGAAAAAAAAAAAAGAAAAATCTTTGATTTTGTACTGAGAGCAGAAATAAATCTGCGGCTAACAGGCATTTTATGGCTTTATTTATGTCGTTATCAAGGCTGTTTCCTTTGAACCTTGCAAATGATGGAACAGTGGAAGGCCGGGATGTCAGTGTCTGGCCGGAGATTTGTGAGACTCACTGGCTGCTTTACTGTTGGCAAAAAAAAAAAGGTAGCTGAAGAGAAAAAGTACACAGAGCCAGTGTGTCTTTCCATAAAGTCGATATCCATCTTGAACATATTTTGTTTACATTTTCACACAGAGACAATAAAGAGTATTGTGAAGCACTGCAAACAGCAAACAGCCTCGTGCTGAGCTGTGACTGTATCCTATGAGGCGCAACTCATGCTGCTTAATTTTGTGTGGCGCATGTGGACTAAGATTGGTTACAAGTGATGTTTTTTTTTTCAGGAAATATGGGCTGTTTGTTTTTTGAATAATGGTCCTCTAAATTATTGCTTTTCCACAATGTCTGTGATGAAGCTTTGCGCCATAGGAGGCGAGACGATGTACATTTATTCAGAAATACTGGCTGACATAAGACTGCAGATGCATTGTGGAAAAATATTCTATAGATAATATGCACGCTGAGATAATGATTGTTTTCTGTTTGTTGCTGTCTTGCCTTTGTTTATAGAAAGCATTGTAGCTCAATTTAATGACTTTTTCAGGCTTTTCACATCATGTAATGTTCTCTTCGGCTGACATATTCTAATGGCTCTTTGGATAGTGAGGCAATAGGTGATTATTCCTTAATATTAGACAGACTGCAGTGTATTTATTTCATGACACAAAAACAACTGCATTGATAGTGACTAATCCACTTTCATCCTATATAGATGGCACTCTAGACTTTCTTAGGATGTCCTTGGATTCCTGCTCTGTGGACGCTTACTCACTACGTCATATAAAATGTAGATTTGTATGTTTTCCTCATGATAAACTAATGGAAGGAACTTAAAGTGAGTCTACCCCTTTGTATCTCACCAAAAAACTCTGAACTTCATGAATATGCAAATAGGCCGATGCCTCTTGGCGCCCTCGCGTGTCATGTCACACCCACACTCACTGCAGTGTCACTGGTGCGATTACACTTTGAACCGCACATCCTCTCAAACCACACACTGGATCCCAAAATCAAGTCTAACTGCATTTCTCTGAGCGAGTTTCTTGCGTCTGTGTTGTGATTCTTTTGGTATTTGATTCAGCAGAATGAGTGGGTTGGAGGATTTGTGTTTCAACTGTGTTCTTTTCCTCAGGATATTGACATACGGTATACTGATATATCCATGTTTTCTAGTTGTACACACAGATGTGCAAGTGCTATACTTGTATCTTCAATGTCACATAAAATGAGAAAAGCACAAAAAAAAAAAAATATTTACTGCTGTGAAGGAACATTTTTTTTAATATGAGCCTTTAGAAAATTAACCTTGTAGTCAATAATTTCAGGTGAGGGAATAAGCACTTGAAGACTGCACTCAGTTTTTAATTAATGTAAGCATTGTCACTATAATAATCTTGCTTATCTTCATTTGAGAAGTTTTTACACTGCCACATTAGATTAAAGCTCACAGTAGAGAAGTTCATTACAACCTCAAGAACATGTTTGATTACAGCTGTGTCTGTTTTCACATCCTCCATAAACAAAGGAGTGATGATGACCAGATCGGAAGTCGATGCATCTCCACCACTCATCCTTGAAAGTGCGAAGCTCTTCAGACTCAATTAAAAATGACAAACATTGCTGCCGTGCAGCTCTGTCACAGTCTCGCTGTCTAACTTTTACAATAGTCATGATACGATCGCATAACAGCGGGTGAAGTTGTGTATTCTGAGCCATAGCTGCAGAGAGAGAAAGGTTTGCTCTGTATCCTGGCTTTCTCTGCACCGTCACTGGTATTTTTTCTTTTTAACTTGCAATAAATGATAAAGAAAAATCAAATGAATGTTAAACAGCTGTTGTCACACATTTCCTGCAGGATAACTTGCACTTACACAACAATGCTGTGTGCTGAGCTGAAGTCAATAAAATCACGCTGAATTATTGTGGTGATATTTTTACCAGCTGAGAACACATCGAATTATAGAATGTATGAAAGTGGTAAAACAGCTGCAGGAATTCTTTTATTGTGCTCCAGTTAAGATCTAAGGAGAAATTTGTGAAACTTGCACTGCCAGCTTGTTGGTTTCTGCTGCATTTAGATTTCAGTGTGTGAAAAGAAACCTACTTTTCAGACTTGGTCCACTTGTTTGAACTGTAGGTCTGTTGACTGCAATGTTGTGGAGTTCATTTATTTATTTGGACCAAAGATATATGAGCAAAACTTTAGATATTCAACTGACCCAGTGGCATCAACACAAATGTAAAGTTGCTCTGCACCTGTTTCGTGGTTGCTATTCTCTAAGTAATAATTAATTTTTATTCTAATATCAAAATCTCCTAAAGACATGAGTTTATTTTCAAACGCAAAAAAATAGTTTTTTTTAGAAATCCATAAAATTACCTTTTTTTTCCTCACTACTTTTCATGCATGATTTTTTTTTCTTGCAACTATACAAATCTGTTTAATTTTAAATGTGTCAGCAGCACACAGGTTGTTTCATGTCTGACTGCAACGTCCACAAGTGGCGTATCTGCTCTGCAGGATTGAAAATTTCACATCATACTATTGCTATCCGTGCTAACATTTGTACACTGACGTTTTCGTTTAGCTAGCTGTGAAGGAAATGCCATTTAGTTTATTTTGAATATCATGTGTTCCTTACTTCTAAACTCTCCAAATCTCTGCATACACTGTTATATTTCCATTCTTAATAATGTCAGTGCAGGACATAAGGCATGTCAGTCCCTACTTGGCATAAACGCACTTTCGGTTTGAAGTTTCCACATCTTAATTGTGTTTGCCGAATTTGATCCAAACTATTTGTGAAGTCACAGAATGCATTCGCATACTCCCTAAAATATGATTCACTGAGCACTGGAAAACTTTCCGCCCTTCAGCAGATGAATATGAAAACAGCCTTCTAGTTTTAAACTCTGCTCATACATCATTTGGCACAGTGAAGCTCAAAAACTCAGCCGCAGGAACAAGGAAGGGAAAAAAAAACACACAGTTTTGAGTGCAGGGGCGCTTTGAACAAGACAGGTCAACAACATTATGTAAAGCACTTTAAATTTAAAGAGGAAGTTGTGGTGAAAGGAAAGGACGTTTATGGCCGAACCGCCGGTCTTTAAGCTATGTTCAGCGTTTGAAAGGACCTTGGAGTTCTGTTGATTTTGGGTTATTTTTGAGCCAGTACTGACTAATCATCCTAAGCTGTCAACAAATGTGGCATTTCAGCAGCTTTGTGTGACGAAGTGTAAACATGGTTTTATTGGGATCATTGAGACAACACAGGAAAAGGTGTGAGCCCGAGGAGATAGAAGTTTTTAATACTGTGGGTGAAATACAAACATCAATTAAATGGAAATGGTTTTTTTTTCTTTCTATTTTCAGTAAAGTTTCTCATTTATATGGCTACTTTCTCAAAACTATCACAGAAACAACAGAAATACTAAAAACAATATTGTTTTTAGTGTCACTCGAGGGTGCTGTTTTTATGTAATATAACCACCCACAAACGCAGGCAAAGAGCAGTATGCTGCAAACATTCCAGCTCTTTAATCTGTTTCTTTGTTGTTTTGGCATGCTCAGCGTCGAGTGCAAGGTAAGTATGTTTCTTGACATGTGATGCAGATGATGCAATAGCGAGTGTACACTTTATTGGAGAAGTGCCATTAAGTTAAGGGTGAACAACAAACTGTTCAGTTTTCTTGTGCATGCTCAAAACTATTTAATACAACTGTAGAACACATGCACAGTAACAGCAATTTCTGGAACATTCCATTTTTTTATTGTTCACAAGGAGGAGCATTTTCAAAAATTTCATTTGCTGTGTAAAGCGCACACCCAAAATGCAAAAAAGTTTGCGGTTTTCACTTGAAATCATGTAAATGAGGATTCTGTTGAAAACTGAACTTATCAATATGTCTTAATTTGCAAGTTGCAACTATACACAAGTAGACTTGTGCAAACTTGTGGAGGTTTTCTTTTAAAGTTTATTGCAGGTTGGTACATATTATAGCAATAAATTGCAGCGATTGCTTTAACAAAACTCTGCCTTTAACAACAAAGCTAAGTTTCACTCTCCTCATCCTGCCCTGAGGATGGAAGCAGCGTAAAACAAAATAACCCAGAGTGAAGAACGCGTTTGCCGCTCTGACCTCTCATATCCATCTTCTTCTAGTTTTGGAATAACAGAAGTTGTTGCTGAAAGAAGACTTGCTCACAGCCGGTTTTCTCTTGTGAAATGGTCTTACTTTTTAGGCTGTTCTGCACATTAAAAGGATCTCAGAGAAGATGGCCCACATATTGAGTAAACCAGTCTCCTATCAAGTGAACAATAATGTTTGACAAGGATGTGGGGATCCAGCAGCGTACGCACATCAAATAGGAAGCATATAGGACAGCAGCGTCATGCATACATGATCAGTGAAAGCATCTCAGGGTTTCTGACTATGAGTAGCTTGATGCTAGACTCAGATAGTCTTTTTTAAATAAAAAATTGTATATTTCTTTTGAATTATAAATCGATAGGATGCAGCGGTAGCCATATGCTAAAACTCCTTTATGCAGTTTGATATTTTTATTTACAATACTTAATATTAATATGCTTCTAATATTATGCCAACATTCCGCCTGCTACAATTTTTGATATTTGACCCACAGCTTCCGCTGAGATAAACTTATCTTTGAGTCCTCATGAGAGTTTGTTCTTATTTGTGTTTGGAAAATATAAACTGGCATATACAATTATGTCTAGAATTACCAGTGATGGTAATTCCACCTACTATCACTTTTAGATGATTGTGTGCAACTGTGGGATGATGTGCAATCACCGTCTCCATGCATCCATCGTATATACATTTTTATCAATTTCAGAGCTGAAAAAGAAGTCAAATCAGTCCACCACAGGGCAAACACAAGTCATTATTAGCTTTAAACATGTTTTTGACCACTAGGCCGCAGTAGCCTCAGAAAACCCATGTATGTAGAAAACAGCCCAATACAAATAGTAAGTAAGTTTGTAAAATTTATTTATTTAGATCAGCGTCACAAAGTGCGTCAGAGTGGCAAAACATCATATGAAGATCAGAGATGTAAAGATAAGAGAACATTCAACAGATCATGTAACATGTACAGTACATACAAACAGAGCAATAACAAATCATATAGACAGTACATTTTACTGCCAAGACAGCGCTGTCTTTAACCGTGCTATGCCAATTTTATCTATTAATTTTGATTAGGTAACCAGAAGCATCAGTATTTGTTTTGTTTTTTTTGTATGTGTGTGTAAATGTTTTCACCATGGTAACAAATTACTGCCCAGGTAGATGCATTTTTTATGCAAAAGCCAATTTAACAGAATGAATGTACAACATGCACCAAAGACCTTTTAGTTCTTTTAAGTGCATTAATGTTAAGCAAGTATTATTAGGCCTGTAGGGCATAAGATCTACTTAATGACTTTTGATTTGACTGTCTTTACAAGCTTAATTGCATTCTAAAGCTGTTTTCTCTCTATTTTCTTCATCAGGTATTCACTGAATTATTGACTGATGTGAGTGAGCACAGCATGCAGCGAGTCTCCCTTCCGGGGCTGACTGACCTCCATTTAGCAAACAAAATATTTTATGTATGTTATTTATCTAATTAATGTACACTGGTTTAATTTCAGCTGTAAAAATTTTCCAACTTGCACTGTGCTCTTCATGCATTAAAATTAAATTATGTTTGAACTGAACTGGGAGTTTTGCTCAATTACTCTTTTAGCTTTAGTTTGTTGATTGTTTATTTAAGCTTTTATCGCCAGCTAACAGTGCAAACAGAATAGCAACATTGCAGGTTGCGAAGCTGGTGGCATCCCGGTTCAAGTCCAGAGGATTCATAGCGAACGATTCATCCCGATTCACCACGAAATACTGAAAGCGTCTCAGAGTGAGACTAACCGGTTTCATATTATTCCGGCTTGCTGTCTGTTTCCATGCATGACTGCTCTTTTCTCTATCTCCCCCCCGTTAAGGCCTTACTTGCTCTGTTGCTCTGTGCTTATGCTGCCCTCCCTGTGTGTGTGTGTGTGTGTGTGTGTGTGTGTGTGTGTGTGTGTGTGTGTGTGTGTGTGTGTGTGTCTGCAGGGTGCCATTAATTGATGCAGGCCAGGTTCTTTACACTTGTGCTTATTTATGCTGGATGCCTTAGTGAGCCAAAGGAACAGGAGGGAGCATCTTTTCCTCTCTCTGGGAAGTTCTTTCCTCTTTTTTTTTTTCCCCGAGACACATAAACACACATGCGACATGCGCACACACAAAGAAAGATAGGGCTAAATCACCTCCACCCCCCACTGTGCATCACAGCCTCCAGCTTGTGCAGCCAGCCCATTAAGAGTCTGGCGTAATTGAAAAATAAGTTTCTATCCTTGAGCCTGGAAAAGCTAGTTTTTATTCAGAGCTAGGCCGTATTGATTCACTCCTCCCTTATCCTACTACACAACCAGACCTTGCTGTCCGTGTTTGTATTGACATTATCAGGCAGTAAAGTAACTCGGCCGACTCTTTTCAGCTCCAAACAGAATTTCACATAATTCACTTGAGACTCGCTCCTCCTCCCCCCAAGCATGATGGACAAAGAGCTTTCGTTTAGGGAGAGTTGAAAAGGAGGGGCTTTCTGTGGGAAGAAACCTTTTTTTTTTCTATTCTCTTTCTGGAAAGCTCGAAATCTCTCCCTGATAAACATTTTATTGTGATGCTTCTCCCAAAGCCTCGGCATTACTTTGACTCCAAGTCTAGCTTACAAAGTCCACAAAGTCAGACCAATCAATTCTCCTGTGCCGTTTCAATCTGAGGCTCAACCTTTTACCCTCGACTAATCAATGCAGGTTAGACATCTAAGCCTGCTGAGGAAGATGAGGTTAAAACAGTAACAGCCAAGCCAATAGTCATCTCAGATATAGATTTATATCACTGACCTTTCATGTGCAGAGCAGAGGGAATAGAACTTGCTTAGGGCAGCTATTACTGGAAATCCAGGGGCAGAAAATGATGCTACTGTCCACCTCTCGGTTCCATTTTTATTACCTCCCTGCCTTTTTCTGTCATAAATGTGCCACGAGTCCAGTTGTATCTTGATTTTTATTTGTTTCACTTGCCTCTTGCTCCACCTTTGTCCCTTCGCGGTGGAAACGTTTAAAAGCTCCCTCCCACATACTGTTGGTGAACTCCTCGTGACACCTCTCTGCACTTCAGCTGAACAGAGCTGTCCTGCCTCTGTCCAGCATCAGAGCATCGTCCACGGTGTGTTGCTGCCAGTGGCAAATCCCAAGGTCGAAACAGGCCTACGGTGGTCTTACAAAGGAGGTGAGGCCTTGATATGCTTCAAGGTTTATTAAACTTTCAATAGGTGCTGTCAAGAGTAATATAGATTTTATTACCAAATTAGCTGTGCAATGTTGGGATTGCGTCCTGACATTTGGCATGAAAATATTCATGAGACCTGGAAGACAGTAGCAGATGTGGGTGGATTGACCTGTCTTTGCATATTCAGCGAATTGCTCAGGGTGCTCCAAAGTCTCCAGGCTGCCATTTCCTGAAATCATTATGTATGAAGTGTACCCATGGAAAATCCTGGAATGAAAGTTGGAGGCTTGCCATTTATGCATTGACCTGATTTTTGCTTGTTCAAATGAGCAACTGAAGTCAAAGATGATGAATAATTGACAAACCTTTTAAGAAATTGTGGGCGCATGTTTCCCAGAGCTTTCCAGTTACTCATCCACAACAGTTTAATTCCATATTTGTGTTTGCATCTCGGTACACAGGCATGATTTTTTTTTTCTTGGTTTAGACATTTGTCAACGTCAAAATGTCTGTTTTCGTTAAAGAGCCTGTTTGTACTTTTTCCATGACATCTGTTGTTTTTGTTTGTCACAGATCATATACATATAAATATATGACATGATGTTTCCAGTTTTCATTGACACTGAACTTAGGATATTCATACGTCGACAAAGCCTCATAGTTACAGCGTTGTAATACCTCCAGTGGTTTTCAACAGACTTTTCTGAAAGGGGTTTCCTCACTTGAACCCTCTTAAAACCTGTATGTATATAAAGGATTAAGTTACTTATGATTAAGAGTCTGCAGTGTGTAATGAACTGCTCGGTGAAGTGGGCAGCCAGAGATTAGGCCAGATTTTCTTACTAGCCAGCTTCAAACCAACAGCTGTTATCAGTCCAGTGGATTTGTGGACATTGCTACATTTTAATAGAGTCTGACTGTGTCCTCTGAGCAAGCAGGTAGTTTATCAGTTATGGCAAAACACAGAGACTGGCCTTGGATCTTAAAAAGTTGTTGCATTTATAGCACCTACACTTTACTCACTGAACACTGGATGCCCTATTCTTTTGACTGAGGTGCATTGAATGTAACTTTCAGACATATTTTTGAAGTGTTCCGCTGGTCACTGAAAGCCTGAATGATATTGGCTACATTTACATGGTCACTTCTGCTCAATCCCATTTTCCGTTGGTGACGAGCGCACATGATCTCACATTCAGCTTTACCTGGAGGAAGGATTCGTTTTCAAGCTATTTCTATTTTTTGTTTCTTTTGAAGATGCAGCACTAAAGAAACCTTGCTGTGGAGCAAGGACAGCTTTTACTTGCATTGCTGTGTTGACACTGTTGCGTTGCCAACACCATTTTCTTTAAACGGCGTGTTTGTAGCACACGTTGCGACGTCGTGTAACAGATGGGTTCAACAGGTACATTATATTTAAACAAAGTACTCCTGCACAAATTAATTGTGTTCATGATATAGTGCATCTCCGTCTGTTTCTGTTTGCACACGATACCTGTTAATAATTTATTAATTCTGAATATAATACTCAGATCTAATTCGAGGAAAGCCATTAAATCTGCATGATTTTTTTTTAATTATGTTAAAAACTTCACCAATTTTGCAGGTAAACTTATAAGGAAAGACATATTTACATATTTATAGATATGGATTTTCAATGAGAGAAATAGAGTTGGTGTGATTTAAAGAAATAATTTAACAAGGTGATTCAATCTGTTATAATATAATCCCATCCACCTTCCCATCGCTTCCCTAATTGCACATCAAGTAGAATATAAATCAGCATGAGGCAATGAAACATTACATTTGGGATTGTTTTGCCTTTAGAATATTCCAGATTGAATTTCAGTATTATTCAAGGCCTCTGGGAAATTAGGCCTGTGTTTATGCTGAGAGTTCGTTTTTATTTCAAATTATAACCGAGGTAAGAGGCGCTCTCTGCAAAGAGTAGCAGCGACGGCAGCTGAGCCAATATTGTGGAAAGAGAGGATTTCACCCAGGGTGAACCACTGAAACTTTATGGGAGTGATTCAGACTGAAAATGTAAAATGCTAATTTAAACAGTATCCCGCTGACGTCTCCACTCTCCACGATTTAACAGCCTAAACGGGAATTTAGTGGACGCAGACATGGTGAAGGGTGAGGGACAGGAGGCAGACGATGGGTGTACAGAGGCAAGGGTAGCATAGTCAATATTTACTCTGAGTAATTGGCCCACACTTCCCTCGTCATCCCCGTCTTATCTCCTCCACCATGTGACCACAGCAGTACACACATTGTAGGACCGCTCTGCCCCCAGCTATCCACATCATGATGGTTAAAAACATACGAGATGACGGAGGGAGGCTCTATGCATCGGCACGGTTGTCTCCATTAGAAGTCTCCGGGTCACCTTGGGACTGTAGCAGTGTCCATGGAGGAAGTGCAGCGACTTATTATAGTGTTTCTCTCATGCGCACTTCTGTAATGAGCTGTGTAGCTACACTTACTGCGGTAATGAGGTGTACTTGTTCGTTAGCTCAGCGGTAAACCACTGTAAGCATTGGGGCTTATTACGGCATCGATGGAGTGACAAGGGCATCGGGATAAGATGTGTTGAGCTTGCCAAAAGATGGACTCACAATCTGGATGCGAGAAGTGCTGCCTGCAAAAGGTTTGCTTTTGGCGGTGTCAGAGACTCGTGGGAAAAGATGAGCTGTCTGTCAGCCATCTTTCTTTTTTTGCTCTTTTGGCCGTCTCTCAAACACAGTCACTTACACACACAGCACACAGTCCTTTCTCTGTCCTTTCATGCTCTCAAAGCAACTTTCCAATTAACCTGATACTTCAAGCAGTCAGCTCTTTGAAGTCATTTTACGTGGTTTTCCTCAGTTCTGCCTTTTGTGTGACTCTGTATTCATATTTTTCTTCTTTGTTGTCTTTTGCAGTGAACTGTATATGTCTGAGTGCCTGCTTGTTGGTCTGTGAACGCTTATGAAAAGCTCTTGGAGAGGTATACACCAAATGTGAAAACTTTTAGGTGAACAAAGTTTGATGTGGTCAAAAAAGTAGAGATTCGCTCTTAAAAAAAGATGAAAAAGTTGAAGATGAACAGATTTTGCGTGAAAGTATCCCATTGAAGAGTTGCATGATAAGACACAGATGGCATTCTGTTGCTTTAAAGCTGTTGGATCATTAAAAGCTTTGCCCTCTTTAGGACCTCCATGACCCCTAAACAGTTTTAATTCATTCATCTGCATCTCCGCCATTCCTGCCATGATTCTGAGGGATCTCAATGTTTGGGGGGCTGAAGGAGAGATGCAGATATGAACGAATGAACTGAGGGAGTGAGCGTCCTTGTAAATTATTGATAGTGGAGATTAATGTAAACATATCGATGCTTCAGAGTTGAATTAAAAGAAAACTGTTCAAAGTCACGTTTGACTACACGAGATGTGGTAGTGAGTGTAAAGGCAACGACGCTCTGCTGAAGATCTGGCTAGTAGTCTGCTCCGTAGTGACGCCACGCACTATAAGATCAGGAGAGGAAGATCCGGTTGTGTGTGCCAGGTTTTAGCTGTCCCTCAGAACTTTTCAGTTTTAATCACATCCAACCTGCTCACTCCGTATGACAACCTCAGCATTTTTATTTCTGCTTCCTCCAGCGCCGCTGCCACTAAGAGGTGTCACACTCATTTTCGTTCAGGGGCCACAAGCTGCTCATTTTCATTTTGAGTTGGCTGGACCAGTAAAATAGTGGCATAATAACCTAACTTCAAAGTTTTTCATTGTTGTGACTGTTAATAAATATTTGATAAAATCTATGTTATTGCATAACATTTCAAAAGTACCAAAAAGTATTCCAGTCTCAACAGAAAGCCAGTTTGATAATACTATCTCATGCAAAACACATTGAACTGTCCAAAAATCATCTATAACAGTTGCATTTTGCCGCCTTTTGCCTGCACGTTTTTAGAAATTCACCCCAATAACAAGACTTCGAGGATCATGCTGGCTTGCTATCAATAAAGCTTTCATGGCAGTCCATTGATATCTCAGCTGCTTCTCAGAAAAACTGTGTTAAAAAGTTGATAGTTTCTTTGCTTGGTGGTTTGGCGGGCCAGATTGGAACCTCTCGCGGACCGACTTTGGCCCACAGGCTTTATGTTTGACACACCTGCTCTAAACCATTCATCACGACAGGTCTCATTACTGTTTAAATCCAATAAGAGATGATTATTTTTAGTTGACTAAAATGTATAATCAGACTGAGAGGACTGTTAGTCTTAATACTTTCTCATGAATTTCTCTTGAAGCTCCCTTTTCATCTCTCAACTTCATCTTTGTGCATTGCAAAAGACAAAGGAGGAGTTTGCATCATCCCCACAGAGAACTGAAAGGGCCATTCTGTCTCATTTAAATATGGATCTATACATGGCTTCCAGTGCCAGCTGTGTCGAAAGGCATCGAGAGAAGGATGATGCAAGAGCAGATTATTTCTGCGTGTCAGATACTTAGTCGTTTTCTGGGAGCCCGCTCCATCAGCCGAGTGAATATCAACTAACTGCTGAAAATGTAATCTTTGGATATGAATTCACAAAATCTGAAAAAAGACATTTTGTGTGTGTGTGTGCACTAGAAGTCATGTAGTGTCTCTGTAAGGATTCATATGAGAAAACAAACCTAGTTTTCTCTGCCGAAGTGGGAGGTATCTGATTTATTTTGGAATTTTGAAAGAATTGACAGATCATCCGCTCTTCAAGCATCACGACAGTGCGACGGGGATCACATTACACCATCCTTAAGGGAAACACGGGAACTTTGGAGGCATTGTTTTATTTCTTTACTGCTGTTTTATTACCATTTTTCTCATTTTCACATCACTGCCCTTCATGAAGAAATAAAGGGGGGGCGTTGTACAGGTCCAAACTCTCTCACAGCAGGTTCACCTTCCGCCTGTTGCTCACAAGTATAATGAAGTGACTTACCAACTGAACCCAGTTGCTGCGCTGCGGCGTAGAAATGCTCCCCAGTCTATCTAGAACTCCTCATTACTGCCACATAGTTTTGTTTACGGGCTAACCTGCTCGCCACAAAGAGGCAAACCTCAGCCAAAAGGCCATGTTTCACATTCCAGCCCATTATCCTGCAGCTGCACTGCGTCAACTCCAAATGCCCCAAACTAATTCAGGGCGCATGCTTCTGTGTGTTTATTTCAGGTCTGTGCTTGTATATCAGTGTCTGAGGTGTATTGAGGTGCATATCTGCTCTGTTTGTATACGAGTGTTTTTTGGTGTTTGTATCCTCATGTCTCCTGTTATGATATTGCCCATACTGTTAACACTGAATAATAATTTTCAAATAAAACCTATTGTTTAGTATTTGTTCATCTTTAGAGACAGGAGATATTTGCAGTCTTCCATTTTGGCTGGAATGACAGCTGTATCCCCCCTACCTGTTTGATTGCACCAATACTATATCTTGTCATCCTTATCGCTGTGTCCCTTCGTGTGTTTATCAATCCAGAGAGCCAGCTGCTTCCAGGGAGCAACTTCACCACAGAGTGCAACAACCCCGGGAACTTCATGTGTGGAGATGGGAAGTGTGTCCCGGGCGGGTGGCAGTGCGACGGACTGCCGGACTGCTTTGACAAGAGTGACGAAAAAGGCTGTCGTAAGTCCCAGCAGACCCCTCATTATCTTTGCCTTGACCTCCTGTCTGTGCGCGTCAGCACTGAAAAGCTGGATGGTCTGTTCAGCGCACCGTCGTGTTTTGAACTCTTCTCATTCTCAGGCTGTAGTTCTGCCCTCTTCTCTGTCCACAGACACGGCCATGAGGCCTATTTAAACCTCATTCTCTGCCAATTTAAATCAACCTCCCTCCTCAATCCTCCAATTTCTCTCCCCCACAGCGTGCACCCATTCCTCCCCCCTCTCCGCTTGTCTCTTGGCCCCAGTTTGGCATTAGGGCGAGACTTAATATCATCAAAGCAAAGGCCGATTGCCTCTGTGTGCACGAATAGTGGCACATACATAATTCTACTGTAAGGCTACAGTAATAGTTCACTTTTGATCCCTGCATTTAGTCGGCTTTGATCTTTCTGGTCTGCTGCTCCGCCTTTTCTCCCTCCCTATCTCATCCAGAGCCCCACATAAGGATTGGATTGCTGATGAAGATTGACTTTGAGGCGCTGCCACAGTGCATTGACCCCCCCCCCCCCCAATTTCCCGACATTTTCGTCTCTCTCATCTCCTCGCCCTCCTGTTTTCACTCCTCTCTTCATCTCATCTGATGATTTTTTTTGGCTTTTGGCTCGTAATTTGCTTTGCGGAGGCTTGTTTTCAGTCTCCTGCAGCAGTTTCTTTCTTCTGACCAAGCTAATTCTCAGCCAAGAAGCAGAAAAAAAAGGAAAATTACATATGGTTTCCCCTCCGTTCTGTCACCTCTCGTCTTTTCTCCCTTCTTCCCCTCCTCAAGCAGTCACTTCTTTTACTGCTCTCGCTTGTTGGCAGCTCGGGGAACAGGCAGGCAACTTGTCACAAAGTTGTGTCCCAAGGCACACACATTCACACACACCCTCCATACACACACATACAGGCACGAATGCACTCGCACACTGCCTGGATTGCTAAACTTTTACAGTTATCAATCATTTTTTGCCTGGTCATTAAATGTGAATATGCAGAGCTGTCTAATATATTAGGCTCTTTTCATTACGTATACCTCTGCCAGACATACTCGCTTCTTGTTTATTTCATTAATGCTACCTACACGGACAAGTTCTGTGGCCCAGATTCTCATCACTCAGTGACCTTAAACTGTCAACACCTGTCAGACCCGCAGAAAGAGTATTTGGATGCACTTGGAATATTTGAATCAGAATTAGATTTAGTCAGAGTTCATATTCTACCAATCATGCCAGTGAATTTTAAGCTCTTTGCTGCAAATACTTTAAGTTTTTTTGTTGTTGTTTTTTTTCTTTCTTGCCCATGGGTGTCATTATTTCGACTTTATTGTGGTTAAAATGAAAAAAAAAATTAGTTATCACCCGGCATCACAGTCAGCTTTCCTCTGTTGTCAGAGGACTATTTATGTTTGTTGCAGACATCTACATTATCTGTTCTGGCGTAAGTGGGCCTTATTATCCTCAAATAGAAGGCTAGTTGTCAGTCGATATCTTTGGTGACTCCTCCACAAAAAAATCCCAAGACAAATCTCTGGCTCCATTACAGGCTCTGCAGAGACAAACAGACAAGACAGACAGATGGCGGTATGGGAAACAAGGGAGTAAAGGAGGGAGAAGGGGCCGGAAGGAGGACTCATTACGGTGGCTTCACCAGGATTTCTGTCTGCATGTGTATTATCTGAAGAAAACACAATGCCTGGAAACTTTGAGACTGCAGCTTTCGAGCCTCTGCAAGAAGATCATAATTAGTCACCCCCCCTCCAACAAAACCCACACACACACTCCCGGTTATGTATATATTTAACAAAGTGGGGTGTTGGATTTAATGGAAGACAGTTTGTTGACTTAGCTTACTCTCCTTCTGTCAGAGACCGGCATGATTAATGAGTCTGAGTGCAGACTCCTCAGCAAATCACCCTCATTTTAAACGTAATATTACCATCAGACTGACTTTCTTTACCTTTATACACCCGGATATCACATAGTGTATCTGATTATGTCCGACCGCTGTTCCTTCCAATCACAGTAATCACCATCGAGGCAGAGCAGTGTTGACCACTGCAGGATATTAAATTTCCTCCCGTCTTTAATATGAGCGGATGGCTTCAGTCAGGAAGATCCCGTGAACATGTGCTATATCGCGCATTCATGGGAAAATTAACATATTTCATACATAATTTTTAACCAACCTCTCCATCTATTTGAAGTACCTGGAAATGCACTGCCGTAACGTTCCACATCGTTAACGTTTTAGCAATTCTGCGCTTGTTAGACATCGACAGTGTGTTGTCAGTGTGCATGCATGCATACTCAATGATTTAGTGTGTGAAATGTGTATAATATATACATCTCTGGCTCATTTTTCTGCAGCCTGTTTTTTACCTCATGCGCTTGCAGTAAAAGACAGCTGCAGAGTAGATCCTCTGTAAGCTTGTGTTGTTTAGCCAGCAGATCAGGCTGAAGTGAGTGTTTCCCATCCAAGAACCACCAATCTGGAGCCTGAAGTAAAGGTCACTTGTGGTAACAGCTCTCTGGAGTCCCATTAATGAGAATTTTGTTTATGAAAAAACACACAGCCAAGGTCAGTTTTGACTCAGAATTGAAGTTTTTCTTTTTAAGGTAAACATGCAAACATACTTTTCTCTATGTCAGAAATCTGCAAAAAAAAAAAAAAAAGTTTTTTTCAAACACACTCTCTCCAGAGTGTAATGTGGTGCAATCAATCCAATTAGTGCAAAAGTGATGCAAGACAGATCCACCCAGGCATGAACTTGAGATGACACTTTTTGATTTTTGTCTTCTTACCAGCAGTTAACTTCTTTCTGCTTTTTTTTCTTTTTACTTGACCTGACTTTAATTTATTTGAGTACTACCCGTAAGTAAGGAGATTTGGAGGCGAATCGTGCAAACCCAGTCTGCATCTACTTGCCTCAATCTATTTGTTGTAATAGTGTCCCAGACTGTTCTGCCTGACAGGCCAAAAATATTCTCCTGAATGGCCAAGACTGTTTATTCACTTGGAAAAGACAGGCTTCTGTCTTACTCCAGCATTCTGCTGCTCCCTCAAGCAAAGGGGTCAACTTGAGCCATGTAAATACTTTTTTTTACTGGCTTTTAAATAACTGTGCTGAGAGAGAAAGGTAATATCTTCACACAAAGTATTATTGCATTAAATATGCAGCTCACTGTAATACTGTCCTGCTGCGTGTGACTCCAGGACCCCCGGCAGTACACATCGTTTTTATCCATCCAATTTTTTTTTAAGGCAAGCAGCCTCTACTTTGCTATTCAGCTCAGATGAAAACTGGTTAGTAGCTTTTTGAGTAGTGACCACATGCATGTGTTTTGGCAGGTTCAGAGGTCTTCAAGAAGACGTTCAGGGACAGCCTGCTGAATATTTTCCCCATTCAGAAGTACCATTTTCCTCTCTGGTGTGGGTACGACTGCAGTCCGGGAGAGCGTTAGACGAAATGGATGCTGGCAGAGGAGGGAAGGGGGCGAGCTGACTGGGCTTGCGTGGCCTCACAGCCAGGATTAGCCTCTTTGCCCCCGTCTTGGGAGGGCACGTGCAGACAGCAGAGGAGGGAGATATAGAACGGCCGAAGGGGTGAGTTGACATGATGTATGAAGCAGAAACGGCTACTCAGAACGAGGGGAGTCAGAATTGTTGTTAAAGGAAAGAGAAAAGACAAAGAAGCAAATTTCAAAGTGCTGACTGTGCACCCAAAAAGGTCTGTTTCCCCCGACAACTCTAACAATAAGAACTCTGCTTTTAATTCAAAACACCGTCACTCGAGCAGAATATCAAAATCAGACTTTATTAGCCAAACAAAAGTGTCCAGTTTTTACCTTTTTTTTTTCTTTCTTTTAAGCATTTACATGTTGTATCTTCAGCCATTCTGTGCTTGTCACTGGCTGTTTTCACAAATAAGTGAAATATGCCTACTTTTGCACTCAGACTTTGAGCACATAACTGTGTTCACACTGTCGAGTAAACGAAAATGCAGTGTGCTGTGAGCGCCCAGATGGCGAGCTCAGAAAGTTGAGTGTAAAACACTTGACACTTCTCACATTCAAGGCTCGCTGTCTTGGCTTCATAGTGAAAACGCGGGAAGCTGCAGCTGTCGTGGCATCATCACTGATCAGTTTAGACTAATGAAGAAAGATAAAGAACTAAAACGCTACAAATCTGTTTATGAAGTTTCTACTAGAATGTGCCGTGTTTGTCATCTCCCGTCTTCAGCAGTCATATTTAGCCGCGGGTCATATATCAAGCAACATATAATTTGTGTGGCTTGATTTAAAAAAATTAGAAATGTTTGCAGTGTTGTGGTCTTCAGCTTCATTTGAAAGTCAAGCCAAATGCATTGGACTGATGGGATTGTTACACTTGATCT
This sequence comes from Salarias fasciatus, assembly GCF_902148845.1. Taxonomy (NCBI): domain Eukaryota; kingdom Metazoa; phylum Chordata; class Actinopteri; order Blenniiformes; family Blenniidae; genus Salarias; species Salarias fasciatus. The sequence goes on along the minus strand of NC_043751.1, from coordinate 13,759,409 downwards.
GTCTTAATCAGTTCGTCAGTGATGATCGCACTGAAGGAATGGTGAGCAGCAGAAAGTTTTCCAGCCATTTTAAGAGTATAATGATATTTAATATCATTTGGAAGTTGTCATGACATAGTGCTCTAGTTATTAATCTAGGTAGCCATGCTCAACAATCAGAGTAAAAATAAATTGTCACAATGAATCCCTGAATTATTTGAATTCCCCAAATAATACTGCATTATTGCTTGATGTATTCTTATTTATTGTTTTGTTCTTACTCCTTTGGTATCTTAATATACTATTCAATTATTCTACACTGTGTGGCGCAGTGCTGTGAAGAATTGTCCTTCAGGATTGATAAAGTATAATCGATTCCATTTTATTCTATATACAAAAGCCTGGGGCAGCTTCAATGGTGCTGTTCAGTTTTACTTGTTTGCTGACCTCCACCAAATTCTCATGAGACTTTGGGTTTAAAATAGCTCCGAAGCACTTTTCAACGACAAAGTTCTCCTCACCAGCAGCGGTGGAACTCTTAAAGAAAACAACACTTGAGACAGATTGGTTCCGATTTAGATCTCTGGACAAACACAAACCAAACTCGCCATGAGAAGAAGAGTGGGCGGTTTGAATTAGAGATGTTTGTTAATATCATCAGTAGAGTGACCGAGGCGCAGGCTCCAAACTCGCAGATCCTTATAGCTCTGTCAGAGGGTTTTATTTCCCTCTGCCCTGCTTCACTGCGAGTGTTTGTATTTGTGGCACTGTGTGGGTGTGTGGTTCAGGGAGACTCAGTGGAAAGAAAAAGCAGGTGATATTAGGAGCTGCCATTTGCGGTACTTAAACTGGAGCGCCTCTTGGTTTGTGCACTTTTGTTTTCTGTCTCGCCGGAAAAAACCCTGTCAAGAGAGCAAAATTGAAACAGAAGAACTTGGAAAATACAGGGTGTGTGTAGAGCAGTAATGTGAGGAAAAGTGTGGAAAGCCGAATAAGGTTTAATGGGACCGAGTCTGAAGAATTCCAAGAGCTTAATGGTTGACTGATCAATAGCCTGGTGTAATTAATACTGGGGAACAGGGATAAAATATTCAGTAGGGTCTTACAGTCTCTCGTTCTGACTCTTGCTATGTCTCCCGGTCTTTCTGCTATTTCAGACTGAATACTGTTCCTGATTCATTGATAGTCACAAATTAGGCAAAATGATATCTTTGAAATCTTCAAAGGCATAAAAAATGCTGCCTTGTCATTTTCGAAGACAATGTTGAGCACGACCAATTCAAACAAGGAGATTCTAACTGTATTTTGCCGTCTATGATGAATATTGCAGCAGCGCTCTCATCTTTCGGATCAGCCACCGTTTTTTCGCAATTGCCCTTGCTTTTCATCCCCTTTTATTGGAAATTGTTGAAAAATTACTGATATATTCCTCATGCTGTTTGATGGAGCCAAACCAGCTGCCTCATCTCACGCAGAGTCGGATGGTTTTGTTGAGCACCTAAATGTTTGGCTCTTGAGATGAAGGGAGCTATATATTGTTGCATTGCCTCTCACAGAAGACTATTGTATTGTCGGAGTGTGCAGCGCTCAGACAGTGAAATGTACGGAGTGATTATTTTGATCCCCAGGCCGGCTAGACTGAAACTACTTGTGCCCTTCTTGCTTACACCCTGACTCCATTACCTATTGATTTCCTCCCCTCAGAAATGCTCGGCAAGGTCAGAGAAACCTTTTGAAGTTCTCGGCTGTCTCTGCTCTCGCTCGGCTTCGGTTTTCACTGTGTTTTCTTTCTTGTTAGTCACTTTTTCCAGTCCTCCGTCTCCTCACTCTGTCAATCATGCATGCCCATCATCACTGAGCCTACCTGTGCTGAACAAGTTATTCTGCCCTCCGAGGAATCGGGGAAAAAAAGAGAAAGGGGGAGAACTGTGGAGGGCATAGAGGTGTGTATTGGGAAAGAGTAAAGCGTACAGGAGTCGGTCTGTTGGATTCAGCCTGACATGAATGCAGAAGTCACAAGGGAGCTCCAGAAAAACCGGCGATATTCTGTTTCAGATTTGTGCTAAATTATGAAATAAATTACACTCAAATCCAAAATATGCTGCAGTAAGAAAGGGTTTAAACTTTGTTTTACCTTAGATTAAGAAAAGTGAAATTGTTTTTTTTGTTGTTTTTGTTTTGTTTTGTTAAATCTAATGAAATAAATTCGAAGGGTTTTGTGGAAAAATTGTAATTAAAAATGCTTTGAAATAACATGGAGTTGTATGAGAGATGACAGACGAGAGACAGATCAGGGCAGTTCCATCTCCTTGTTCCTGCGTCCTCCAACGTGAACCGCTCATGTTTTTCTGCCAGTGATAGTTTTACCTCGAGGAATCGACTCGACTGCTAACCTCATTCGTTTTCATTTGTGCTGCTCAGCTGAACACTGGAACTAAGTTTGGAAGCTTTCCAACACCCTGCCTGCCTTTTCGTAAACAACTTCTACAAAGGCTTTAGGGGGAGAGAAAGAATATATGTAGCAAGAAAGTAAAGCAGAAGCACAGCAATGACAAAGGGCCAAAGATACATTGGAATGAATTGTGAAAGGTTAGAGAATAAAACTGTGGAGCTCAAATAAAGCAGCGCTACCTGATTCAAAGACAGTGTTTAACTTTGAACTGGAGGAGACCAAGACAGTTTAGAGAACTAAAGACCGTCACAGAACTATCAAAGGAAGCTCAATAAGTTGGTCTTTTCTACCACCCTCAGTTTACTCCATCTAATTAATTTTTTGTCTTGCTGCTGTGAAAGCTGCTCGGCAAAGGCCGTTAAGGGCCAAGCCACACCAAAATACAGCTGGGAACATTAGCCCGATCCCACCAGCGAGCTGAGTCCCTCCCATCCACACATTTTCTTTCACGAGCTCGTCCTTCATGTGACTGTTGAGCTGATTTGCAGCACAAACACTGGGTCAAATGAATCCCAGCCAGCAGTAGAAGCGGTAATGAGGATTCAGTTGTGAGAGAGAGTGAATGAGGGATCTCAGCACAATATCCCCACTGTCCTTCCAGCACAGCTCCGTAGCTGATAATAACTGGAGTGGCAAGAGTACAATTGACGATTGTAAAGAATTCTGTTATCACTTTGAATAAGATTCTATCACCTTCATCCATTTCTTTTTCTTGTGTGAGTTGTCTGGCTTGTTCTGTTCTGCTCCCTTCTGGATTGGTTTGTTTTCTTCTGTTCTGGTTTGTTCACAGTCCCTTTTCTGTGAGTTCAAGATTTGCCATTCCTCAGAAAAAAACAAATCTCCACGAAAAATTCAAGTTTGCAAATGTGCAGAAATGTATTTTCTTGTTTGTAAAAAGAAAAAAAATTTGCATTTGTGAAAAAAAATAGAAGTTCCTTTGCAAATATCCTGTTTACAGACACAAAGCATAAAACTGCAGGCGAGACTCTGAAGTTGCAGTTCTGAATTTCATCTTTACACCTCAATTTGATTGGATGGCAATAAAATACTCTCGCCTCAGTCCATGTTGAAATTCTAGAGTCTCTTTGCAGTTTTATGCTTCATATCTGTAAACAGGATGTTTGCAAATAACTTTTTTTTTATACAAGTGCAAATCTTTTTTTACATTCATGCAAATCCTTTTCTATTCATTCATAAACTTTACTAGATGGCAAAACTTCATTTAGAGATACAAACTCTAAGATTTTGTAAAAACATTTATTTACAGAAGCAAAATAATTATGAATTCGTTTTGAAACCAGATTTTTCTGTTTTATGTTATCTTCACATCTGTTCTCCTTCATTTCCTTTTGTTCTGGTTTGGTCTACCGTGGTTTTTTTGGTAATGTCTTCTGTTGTCGTCTGTTTAGTTCTGAGTTCTGCTTTAATTTTGTTATGGTCTGATCAGTTCTTGACTGCTCTATTCTGTTTTCCTTCTCTTCCACTGTGGTCTATTCCATTCTGTTGTTTTCTGTTTTCTTCTACTATGTTCCAGTGTGTTGCGTCTCTGGAGGCACTGATGCCGACACTAGTTTCAGGCATCAGGTGCAGTACTGCATGCAGTATACACACAGAGTGCAAGTATTCTATGATGTCATGCTTCAGCGATGTCGTCCGCATTTACAAACAATGTCCGCGATTTGGAGATTCTTTAATATTAACGAGAAGGACAAGCGTAAGGCAGACTGTAAACAATGTTCTGCCAAATGTCAGGAGACGGATCGAAAGGTAGTTTGTGCAATACCAGCAACTTAAACACAGCTGCATCCCAAAGAGTTTCCAGGCTCACACACCGACGAGCTGGAGTGTGTGCGTGTATGCCGTACACAGTGAGGTCGGTCTTTCTTTCTTTCTTCCTTCTTTTTTGTGATGAAAAATTGGCAAAGTACTTTTTATAACATGTACTAACTTTACTTTTGTCAAAGCTCGAAATAAATTCATCATCATCATCATCATCATCATCTACAGTCTGCAGCAGGGGTCCCCAACCACTGGTCCGCGGTCCGGTACTTTGTCAGTATTTTTTTTTTTCTTGCATCCTAAAGGCCTTGTTTTGACTTTTTTATACACCATCCTGCTATTCCATGAAAAAAATTATGTTATATAAAATCGAGTCCATGGTGAAAAAGTGCTCAGGGACTCCTGGTCTACAGTACCCATAAGGCAGTGTGTAGCTGGGTACACTTAGCATCGACACCTGTCATTTGCGTATGGAGTATGAATTAGGCTTCATGGTATATAATAAGTGTTGGTATCAGTACTTGGTAAGTAGGTTAAGGTTAGTACTCATTTTTGAAGTCGTCCTTTAAAATAGTGGCATCAGTGCATCCCTCATTCCTTCCTATTCTATTCTCGTCTGGCCTGCTCTGTTCTGTTTAGATTTTTTTGGCATAAATATATGACAAGCACAGATTGACAATAAAGGATGATGCTTTCCTTCTTGGTTGCCAATTTTATTTTACCCATCTACACCAGCATGCATTTGGATGTTGTTGATTTTTTTTTTTTTTTCTTTAATCTTGTCATACAGCTGGAAGCCATGTCTGTTTTTCGTCTTTGCGCTGCAGTGAATATGACGTACCATACAAAATGAGATTTGGTTGTCTTGAGTCGCCACAGTCCAGGTAAACAAAGGCTTCCCAGACTGTAGACTCGTAAATGGGGCTTTATCCAAGCTTCCACCCACATTCAGCAGATTACATTACATCCTTGAGATGGGCGCTCCAAACCCTTGTGGTTGTTTTGCCTTGCCCTCCCCGTGCCTTGCTACATATAATCGCCACAGCTTGAAAGAGCTCATAAATCAGCCCACCACAATATATTGTAGAGGGAAAAATGTGCGCCCGTGGCATTTGAGACGGCACAGTGCCAACCTATGGGCAGGCCAAGTCCAGCCTTTGTATTCGACGCTGAGAAGAAAAAAAAATTCACACTCACACAATGTTTGGTAGCTGCCTTGGAGATTTTTAGCATGCCCACTCTCTTTCCCCCTCTGTGTGTGTTTGGATGTGTGGGTTGCTCCGTGTTCCTTTCATTGTGTTTTAGCGCTCATAATATTTGTTATGCTATTCCCTCACTGGCATCAACTTCTACTGCTGTTTAACTTGAGTCATCATCGCAGTGTCTTTACTGTAAATGGAAGCATTTCTTTCTCTGTCTGCAGTGAGTACTCACAGCCAAATTTGCTACTCCATCCAGCTATCCATTCATTCTAATGCTGTATACCCAATTAATCCGAGCTGAGATTGTGGCGGCTGTAGTCCATTCCAGCTCTCATTCAGTGAAGAGGAGGATACACCCTGAACAGGCTGCAGACAGACAGTCATCCATTCATGCACAATGTGCAATTCTGTTACCTGTTAATGTGAGAAACATGTGGTAGGATTGTGGAAGCAAGGCTGAGTTAGCTGAAAAACGTCCACACAAGAACAAGGAGTGCATGCAAATGCAAGCAGAAAGACAAGATAGATTGGATTAAAATTTACTGTTTCCATTCATGCTACACCTTCATCGGCTCAAGTCATTGCTGCAGATATTGTAGAGCAGACACACGTTAAGCTGCATATGCAATTCCACTGAATGCAGACTTGGTGAACACCCGTGAGTGCAGGATAATCCTCTGAAAATTTGACATCATTTTAAAGGAAGAGAAACAGGGGCGGATTTGTAGCGAAAAATAACTTTTTTACATGATCTAAAGATAATTCAACAAGTTCGTCGACACATATTTAAAGCTGGGGAACTGTCTTTCTCGCTCCATGGAGACTTGAAACTTTTGTACTGTAAGACAGTTTACCGAAAGGATCAAAAAATCGACTTGTTTAACATCGTTCAGACTAAACAGGTCTGATAGATGAAAGATTTAGCGCAGGTCAGGCTCACTAATTAAAACCTATAAATACAGCAGCAAAGGCCCAAATGTGTCATCTATTTGGATTTACTTGTTGGCTTAGTGCAGTCTTACTTCACAATGATCAAACTCCAGTGAGCAGCTTTATTTTCTGATGTCTTTGCTTGTATCTACGTGTTATCTTGTTTTTCCTCCTTCTGCAAGAAAAGATCAATGTGTTTGAGCTAAAACTTGAGAGTTAGCGTTAAGCTAAGCACACCGGGCATTGATGTTCTGCGGGCTCGTCACTCAGTCCCGGGCCTGTCCAGGGAGATAAAACCCGTGGCATGTTCAGGCTGATCAATCACAGAATCTATACAAACGCTCTCCCACACAGTTTGCTCCTTTTGTCTTTGTCATTAACTTGTTTTCTCCCACCATCAGTGTTTGGGGCACCGGATCTTTACCTCTTACTCATCATATTTATAAGGCTGTGAAGATAAGTAAAACATAACAAGCTGAATATTAATGCAACAAAGCAGTTATGAAACCATGCATAATATTAAGAAGCTGTGTGGTTTACAGTTTTAATTTTGAGCATATGCTTTATGCTCTACTGTGCTTACCGAATTGCAATCATTAAAAAAAAAAAACTTGTTGGTTTTATTGGTGGGTTTCTCCTTTCTCCTGTGCATCACAGCCAAGGCTAATGCTGTCATAAAATATGATGTACTGCATTGAAAGTTGCTGCTTCATCTCCTGATCCCTCAACAAATAATTTACTGCTCTTCTCTCACCCCCCCCCCCCCCCCCCCAATGTCCTCGTGCAGCTAAGGTCAAGTCAAAGTGCGCCCCGACGTTCTTCGCCTGCGCCAATGGCGTCCACTGCATCATCGGACGCTTCCGCTGCAACGGCTTCAGCGACTGTCCTGACGGGAGTGACGAGGACAACTGCAGTAAGTCTAGTTTCAAATTGTGGTCCTGGAAAATTAAAGTTAAATTTTCAAATCCAACAATTGAGTGCATCAACAATCAGTGATGAAGCATCTGTCTCTTTGTAAACGTCATACTGACCAATTTTTACATGTTTTACTGAATTCTGCTGCATTTCACCCTAATTATGTACTGTTTAAGTGTTCCGTTTTTTTGGGAAGTTTCTTCTGATCCGGCTTTTACAAGTCTGAGAGAAGAAAAACATCCATATAGACAACAAAGTAGTCAACAGAATTAGGATTGTGGAGTTCAGAAATCTGCTCCAATAAGAAATGCAGCTGAGTGCTTTATTGGAAACGTTGGCTCGGGCGTTTTTGGACTAAAGAATGAAAGTTTTCTGTTGGCTTCTAACAGCTTTTTAGTCTGTTTGTAATGAAAGTGCCATCCTAAATTGTTAAACTGTTAGACAGCCCCTTCCATTGAACCAAATTTATGTTTCAGCAATGAATCACAAGTCAATTAGTTTGTTGATGGAAATTAATTAAAAAGAACTCAGAGTGCCAGTTGATGTATATCTTGAACACTTAAGGAAGAAAAAAGGAGCATTTCAATCAAGGAACAATTCACAGGTTTTTTTTTTCTTTACATCTGCACTTCCTCCTAATTATCTCTATTGTCTTCCGCTACCACTAAATAAAACAAAACTCACCCCATACATTTAAACTCCTACTTTCAGCACTTAAAAAGTATTCTATGATGATAAATCATGTCTGTGTTATTATGGTTGTAGATTACTGAATCAAATGTTTACATTAATTTTCCTGCTACTAAAGTACAAAGCAGTTACTCTTCCTGCATCTCATTCACAAGCATTTTCTTTTTACATGTTCCCATTTAGGAGGGCCACAGTAGAACAAGGATTTTCAGTAAACTCCTCATAAACTCTTTCTTCTCATCTGTCACCTGCATGTCGTCCCTCACTGGACTTCCTGTCCTCCTCTTGCCCAGCAGCTCCATCGTCAGCGTCTCTTCCCCGACTTGACTCTCATCTCTCCTTCGTGACCGAATCATCTCAGCCGTCACTTTCCCACCAAACTGTTCCCCAAGGCTATTCCAGATTTAATCATTTCACAACAATGAAGTCATTTTCTAAAGAATTTGTCCAATGCTCTTGTCTCCTCACGATTGCCCTAAATTCTTGCTCATCATTTTATGGATGATAAACGTCAGAACCAGTGCTCTGTGATGACTTTTCTAACTTTCAATTGTGTCATATGACATGTAAATTGTTGCTATATGAAACCTCTTGACAACGGTTGAAATATTGTAAGCCCCGTTTAACTGAACTGAGGAAACGCCTGGAGCAGTTTTTTTACCATCAGACTTCTAGTTTGTTCTTGTTTGACCCCTTCGCTGCCATCCCAGTGGGAAACGTGAATCAAGCCGATCCCAGGCCATTGTCAGAGGTGGTGCTCCTCGCCTGCAGGGCCCCATGCCCACAAATCTAATCTCCTCATTTCAATGGAGCTCTGCTCCGTGCTCCCAGCACACACTGCGTCACCGCTGTGTAATTGTCTGGATCTTCTCACAAGATAATTATGTCTCATTTTGTAGAGGCAGAACAAAGACCAAAACTGGAACATGTGCTGAAGGAGTGGCGGTGCTCTGCAGGATTTTCAATCTTTTGAAAAGTTTGAAATGTTTTCATTTTGTTTGTTTTTTATCCTTAATGTTTCAATTTTTTTCTCATTCCAATTTCTTTTTTTTATTGCTTCAGTTTTTGAAAACAAGTATTTATTTGTAAAAAAAAAATCCTGAAAATCAAAAGGATTGCAGATTGGACAAGATCAACAAGCATCGCAAACCCGCTTCTAACAAACTGCACAATCTACCATCTCAGAAAATCTCTTTAAAAAAAAAAAAAAAAAAGAAAAATCAAAAGATAATCACAGACGGAGACAAACAGATATGTTTTTATTGTCGTTGCACAGTCACTTTTTGTACGATAGCACAACAACATTCGCCCCTGCTTCACAAGAGAACACACATTTCATCCACATATGTCAGACATGCCAACAAGCAGCCATCACACGTAAAGTTGTATGCACACACAGATAAGCTGCTGCTGAGACTGTGAGTTAAATATTTCTCAGTAACCATGGGTAAACTGACACTTGACCTTTGAGCTCTGTCCTGTCTCAGCAGGCAACCCGCTGGTGTGCTCGGAGGCTCGCTTCAAGTGTCGGAACGGCCGCTGTGTCGACCGCAGCTTCCTGTGCAACGGACAGGACAACTGCCAGGACAACAGCGACGAGGAACTCTGCCTGACGACTGCAGGTAAACGAGGCAGCGAAAGGAGGTCCTGTTCTTCCAATACATGAAGAAACAGACTGAGTTTCAAAGAGTAAATTCAAAATACAGAAGGCAACAGGAGGAGAAAACACCATGAAATATAGGTTTCATCCACAAGCACATTCAACTACTGCTACAGAGTATATATTACATCAGTTACTATAAAAGAAAAAGACTGTTACTGGTGCAATACAAAATAGATGTGGAACTCTCACAGGTCGTGCCAGGACACTACTGTGGCTAAGTCTTCTGAAAAACTATATGGCAACATTTAAAGTATAACTACTGAGCCCTGATTATATTACAGTGCAGTAAAAACTGTATCTTTCATCTCAAACTCCAGATGGAAGGAGCACATGTACACCAAAACAAACTAATAATGGGTGCGGTCATGTTCCTGTTCAGTCAACGTAGGATATATTTTATGAAGAACAAAGTATAAAACTAGCATTTTGGTTTTGTGCCAACACCAGATTTTAGGAGTTTTTTTTTTCCTGAGAGTTGCTCGACTCCGAGTGAAAAAACGTGAATGTTTTCACACGAGCTAACAATCAGTTAATAAGATGGTAACAAATGGTTCTCCCTTTTTACACGTACTGTAATTACACAACCCCAAGACCGGTCATGTAGATGATCATCTTTTATAGAGAGATGAGAGAGAGCGATTAATCCCACACAGCGCCTGTGATTCAATCTGCTCAAAATAGCTGCAGAAACACAAGTAAATACTGGATGGGTTAAATGAGTTTTTCCAGTATTGCCATAGCAGTCGGCTCTGTGTCTTCATTTTCTTCATTAACTTCACGCTGCGTACACTCGCAAGCACAACACAAAGCATTTAGAGGGTTGTAAGCGTCGTCATGCTCATCTGTTCGCTGCACTTTATCAGGCCAAAACTGTCTGTGTTATTGGCAGTAAACTTTGCAGCAGATTTCCCAACAGGTGGAAGTTGGTCGATGCATTATTGAAACGACGATAGCGGGCTTAGGGTATATTCAGTCACTCAATATGTCACATCATCCGATATCTCTGGAGACGTTCCTTTAAAAAGGCACTCTGCAGCCTGTGGTTTATGAAGATGCTGCAGAGCTGCTGACAGATTAAACTTTGCACCAAAGAAGACATAAAGCTGCTCCACCATTCCTATTCAATGCCGAGGCGCACATCCCAGCGTCATTAGCTTAACGTCTGATGATATTGTGCTGACTTGCATTGTGACGCAGATCGCAGTTCTGATCCCCGATCGCGGGTCCGATGCCTTCCAGTATAGAATGTCATATTCAGTAGCAGCTACCATCTATATCTGAAACGCCATTCTCATTCTGCTGGCATGACTGTCAGCCACTGTCAACACTTCAGCTGTGCCTCCACTAGTAAACAGTCCGGCTCTGATGTACATGTAACCTCAGGCAAGCGAATGTGGACAGTTTCTTCCCCGACATTGGAGAACAAAAAAAAAAAAAAAAAAAAAATTGTGTATATCTCTATCCTCCTGTTGAGGTGCAGCTGTCACATTGATTTATGTCAGAAGATAAAAAGTCTGCAAGAAATGCAAAATAAAACAGAAATGATTTTACTTAAAAAAAAAAAAAAAAAAAGGAAAATGACAGTAACCTGTCACCATCTATAGGCCACCAGACAGTAATGTTATTACCAGCAGGGAGAGGAGCAAACTCAGCAGAAACTTCACTGAAACTCCAGAGACAAAACATGCCTGATAAACAGGGGAGGGAGCGCTGCGGCAGTAACTCAGTACACTTTAAATTATGAACACAGTAAATCAAGGTGAAAGATTTTGGTGCTACTTATGCTTTGTTAAGTTTTCATTGGACTGTGAAAAACGGCACCTCGACTTCTGACTAAATGCACATCAAGTCATAACTGCAGAATTTGTTTTTATGCTTCATATAATTAGTCTACTAATGGAATACCTCTTCGATCTAAATTTAATAAGCTATCGTTAGTCAACCTTCTTTTTTTTTTTTTTTAATTGACTTAATTAGTAAAACAGAAGGAGCGAACCCATTATTCCTTTAGTGTGCTCGCAGGAGAGAAATGAAGGTTAGTCCGTCCATAATTACCAGCCCATCCTTCTCAGACTGCAGAGGCGCAGAATGCTGAATGGAAATGTGTTGTGATGCAGAAATATTGATCGATATCTGTGTCCACTGCACTCCATTTCCTCATTGACAAGTGAACAATACCAGCTCCAGCGTCAGCCGGCAGACAGTAGCTCTGTATCGCTTGTGGAATCGGGCGCTCGGAAAGCAGCTTTTAACAGGAATACTGGAAACCATGTGTGAAGCTGAGGCCATCAAAGGCTGCTGCAGACGACTGTGGGCAAAAGAAAATCTAATGCAATCAAGATAACTGTTCTTTCATCTACGGAAAAAAAATAATTTGCTGATAAGTGCTTCTGTCTTTTTATCACTTTCTATCTTTTTTCTTCATTCTTTCCTGTAAATACAGTGCAAAATTGTATCTGTGTTTTTCTGCTCTGGCACATAATACCATAAAATGTTCATGTACTTCTGTATGAGCGCAGTGAAAATCCATCGAGTGGTTTATGATACAGAGTACAGTCTGCCCTAAGTGCAATTTTGAAACTATATTTCTTAAAAAAAGGCAAAAAAAAAAATCCTTGAGGCAGTTTTATAAAAAGAAAAAAAGGAGCTGCGATGGTTGACTGAGAGGTTTCCCAGAGTACCTCCATCCCTAAAGCGTCTGCAGGTGATGGAGTACCCACTTTTATCTTTTTCTTATCATAAAAATGACTGCATTTTCCCACTGAGCTGTTTGCACGTTTTCAATTCAGCTTCTGAGAAATTGTGTTCTCACCCGAGTCTGTTTGGGTCTGCTGTTGTTATTACATTCCTAAAGACTTCTTGTCAGCGCAGAGTTCGTTGTGGTGTTTGTGTGTGTGGAGCTCAGATGTTCTGAATATTCTCCTGGATTCTTGAGCGTTTCACCTTCTGATCATTCGTTGATCCAGGTTGTACTGTTAAATCTCAACGTTCTTCTTCATCATAGTGTTTTTCCAAATACAGTGAAAACTTTTAACCACTTTGGGTGAAAACGAGAAGTTTTCTCACCATTGTTTTATTATTTCCATCAACACACTGAGTGTGAGCTTCTCTGCGGTTTGACTTTTTGCATTCCACATGCATGCACACACATTCAGACACACGTGCACGTTTTTACTTGCCTTACATTCATGCTCTGACTCACTATAATAAGCGCAGACCTGCAGGTGACAGATAAGGCGTACAATATCCGCTCTTAGCCACCTGAGCGTAGCATCTTCTTCCTTGCTTTCCCTTCAGCCGTTCCCTTCAATTCATCTTCCTCTACTTATAATTACTCGCGTCCGTGTTTCCACATTTGCCTCCGCTATTCGAACGGCCCAGTAAGAGATCAGCCAGTTGTCAGTCTGTGGACAGATCATTACTGTGTTTATAGGCTTGGTTATGCTGCCCTGAAGGTGTCAGACAATAAAAACTGCCGAGGCAACACCAAGCTGTTGTTTTTTTTCTTTTTTACTTTTTTTAAATGCCTCCAGTGTTTCTATTTCCCATCAGAGTTGTTTGAAACAATGAAGCACAGTTAGGCGCTGACAGAAAAGCACAGAGCTGCTCTTACTGTTTATTGTTTTATTTTAGAGGTAATTGATTTTTTCAAATAGCGGAGAGGTGGTAAAGTGGCACACGGTCCTCTGTAACAATGCACAATCTTCAGCAAATGCATTGGTGCAATCATCGCGTAGTGAGATAAAAGGAGTGCGACGGGACAACTGTAATGGATATCTGAGATAAAGGACTGTGAAGTGCACCACATAAACATAATATAGTGGACCAGAAATGGAGTCGCGAGAAGCAATGAATAGCAATGGGCAGGAAGATGGAGGTAAGCAAAGAGACACAGGTGATTTGGCAGAGAAACGCAGGGATTTGGATAGGAGTGAGTGAGGGGTGGTGATAAGCTGGGAAGGATGAGAGCTGCATCCATCTCAAGTCGAGCCCCGAGGCCGAGGAGCTAACTCTGGAAACAGAAAATGACATGAAAGCTAGTTTTGCAAAGCTGTGCTTCTCTTTGCACCCAGCGGTCCTCCAGTCTGCTTATAGGAGGGGATGGCGAGCGGAACAAGGGAATTCGTGTTTGCCCCCTGCAATGAATTGTTGAGAAACTGCCGCGGGGCAGAACGGGACTTAGCCAGATGCTGGGAAAGCCGTCTCCGAGAACAACAGAGCCACTGTGCAGTGTGCGTGAGCGCATGAATGCACAAAGATCAAGAGTCAAAGTATATCAAACAGAAGTCGCCCTGCATGTTTAATTGCACAAAAGAAGAGCGCAACCTCCAGACGCAACTTTGCGAAGGTCGCCGGCATCAGTGAGGACCGCAGCCGACGAGGTGGTGGAGAAAGCCTTCAGAAGAGTTCAAGAGAAGTAATTGATTCAAAATGCTCACATCAGCGTCTCTCATTACGCATTAATTAGCACCAGACGACAAAGAGTATTAGACAGTGTGTTTAGACTGTGAAAGCGTGTGATAGTGATAGATGCTAAAACCTCCTCTATCTCAAAGACGCCCCATCTTGTCCTTTTTCCTTCCGAGAAGCTCAGACGAGAGAAAAAGTAGCAGAGTGAAGCGAAGGGTAAAGGATGTGAAGGTGGGAATAGCGGGCCAGGGGATGGTTTGGGAGCTTCAAACGCTCTCTGCCGGCTTTGTGTGTTTTTGAAGATAAGGCATGCTTTGTATAGTCTGCAGCATCAAAGGATTGTGTTTTGTTGTTATGTTCTCAGACGTTAAAAACTTTGTGAAGTTGTGTTAACGCAGCATTAGGTTTCATGATGTGCCGCTGCTCTACACACGACATGAGGAAGATTCAGTAAATTCAGCTTTCACTGCTGCGTCTACTAGAGTGTTATTGTGTTTTTCTTTAATATTAGGGCATTACGGGGAACAATTAAATCCTTAAAATTATCAGGTCCGTACACATGCTTTAATTTGCATTAAAGCCTCCAATCTTCAAGAGAGTTTCTTCCTTTGAACAGAAGGGAAATATCAATGCAGAGCAGCTGAGAAATTTAGAAATTCAGAACACATCCTGGAATACATTTACATTGTTTGCTGGATAAAGCCATCTACATGAGATTTACATTACATTGCATTGTAAACTAAATTATTTATAGTCTTTTGACTCAAGGGTCTCTTGCATCACACTTAGAACAAAAGAATTGCACCCAAGGGTGGGTCTTTGTTTTCATAGTTCCTTGTTGTGTTGTGTAGTTAGCATATTTTGTTATTTTCAGTCCATTATAGAGACGAGCAGCGAATCTCTAAACCAACCGAAAATGTATACATATGCATGTCTGTGTGTGTGTGTGTGAATGTAGTGCACTGTGCATCCTTAGGAGCACAACTGTCCCCATGTTTTTCGTTAATGTTTCGTTATGGACTTTACAAGAGAGCCCATCGAAGTGATGATTGGCCTCCAGGTCCTCAGAGAGCTGTCATCCAGAAGGAGGCCTTGGGCTCCAGGCTGACATGTAACATTAAGTTGTTACATGACTGTACTGTCAAAGTGTCGGCAGCCGCCTTCACCCCTGACCCTGATTGATTTAATAAAAGTCAACCCACACATTAAACAAAAAGCGAGATCTGTATTATTGTCGCGCTGAGGTCTTCTTCATGAAAATGACCGTGTATAATTAAACATGCCAGTTTCTTTCGCTTTTTCCGATAAGCTTCTCAATTTGAGAAACTTGTTTTCACAGTGCCTGTCGGGGGAAATTGGCGCATTGCATAAATACCTGTCCAATTAAAGCGCGAGTCAGTGTCAGTAAGCTCTAATTTGACCGCCATATGCACTCCTCCACAGACTGCCCCATTATCCAAGTCCTGAGACTCTTTCTTCTATCCCAACAATGATCACACATTCACAAAATCCCGCTGTCCCTCACCATAATGCACTCCTCCCTCTGTCCTAACCAAAGGCACATCCACAGACTTGCTTTATCCTTAACAGTCTTGTTAACAGTTGATATTTAGATATTTTACTTCACAGAGATCATGATATTCTCATATCTCTAGAATGCCGCTATCCTCGACTGCAAGCGCACATCCACAGCCTTCCCCTCTCCCCACCGACAGTGCAGTAAGCAGTTGTAACCTTCCGGTTTGTGTAGTGAGCGCACACTCTGAGAAGTCAAATCCCTCATTTTAAACTCCAGGGAAACTCCCCTCCCACAGAGGCTAATCTGCAGCTTTCCATTTGTTGTATCCTCCTAAGGCTTCGTAAGAACTCCTCGATAGATTCGCCAGTACTGCATCTTCTGTTTAGCATGAGGACTATGTATTCCAACAGCCTGCCTCCTCAGCCCCACCGCTCCCAGAGCCAATAAACAGCCGTAACTCAGCCCGGGCTGCATGCAGTGACTGCCTGCTGACACCGAGCAGTAACTCCTGCCTCCACATTAACACTGCCAGCAGAATGGACGTTAATATGTTGTGTCAGTCTAACATATAAAGAAAAAATGAATGTAGGAGTGATTAAAAGTCCCTCAGTCTGTATTTAACGTTGGTATCCTTTTAGCTTGCTAATAGCTTTACACACATTCCCATATTGATTTCTGTCAGACTCAGGCCCCAAAGAATATAGGTGCTGTAGATTAAAATGACAAGTTAATCCATGTGCAGTTTTTTTGTGTTGGCGACGAGTCCCACAACGAGAGGTTGGTCGGCTCATGTCCTTCATCGGCGGCGCTCAAGAGTGCTGGCAGAGAAGAGAAAAGGTGTGGGAGGGAGCGTGAAATGGTGTAGGGGGATATAATGGCAGTAGACTGAGGTGTAGGAGTGGAATGTAATAGTGCCAGTTTATCAGAGCCAACGCACACTTGACAGGCACAAATAGGGGAGGTTGCACATGTCACCACCCATGGATTGGAACACTGGAAAAGTTTCAGGTTTTTTTTTTTGCTCTCCGTTGCCTCTAGCATGTTCACGGAGCGACGCTTTGGGGACTCGTGGCAGCTACAGTCCAGGCGAGTTGGCGAGAAGCGTTGATCTGCCGCTGGCAGCGTTGAACTGAGGGGGTGAAGCTTCCTGTTTCTTTCATTCGTACTGCAGATAAAATTGTTTCTGACTTGTACAGTCGTAGCTTGTGTATTCTTATGTGGAGAGTGTATAGGTTGTGTGTGTAGTCATTTCCATCTTTTGTCAACCTCTCTTCTTTTGTTGGAGGGGGGAAAAAAAGGGGGTGGATTTTTGTCGTTGGCTGTGTGGTCATGCGCGAGGGCGGGGGCACAGGACCGGTTAGCCGTTACTCTTCAGGCTTCTGTAAATGAACAACTTTTCCTTTCTTCCCAGTTTCCTCATTCAGTCTCTATGGTGATGCTGGTCCAGTGACGACCTGCACCCACAGACGAGTGGAGGAATTTCTCAACAAAACAACACAAGCCCGACTGTTGCTGTTCAGTAGAGTTGTGCTGTTTTATACGAAAGGCATAAAACCTTAGGCAAACCTATTATTATTTTATCATATTTAGATTTTTGTGGTTTTGGTGGCTTAGATGATTTTAATGTTATTTAATTCTCTCTCTTGTTACACACTGAGTTTTCAGTTTGAAAGGTGCTACATAAGTAAAGTAATTAATATACGTTATGCTGTTTTGATTGTTTAGTGTTGTTGAATGTGTCAGCTCATTACAAACAGTAAGAAAATAATGTATTGTGACAGAGAAAAGGGATCCCAAAATTAAAAATGTTCCTGTTCGTTTTACATAAAATAGATAAACAAAAAACAGCAATTGTGATTAACTTGAATGTAATTCAAGTCAGGAAGTACTTTGAATTCAATTAGCGAAATGGCCCAGTCTTATAGGAGGCGCCAAGCCTATTATAAACCTCCCTCACTGGTAGTTACAGTTATAGAAGTAATGTAGCAGACAGTTTGTCTCCATTAACTGTTGATGTGTCCCTCAACAGGAAGAAAGGCGGGAATAGGACACAAGAGACCGAGACTGTAATTTTATACTATAAGTGCTTGTACTGCTTGCACTTCCATCAGAGTTGTTTGGAAGTGCAGCAGGTCAGAAAATTGTTTTGTAAACAAGATCCCAATTCCAAAAAGTTGGAACAATGTACACATTAAAAAAAGAGAGTACAATTTGTAATGAAAATTTTCCAAATTCCATTGTACGAGTGGTATGGAGTGAACTCACACAGACCCAGTAAATAGAATTCCAGCCAAATCTTCCTCTAGTCTATTTGATTGTTTATTGGTTTAATAGCAAATGATGAGCATAAAGGGTTCTCCTTTAGAAAGTTGTATATTTCTCCTATTTGCCCCTGTCCTGTTTCCTAGTTCAGTGAGACTTGCTCTCCCCCTACCTGTCCCCTCCTCTTTCTGTGACCTTTGCCCTCTAACTTTTGCAACCTGTGCCCAACTACTGCCACCAAGTGTCCAAATCATGCAACAGCAATAAATATTTAAATAACCGCAACAACCTGCCAACAATCGGCAGAGATGGCTCTTACAAAATTATTTTCTCCTCATGCGAATTTATTTCACGCACTCAGCAATTTCAGTGTTGCCAATATTCTTTTAGCTATCATAAAAATGTGACTTACAACCCAGTTTATAATCTCTTCTAAGTGGACCAAATATGAAGCCGCAGTGATCTTTTGATATATAATGTGAGTAAAGCTGCAATTCATGCAACAAGAAACAAGCAGTCGCACAACAACAACAACAACAACAAAGAAGGCACAACACTAGCAGGGTGCATGACCAAAAACCAAAGAGCAGCTTAATACAGCATAGAATATTGATACTGGGGATGTTGGGCGCCTTCTCCATGCCAAGTGGTTATATTACCTTATTTTTAAATGGATGTTAGCAACACTTCCCATAAAAGTTGGGACCAGAGCCTTTGCTTCTGGACCCATCAATCCTCTGCACCGCTTCATCCAACTTTCAGTCACAAGAGCCCTGGAGCTGATCTCGGGACGAAGGCAGAGCAACCCATAACAAAATTAAGCCAACTTTAATCCTACTCCATGTGCCTCAGAGGTGTGAGGTTTTTCAGCTGAAGACAGGCAGTGAGTGGTTCTTCTCACAGGACAACATGTTTGTTCTTCCTCATAGACATTAAAATTGATGGGGGAGTGTCTGCAGTTTGACGTATTCTGGAGTTTTTCCGCCATGTTGGCACAACCAATGCTGTCGTACAAGTTTTAAAGTAATTTTTGAGGGGCTGGCTGGGGAATGGTTGGCCTGTAATTGGAATGGTATCACACAGAGGCTGACTGCCTGGGATAGGTCACTTTAATTATGCAGTGGTGTTGGGTTTTTGTGTGGTTGCTAGGTTCAGGTTCTAGGTGGTGTATTTTTCCACTCCAGTTGTTTTGTACTGTGAGAATATTCTTCTAATGTATTCACATTTTATATAAAAGGAGACAAAAGTTCTCTGTGTGGGGCTTATATTGCAGAAGTGTCAAACAACGGCCACTGAATTGCAATTAGTGGTCTGATTCTGAAATATTAGACCATTAAAGTGATAGTAAAAAAAAAAAAAAAAAATACAGGAACCCCAAATAGGACAAAAAAACAAGGCCATTAACTCACTGATTTATGCTTCTGCGAGCATCGCATTTGCATTCAAGTGTTTTAATCCTGGTCTCGACTGTCGTGTTTCCCTGCTCCGTCGCCACTTGGCTGAAAGACGGGCCCCCTTGCCGGCCCCTCAGCACACACTCACAGGTTGGCTGACAGCAGAAAAGGAGATGAGATCACCGTGTAAAGTATGTGGCACTCGGATAAGGCCCTCTCTATGCCCCTCTTCATACTTTTTTCTCTCTTAATCTCTGCATTTGAAGTCATTTACAGTACCTTTCACAATACACCTTTTTTTTTTTCCTAGTAAAAATGAGCTTGCCTGCGCTGCGTGTGCTTTATGGATGCTTGCAGGGACATTAAAAGTCTGGGACAATATAAAGAAGAAAGACTCAGAAGTGTTTCTCCTGCACCAATACCAGATATTGACGACTCATTAGTCTTCTTGTTAAAGCCTTCCGTAGAGAGGATTGTAACTGGAACAGATTGTAAATTACAGTCTTTCATAATTTCATGTATAGTAGAAAGGAAGTAAAGGAAAAATATAATCACTTCAGATTTTCTTCTTTTCATTTTGAATTAATGTCTAAATTTACCACTTTTTTATATCTTAGCTCCTCTTTGCCCGTCAGTATGGGAAATTGCTGCTTTTGCATTTTTAAAACGCATTAGTTTGAGTTGAAGACCGGAGAGAAGAGGTGCAGCGAGTAGAATTTCTTTCTCTTTAATAGCTTTTATGAAAGTAGGAGAAATGTAGATATCATACTTTACAGAGATGGTGATGTGCCCAGAGCTCAATTTAATTTCCCAGTACTATTTTTTCTTTTTTTTTTTTTACCATATTATCGTTTCTCTCGGCATAGGCATGTCTAATGCACCCATCCGTAAGTAGCAGAGTCACTTAGTAGCATTATAACTCCTGCCTGTTCCAGTAAATCACACTGTTAGGTCAGAAATGTGTTCCGAGTTTTGCTCGGCTGAAGAATTTTGGTTAACGTGGAATAAAAAAATTGTCCTAACAGAAATACAAATCGGGAGTAATCAACACTGGCAGCTGGTGTTTCATTGCAGGTTATCATTAGAAGTGGTTCCTTTAATACCCCTCATTTAGGCTCTGTCAGACTCTCCAGTTGTTTGGTTTTATTTGGCTTTTTGAATCGCTAAAAAGATCTCAAAGTGCTGAATGCTGTAAAAATGTTTGGGTGATTCCGCGGTGAGCGTTTATTTAATGGACAGCCTCACAGTAACTGATCCGGCATTAATTACTAAATGGCATCATCATCCGGTTTGCAGCCACCGTGAGTAAACACACATCTTGAGCGATGCATTAGGGGCCAGGCCAGCTCTCACTGTAATAGGCCGGGCTATTTCCTGTAAATGTGTTGTCTGCCTTTGCTGCGAGGGCGCTTTCTCCTATAATACGGTTGCACCGGAGGTATTACTCCAAAGACACAGCGCCCAGGCAATTACTGAGCCGTGATAGGATGCAGATGTGTGTCTGGATGATGGTATAGGTGAGTGTGACTTAGAGATGTGAGCATTCATGTATACATTTGGCTTGAATGCATCCATCAGGGGAATGCAAAAGGAAGGTGGTGGGGGGGCGCTTTAGTGGAATGAAGGGAAAAAAAAGAGTGCCCCAGAGAGAGAAAGGAGGGATTGCATGTCAGTGAGTGTGAGAAAATAGAAATGTGAGAGGAGATGGTAGAAGAAGGCGAGGGGGTAGAAGATGGGATGAAAAAGGAGCAATATGTGAGTGTGAGGACGACGAAGCGGACGAGGGGAGGAAAGCACAGGGGAGAGAGTGATAGAGAGCAAGAGGGAAGCTGATGGAGATGAGGGATTAGGGAGAGTGGCAAAGCCATTGAGGAAAAAAGATAAAACCTTCTGGATTCATTGTATGGAGAAACGGGGAATCAAGGGGGAGGACAAAGAGGCAGACGGAGTGAGAGAGCTGGAAACTGTAAATGGGGAAGGGGTCATGGGTGCTGGTAGAGAGTGGAAAGAAGAAGAAAAAAAAACATCAAGGGCCGTTAAGAGAGGAGCTGAGCGGGTGGAAAAGATGAGAAAACATGAAGGAAACAAGGTATCTGCAGAAATGGGAATAAACAGGCAGGAACCTGAGAGACAGGTGCAGGAAGCAAAAGGTAAGAGCAGAACAGAGGGAAGCGCCGGGGAAAGAGAAACAACAGAGTGAATGATCAGGATGAGTGGATTGAAGACAAAGAGTGTTGATGTGGGACTGAAAAAAAGCAGGTTAGACACAAAGAGAGAAGGTAAGGATGAAAACAACAAATGAAATGGAAAGCAGGATTTGAATCGCGACAGGGAAGTCGAGGGACCAGAGAAAAAGCACACAGTGGGACATTTTGAAGGGGGTCATTTTGAAACACAGATTGAATAGGGGGCCTAGATTAGTCCCAGTATGCAACAGCGGTCTCATTCATGGTAATTACTGAGATTCACCACCATCTTTCTCTAAAGCCGTCTTTCTTTTTTTTTCTTATTACCCCCCCACCACCCCCCTTCCTTCTGTCTGACTCATTCTGCTCATGTGCCATTAGACTCCCATCAACATTTCTCAGTTTTGGCATTCGGCGCCTATCTCCAACCCTTTTCTCATCACTTCTTTTTACAATTTCACCACCTCCTGCCCCACTGTCTTGACTCCTCTCATCATACGCTTTCTGCTCCCGCCTTTGTTCTTTGCTCCAGCTTCCTCTGGCAGTCTGTGGTCACTTTGTTCACATGCACAAAGCTTAAATTGAATACTTGAAATGATAATACTTCTCTGTTTTCTGCAGTATTTTTTTTTTGTGTCTCCTCTATCAGACTACTTCTCTCTTTTTGTTTCCTCTCACTGTTCCTTCTCAGCACTTTCCCCGTTGTTGATCCCATTGTTCGATCTTGCCTGGAGCACATGTACGTGCCACAGTCATGTTAAAACCGTTCTGGAGGATGGAGGCAGGAAAAGAAGCATGAGGTATAGCGAACATTGGACACCCGTTCACTTTCATGTTTGGAGCCTCACTAAAGCGGCTTAGTTTGGATAGAGCAGACAAATGTGCTTACAGGACATGTGTGAGTGTGCAAATCTGCTTATACATGTGTGAGCAGTTTGATAATTACAGGATATAGTTTCGAGAGAGGTGCTGCATTGATGAACGATGAGTCTTTCACGTCTTTTTACAAGGTTCTTTAAAGCAAATCTTTGCAACTCGTTCCCCAGAATTGGCCGGTCTTCACGAGGCAGCTCCAGAAACATTAGTTGGTTTTGTTTTATCCATGTAAAGAGCTACTTATCTCTCAAGCACTGGCCCACCGATAGGTGGAGAGATAGCTGGAGGAAACAGCAACTTTAAAATGGCTCAAGAAACAAAGACATGTCATCCCATGAACCAGCACGATCTGACATAACGTTCATCTTAAAAATGGAAATTAGATCGCATGTGCAATGCTTCTGGAGAAAAAAATAGTCAAAGAAAATGCTTGCATATAATCAATCCACTGAAATTATGCACAACTGCATTTAATCACAGCAATCGTATATTAACCTGCAGGGCAGCTGCTTGCAGCGCAAGCTGACCATGCTTGGGCTCGTTTTCCTTTGTGAGAGTTTTTATTCTGGCCTGAGAAGATGACACCAACCCATCATTACAATTACTCTACTTCCATTTAACTTAATTGAAGGTAGAGGCTTCAGGAAGTTAATATAGTATGTTAGTGTTTGAGGACTATCTTTAAAATGCTTAACTACACATTGTGCTCAATGTTCAGTCTCCAGAATTGAGGCCCCCCCGCCCTCAAGACTTAGTATGTTATTTCCTACAGTATTCAATGTGCTGAATCTTGAAGTCTTGAAGGAAGAACAAAATGACAAGTTAAAAGTATAATAGAAGATAGATGAATGGAGCCCCTTTAGAAGTAGCACACTACATACATTTTCTCCTCTGCCTTTCAGAAGTCTGCTTTCTGCAAAAAGCACCAAAGACTCACAGGTTCTGATATTTTTTTTTTTTTTTTTACCTTTCCACTTCATTGAGTACACATAATTATCTGTGCAACATTTTGCACCAGGAAGCTTTCAGTCATGTTTCCAGTGATGACTTTTAGGCGAGCATAGCAGCGAGCAGTTACATATTCATGTTTAGATCAGGGGTGTCCAGTTCCGGTCCTCAAGGGCAAATTCTAGCATGTTTTAGAATTCTCCCTGTTGCATCAAAACGCAGGCTAATGTTGATGTCGTCCTCAGGCTTGCAGAAAAGCCCACTAACGAGTCCCTCATTGAAATCAGGTGTGCTGCAGCTGGGAGGAAACTGAAACATGCAGGACGGCGGCCCTCCAGGACCGAGTCTGGACACTCCTGGTAGCCTATAGATGTATGACTCTATAAATAAGGAATGATGGTGATTTTGGCGACTTTCAGTTTGCAGTTATCGCATAACACAGGCATTATCTTGGTTCTTGTCTTAGATGTGTTTAATTTTTAAGAAAAGAAGTGAGCATATCTTGAAAATAATTTCAGATAATACTTATCTGGCAATCCCATCTGAATCTTTTACATATCCTGGATAAGAATAGATCTTGAAGCATGTACGGCAAAGTTCAGTGTAAGTAGTTCAGATTGTCAGTTGCAGCTCAATTAAAAAAATTCTTATGTTTTTAACATTTGAAAAGATTTGATAGCTTTGTGAAATCTTTATCTCACTTTCTTATCAAACTGATGCAAAATCAAATATATTTCTTTGTTGTTGGTTATTCTCCAAATGATCATTCCTAAAAAGTGCAGTACACTCCTCTTATGCTGGTTTGTTTTTTTTTTCTTGAAAAATTTTAGTGGATAGCAGCCAACAATCACATCTCTGCCCTCTTTCTGTGAGTTTACAGTTTGCAGTCTCAGTAAATGTTGATGTGCTGAGAGATGAATATGCAGTAAGGCATTCAAAAACAAACAAAGACAAAGCTTCTGTTTCCATTTGTTATCTTTATTTAATACATATTTTAACACCCCGCCCCTGAACAAAAATAAAATAAAAAAGCTGCAGCTCCACTTCTTTATACTAATCTTAAATCTGTAAATCTGTGGAGTCCTGCAAGATAAGTCCTGAACAACAACCACCTGCCAGAAGCAGCGAGCGCGGGGTTACCGAAGCACAGTGACACTTCTGCCCTCTGTGAGAAACTCTCACATAACTGCCCTCAAGACCTCTGACTTTACCCAGCAAGCATTTTCTTTTTTACCAAACTGCACAACTATTCTATGTACAGAAATTCTCACTTCTCGAATGAGACACGGGGCTGACGTTGTATATTTACACGGACCTTAAACTTGTCCACGGGTTATCTGCTGCTAAAGCATCTCACAAAGGTTTCTTTCGTTTGTAATTGTAAAAATCTTTTTTGCTTTGTTGACGCTCACCTGTAGGCAATTGCCTGTTTCGTAATAAGATATGCACATCTAGGTATATTCCTGCAGCGAGACTTTGAAGGGAGGCTTTTCTTTTTTGTTTTCTCACAGCATTGAAAGTCTCCTACAAAATATTTTACCACTGCTGCTGCTCTAAAATAATTACAACTAAACTGTGAATTTCTTTGCTTATTTTCCATCACTTGTATTTTCTCCAAAGAATGTCTTTGAATGCACTCGTTATAAATAACAGGAGTCTTTTGCACGCGGTACCTGTGTAGGCAGTTGACCTGGAGGAAAGCGTCATTGATGCTCTCCCACATTTGTTTCTGAAGATAGAAATAAACTGACGCCTGCTGCTCTTAGGACATGTGTTGCTCCAGGCAGTCATTCAGTGGGAGTTTTTCAGTTAGTTCAAACTGTGGTTGTGGATCTTATTTTTTTCTAATATTGTTCATTTGTGCCACGTAGACAACCTTTGGATGGAGGTTTTACGTGATTTACTCTGTATTAACTCGAAACAATTAAATCAGATTAGCTGGACTCGGTTATGTCTGAGAAGACGTACAGTTGTTGATGAGGACTGTTTGATCCATGAATCGATAAATACATTTCCAGATTCAATTAGAACTGGTATTCAAACACCTGTGGTGATTTTCGCCTTGTTTAGCTCCTTTTTAGAAAATACTGACACGTTCAACAATTTCACATGCACATTCAGGAGTTTTCAAAAGGTCACATCAAGTTCACCTGTGAATGTTATAGAGAATTTTATATTCATCCTGAAATTTTACCAAATATTCCTATTTTTTTGTGAGTAGTTTATCTTTTAATAAAAGCTTATTAATAGCATGGTTTTTACATTCTGCCATTCCAACAAAAGTGTATTCACTAACATGAACTACATGCGTTTGTATTGCATAGAACATATGCAGTAATTCTTCATTCACTCATAATTTCTCAGACTCCTTGCAGGTTGTACAAAGCTCCAGGTCTGTGTCATTTCCTCAGCTTCGTACTATTTTTCTGTTTTCTTTCTTTTACCTTGTTTTCACTTGGTATTTATTGTATTTGTCCTTAAAATCACCCCCAAAGCAAAGTGCACATGCACAAAGAAAATAAAGGTAATTGTTGCCGGGAGGAGGAGAACTCAATGACATGAGTGACTCAGCTCAAAGTGAAGCATAAAGTGTTTGGGAAAACCCAATTGCTTTTTCATTTGGCATTACTCTCAAGTTTCAGGCTGATTAATGCTGACCACGACACATCTAAATATATTTTCTGTAGTCCAGTAGACACACATTACCTCTGAGAGTAGCTTCAGCTCGCCGTATTGAAGTGGGGCACAGCTTCAGGCACCCTCCTACTTTTGGTTCTTGTAATTGCATCTGTGCAAGTCGGGCCTCGGCACACTCGCCATCCCCAGCATGCTTCCTGATCACCCTCCCTAACACAGTATCATGCTACTCCCTCAGGCTATGGATGATGCAAAGCTGGAAGCTGCATTATTAATTAGACGGGCACGAAGTTGACTCAGTTGCACCGTGCGCCGCGGCTTGATGTGTGGTCCGTCTCGGCTGCGGCGGTGTGGGCGGCTGATTGTGTTTCTGTGTTCCAGAAATAAATGGGTGCGTGCCTGAGCCTGGCGCTGATGGATGGGATCATCAGTGAATGCGCCATATTTCAAAAAGCATTAATTGCCGGGATGAAACAAACGCGTGAATGGGTGCAAGGATGGGGATCAGTTACCTCGGAAATGGTGCAGCTGTGCAGGCTAACGTGCGCCACGGCTTGCGTGTGCAGAGGAGCGCATTAAAGTCGATGTGTCGCTCGCCTCGGTCCTACTGAGAGGAAAATCAACCGGCCTCAAGAAATGAGGATTGATATGAGCTGCGAGGCAAACACATCAAGGAGAGAGGATCAAAACTCATATTAACCGATCTTTTAGTGATCAAACAGGAAGAGGATGCCGTCAATAAAGATGAGAGGAGAAACTCAATGCAGTGAACGAACAGTTACAGGAGAAGGCTTCAGCTAAAGAAATGGAAGAAAATCTTTCAGATTTCCAAGGTTAAGCTCAGCCTCAATCCCATGGCTTCAACATAGCCAATAAGCCTGAGGGCCTTTGTACATACACACACACACACACACACACACTTTAATATACAGCATGGTTTAGTTTATGAGCAGCCGTTTTAATTGGCTGTGAAATGTTCACTTTTTACCCCTCGAGAAGGTTGGAAGTCTTTTTGTGTTTGTTTGTTTTTTAATGAAAATGTGTTGTCTTTAATAAGACTGTTCCTGGAAGCTCATTTTCCTGTCAACTAAGCAAAAATGATGCTTAGAAACAGTCAACTGAGAAACTAGTTGAAAAACAATTAAACACACACAAAACCGTTAAAAGTTTGGATGAATTTGTAGTCATGTATTTAAAGGTGCTTTAAGGAGTTTGCACGTTTTATGCGAAACAGCGGCCCCGGCAGGCCTTGGGCGTAATGCAGCTTAGTGAAAAACTCGTGCCTGTGGCTCGCGTGCACGGAAGAGGGGAACTCCTTCCTTGCTCTTTTAGTAGCGCTCGAGTAAAATGGAAGTTTCTTTTGCCTGGTGGGGTCTGTGCTGGAGCTGTGGCAGTGCCAGAAGCCAGTCTTTTCTTACTTTCTGGAAGATCCTGCTCAGTTGTTGCTCACTAAGCATCTGGCGGAGTAATGGCGGACAAAACGAAACTTAACTAAATCAGGCCAGCATTACGGCCATGCATTACGTCATTCCTCTCAAATTCTCCCCAAAAAAATTCTGGTGTCGGACCGGCACTGCAACTTTCAAGTGACAATTTAGCGCTGTTAGCGGTACTTACAATGAATATGTCAGGGCACATTGTACACATCATTAAAAATGTGAAACATATTTATGGTGGAAAATAAGTATTTTTAAAGTTGAAAAACTCCTTAATGCACCTTTAAAACGTTGTCTCCCAAAATATAATCTGATTTTTTTTTTTTATTTGAAAATCACATTTTTAAATGATTTTGAAGTACTATGTACTTTATGCTGTGCGATATACCAGAGGTCAGCTGTTTTCATGGTATTATATTATATTGAGGCTCAGCATGTTTTTCAGTCACTTCCTGAAGCCTCTACCCTCAACGTAGTCAAGTGCAAGCAGCATATCTTTTTGTGATGACTAGTTATCTTCAAAGAGCAAACCGAATCACAACATCTCCTGGGTAAATATCGTCCTGGCTCTCCACCACCAGCAGCAGCTGTCATTCCATCCTGTCAGTATCCAAATGCTTGAGAGTGATTATTGGAGAGTTTGCGTGAGAGTTAAGTAGCCTTATACATTTCACAAAAGGTTTAAACTTCTAATATTTTCAGACTAGTAAAAGGGAGGACATATAATTGTTTATCGAACACGTCTTATTCGTAAATAGCAGGGCATGACGCTCTGCTGGTAATGTTCCCTTTTTTCTTTACAGTTGGTCGACCATTTCATTCTGTTGTTCCGAGAAGGTGTCGTTCAGTTATTTCCAACTGCGCACTTCACCTGGAGTGCAATAATGGGCGTGCATGGGGGGAAAAAATAGAGGAGAAGTTGAGAAATGAGAAGTGAACTGCTGTAGCAGCAAGGAGTATGCATAAAACACACACATGCACACGCGCACACACACACACCGGGTGACATACTTAGCACTTTTTCTGGTGAAGCAAATCAGAATTCAGCTGGGACTTTTTTTTCCCCTCCATCATCTCATTTTCATCCACAAAGCCTCTCATTGTTCTTACAAACTGCATCGTGTGCATGATCAGCCTTCTCCAATATTACCTCCACCTTCCCTCAAATGTAAAAAGGTCAGTCACTTATCTCAGCGGATGCTTTTGGGCCTGCCTTATCTCTGGCTCCCAAGCACCAGCCTCCCCTTTTGGCACCGACCCCCAATCATTCCACGCCTTTTCAACTCTTAACGCTTAAAGCAAATGTGTGCGACTTGCACAAGTGACCATCATGCTTCATTTCTTATCACTCAGGCAGAAGCCATTGATTCCACTGTAGTTCAGTAGCGAGATATGAACTGGAGCCGCAGACCTTCGGTGACGGGCTTTGTTATGTTGTCTGACTTCGATAAAACGGACTGGGGCTCCTTATGTTCCCACAAGCCTGCCCAGACCTATTGTTAGAGGAGATGGGATTAAATGGTGCAGTGGGCATCGGGGATCTCTGCTCTGTTTCTCAACCATGAGGAAAAAAGGACAAGAGAGGAAGCCAAGGAATATCTGGCAATGTAAGTCGGCACTGATATTTATGTGTTGAAGTGTCCGCAAAGTATGTTTTTGCTGCGAGCGTCCTTGTGTGTCTAAATTTCCATTACTGTCTTTGTGTAGATACAGTATAAATATGAATGTGTGTGTGTGTGTGTGTGTGTGTGTGTGTGTGTGTGTGTGTGTGTCACTGCTGGATTTTCTCCAACCGGATTTGATGCCAGACCCGAGTTTTGCCTCCTTGCTCCTTTCTTCTCCCTCTCTGAGCTCAAACGTATTGGACCATAGCCTGCCAGGATAAATTGGGTCTGTGGGGTGGGGAGGTGGACGGGGATGGGGGCGGGGACTTTTCACCGTAGCTTTAACAAGCTTGAACAGCCTGTCCATGCTGGCCTTTGGCCCTGCACGACCTGTATTCTTAGAAACAAACAGGAAGAGAGTGTGTACACAGTTTGTTAACACGCGAGTTTGTGTGCATTTGTTTTAGAGAATTGCTGACATAAGGACTTCAGTTCACATGCACTGAACCTTGGATTGATGTGAGTTAAATTCTTGTGATGCTGCTATGAAATACAAATCCAGGGTGAAAGTGAGTGAAAGGTGTCTTGTGCAATCGTGTCTGTGTAACAATTGTTTCTCAGTGTAGCATAATACAAAAGTTTTGTTTTAGTAGTCAAAGTAACCATGAGGAATACAAAACCTGTGTGCTCATGCGTGTTCTTGTTTGAGTCTGTGACAGTATGTGTCTTTCTTGAATGCACGGCTGAAGCTGAGAGCTCAGTCTGACACGGTGGTCGTGCTTCTGTTTGTTTAAAGCGTTTCTGCTGTTTGAGTCTATTTTTTATTATTGGGAGCCGACGGTGGCTGTGCATCATCGTTTTTAAATAGGGATAAAATCATTTAAGCAGCATTAACACCGGCTATGAATCTGCCAGCCAGCGGAGCACTCTGAGACAGATGCTGCAGGTGAGCGCATGAGTGGCAGCCTGAGAGAGATGATGCCTTAACTCCCACTTATGTGATCAATAAATTGAACATCTACACTACAAACCTGCTCACGCAACTTTAACCAATTAGCAGTAACCGTTCGCAGCAGCGTATGGAAACGGGCCAGCTCCCTTCGGAGTGTCGGAAAAGCCCCAGCAGTCCCGCTGGAGGACTTTTACACAAGCTTTTACTGACAAATGCCAGTTTTTACCAACGGAGAACACCAGTGTTTTGCAGTTTCTAGACATTGACAGTAATAACCCCTGGCCATTTTTCTGAGCATGGCACATTTTTAGATTGATTTCCCAGCAAAGAAAACTTATTTTCCATTAGTGCATGCAGCAATGCTATGGCATTCTGTTGCCGGAAAAAAAAAAGAAAACTATTTTAACAAAAAGAAATGTGGCCTTTTTCCACTGCCTCCAGGACAAACATGCTGATAGCCTAAAGGTCAAGGTCCTTATGACTGCAAGATTCAGCTCCAGCTGTCGACAGCTCTGTTATTTCTGTGTCCTGTTAAATTGGAATACATGATGAAGGTGAAATGCAGACAGATGGATAGAATATCGCAGCCTTCACTTCGTATATCAAGCCTGAAATCCTTTCATTCACAGCTGTTGATGGCAAGAAGACCCCTGAATGCTTTGAAGAGTTACGGAGTAATTTTGACTGACAGCAAAACTTGAATTAATGGTGAAAAGAACAAAAGATCGGAGATCGAGAGAGACGGAAGAATGTGGAAACAGTGTCTTGGATAAAAATGAGTAGAATGAGAATAGACACGATGTGAGCGCGCTAAGCAGTCCTCACTGCTGTAGTACCCAGTTATTAAAAGACTAGTCCTGTTGCAGTACAAACACGGCTTCCGCTGCCAGACTCCCAGTAATTGGCCCTGGTTTTAAATAGTCATTCTCTCCTCAATATGTCTCCAAAATAGTGGATTTTCTCCACAGAATAATTTGATAGCATCATTTGCAGATGAATAAACCCTCATCCCAACATTGAAAAAGTATTTCATGCTTTTCATACAGGTATGATTCACCTTTGGAACAAACCTCAAAATCCAGCTGGATAGTAACAAAAATCTTTAGCAAAGCCATTGGCGTTTTTTTTTTTATTTATTTATTTATTTCTTAAGCGCTGTTTTGATGTTTAAGGATGCTCTTATTAAATATGTATGCAGCTCCCCCCTGTCCTCCAGCAGACGCTGCCAATAAACATAAAATATTTTTGTATGTGTTTCAATTCACAGCAGTCGGTGGCGTGTTCCTTAATAATTTCAGCAAATAAATGTAAACGTATGATTTATTTTCGTGGTTTCGTGTCATTAAAGCTGATAGCTAAATGGATCTCATACACACGTTATTGCTCTTTCTGTGAATGGTCGCTGTAATTTGTCAGCTTTCAAAGCCTAATGGACTGTTGTCCCATATCGGCGTCCGGTCAGGGAGGGTGTCAGACGAGCGTGTGCCGCTGTATACGTCATGCTGTCAGACAAGGCACGCGCTGCAGTTGATAATAATCTGTAGAAAGATGCAGATATCGCCACTGCACGATGATCCGGGAGCGTGTGTTAGTTGTGTTTTCGTCCACTCTCAGACCAGCGGCCGCTTTCTCTCTCCACTCACTCAGAACACACCTTTCGGCCCCAAAGCACAGTTGCCATGGAGACCGTGCCCATCAGGTTTGGTGGGACAGGCTTGTAGTCAAAGCCTCTCAGCGATCTCGAGCAACCTCTCACCCCGCTCATTCTTCTTTTGCTTCCAGCGGGGGGAAAAAATAGCCTACCCTTCACAATCACGCTCCTCCACTGAGAGGTCTTCTTTAAAAAAAAAGAGAGGAGGTGAAGCTCTCATGTGTGAACTTCAGTAGAAGCATTCTATGGGTTACAAAAAAGGATGCAGCGACAGCTCTTAATGAACCTGGTTTTCAGCGTTTTTTTTCCTCTTAAAATACCCTTTTAAGATATTTTTTTATACACTGAAATACCCCCAACTAGGCTAAAGCATTTCTTCATGAAAAAGCCAGTTTAAAGTGTTTGATTACAGCGTTGTTTCTTCACTGTGAGATACAGTATGATTTCTTTTTAATCACTTAATTTGTGACTAATCATTTTTAATTCTTATATGCTTTAACAGTTTCATTGAACCAAATCACCCTACAAGTTTAACCTACAGCTTAGTAACTGCTCAGCAATGCTGCGATGGTCTGCTGAATGCAACAGTCACAAACTCACCAGCTACTTATTAATAAGGCATTAAAAGTGGCTTCAGGAATTTCACCATAGCATCACTTTGCATCTATTACAAACTCATTTACTTAAAATTTAAATGCACCATCTCAGATTTGTTATTATTCCCAGTTTCTTTTAATGTGCTCAACAGTATCTTAAAAGCGGTGACTACATCTTAGGGAGTTGTAATAGTTTTCACTTCATTAATCAGTAATACTGTCATCAAGCCAACAATGCCCTCCATTGTTTTCACTTTTCCATACGTGGAAATTTCTGTCATCCAATTGTCCTTTACCCTTCCCATCCTGACCTTCCCATCTGTCCTTTTCTCTTCAACCTCATCCAGGGTTTTCTCCCGATGCTAAAGTCATCCATTACCTCTAACCCGCCGTCCTTCCATTCCTGTCGCTGCCTATACTGTAAGCTGTGACTGAGTGTTATGCGGGGGTCTGATAGTAGCAAGCAATGGAGCGGACAAGTTATTACAGGACAGGCAAATAGAGGCCCGATGAAGCATGAAAACCTTCTTTCCCTAAAGCGCCACTCGCACACACACACACATGGATTCACGTAGTGAGGAATATACTGAGTGATAGGGAAACAGAAATGGAGACAGCCAACAGACAAAAAACAAAAAAAAAAAAACACGTAAGCACATACAATACAAATATACTGACACTTTCCACTGCTGTCTAAGAAACTGTAAAGACATGAACATGTGCTTATTAGAAAAAAAAATGGCAAGCAGGGTCATTCAGCACTGCCGGCACACACACACACACACACACATATATATGCAGCCTGCCATTAATTTCTTCTTTTTCTGTGAAGGCTAACGAGAACAGACACACAGTACATGACGGGGCACGGCAACAGGAACAGGGTGACAACATGCGGCATGAATATTAATAGCGGGATGCCAACGGGCTCTGGAACAGCGCTGTTACAGAACGGTTAACATGCTTTGCTTTCTAGCGTGGCTTGGCAGAACAGCTTTCAATCAATCAATTTTTCATGTCTCACCGGGGGGGCGGAGGGGGCGCTTGTTGGAGCTGAAGGTTGAAACAAACAATGTCACATCAAAGGCGACAACAAAGGGGATCAGACAGTAAAGCAAAGGGTAAAGTAAAGGGCGCACACCTCGGAGAGCCCAAGAGAGAAGCAGTTTGAATTACAGTTGTATTTTTTGTAGTATGGAATCTGTTGCACCTATACAAGCAGTAGCTTTAATTTTGAAGTCAACAAGTTAAGCGTAGCTTTATAGAACTGAAATAAATAAGGCATTTCATTAAAGGAGTTGTTCAAAAGGCCTGGTGGTGGGAATGTCTGTGAAAAAAGTCACTACAATACAATAAAGGCATCGACCATCAAGTTCCACACCTTAAAGTTACACAGTGAAGACTGATCAGTAGCAAGAAAAGACATTCAAGAGCACATATGATTAAAGTTTCTTTCAATTCAGCAAGACCACATTGCAAATGGGCCACAGTAGTTCTGTGCAGCTGCTTTCGCTAAAACTTCTCTCTCTCAAGACGCCATTATTCCTCACGTAGTTCTTGATAATGGCAGATGATTAGCAACGTGAAACTCACACCATTGGCTGAAATGCTTTGTCACTCAAAAGATGAAAGCTGTGTTCATATATGAACAGTGGAGCAGCTGAGGAATGGGAGGATTTCTGAGTTTTCACAATGTGTTGTCAGACTGCGGGGGAAGAAAACACAACCACACACAGTGAATTCATGCAAACTCTAAACACAAAGGACTCCAAGCATCTTACAGGTTAACAGGATCACATATGTCTCAATGTTTCACAGTTTCTTAGCATGGGCGCCTGTATCAAAGGCCATTCATCAATTCTGCCCCAGTGGACATGTCTCATCTGTAAGACGTAACATAGAAACAAACACCATACATCTCGACTTGCCCTGCTGGAAACATGAGTGGGGAGTGAGGCGAAGCCTCATTTATTTCTGGAGCTAAAAAGTTTGATCTCTATCTGGAAGTGTTATCTAGATAAAGAAGATTGCATGTTAATGGAAGGCGCCGGCGCACCGTTTCTCTCAAGCGCTATCGGGACGTGACCGAATCAGCCAGACCACCGATGGAGTTGATCCGGATTGCAGGATGATTGGATCGCATTAGATAGTGTCACGGGGGGCAAAAATAAAACCCCTGCAGGCTCCACTCCGCTAATAAACCTCCTGCCATTTCCAGAATCAGCGAGGAAACAATTGGATGCTCACAAATAAGGCAAAAACAGTTTTCAGAAGCTTGGTGTAGAAGAAGAAAAAAAAAAAGGGTGTGCAGTATCAGCACTTCACCTGCATGTTTGCCTTTCCGCCCACGCATCCCCTCTCCACACTGTGCATTGAAACTGGAACCAAGAAATCCAAACAGGCAGACAGTGTGGGGACTGTCTGGTACTCTTCATGCAGACTCAAGTCTAATTGCAGGTGTAAAGTGGGTCAGAAAGACAGAAAAACGGGGACAGCTCCAGTTTTATAATCGTCCTTTAGCTTTGTTTATTGAGACCGCAGTCACTTTAGGAGTTTGTTTTTCAACCTCCAGCTTCCACTGTGCTCGTGGAGGAGTCTGACACGAGTAACGGTCGACTGCACCAAATAACCCACAACTTACTGTTTGTAGTTTTTCCTCCCTTTTTTTTTTTTTTATCAGATTTCTCCTCCATGTGGCTCGGGTTTTAGTCAGCCCGCTCTGGACTGGGATGAAAGGATTTCTGGGATTTTGTTTGTACTGCTGTTTTTACTCATATGAGGATGTGAAGGCAGGCTCTTTATGAATGTATGCGTGTGTGTGTGTGTGTGTGTGTGTGTGTGTGTGTGTGTGTGCGCGCGCGCGCGCGTGTGTGTTTGAACTGTTCTCCTGATTAACTTACAAGAAGCTTTTGCTCATGGAACGGATGTCCCTGAAGTGTATGCACGTTGTATGTTAATGCCATGTGTGTGCATCTGTTTGTGGGAATGTTTGAAGCCAGATGGCACGTTCCCCTCCTTGCGCCCTTCAGCCCACTGCCCCCCTCCCACTCTGGATGCCCGCCCAATACTAACTGCATGTGTGTGTGTTTGGGCATGTGTGTGTGTGTGTGTAACGAAGGAAAAATGTGAATTGCCTGCCCCCTTGTGGTTCTATTGTCTTGTCCTCTCTGGTTTCCTCCTCTCAGTAAAACTCCACAGTGGGCAGAAGTGCGAGTTCGCTGTTGCCAGTTCTTCTGGTTATTTCATCATTCCCTCCATAACTGCGGCAACACCGCTTCCGTGAGCCGGCAGCTTCACACCTGGAGTCGGCTTCAAAAAGTGCTGCTGTAACAAGTGTCTATCAGCTCAGTGCAGCTGTGTTTGACATGCCGTTGCAAAACCTGAAGCCATTGGATGATTTAAAAAAAAAAAAAACCTGACCCTCCACACCCACTCTAGTTTGGACTCTTTAAGCCGGGACTTTGTGCTTGGGGAAAGTACAGCACAACTGTGCACCCTCGAACTTTTCCCTCAGGATCAAGGCGAATGGGGGGAGGGAAAAATCCTCACTCCTTTTATTTAGGGACATTTTAAGTGCGGCAATTAAGATATGTGGAGCCTTTTATTAGCCCGGTTTCTTTTCATTTCATCTCGCTCATTCATCTTGGGATGAGCATATTCTGACAGGGGTTGGCCGGCATATTTAGTGGCAAGTCGCCAATCAGAATAAAGGACAGGGCTCCATTATGAAAAAGAGGTGGAGGAGGGGCGGCTTGTATCTCAGCAACCTAACTGCTTGTCTGCTGTTGATCTGCGGCATAGTTTGATTAAAGGCAGACAAAAGAGAGCCCGGGAGCTTGTTTTAATCACAGCATGCTCAATAGCCTATTGTGCGCTGACATCGGCCCTCACTTTGCTTCAGTAGCTCCATACAGCTTTGTGCGTTTGTGGGCATGAATGTGTGTGCCAGCGCTCTGTCCCATTTGTTCTGCACTGTAACATCTTTTGATGGATTCCTGTTTTCATGTCGCTCATAAGCCGCTCTGCGCTGTTATGGATATTTTTGGTATTGTCTTCATAAAGTGTCCACCAGTGTTGTGTCACAGCGTCACATGGACATGCACATGGATATGAATTTGCCAGAATTTGCATTGTTTTTACTCAGAATGCAGAACATGCAAGTTTAAGGAAAATAGAAGGAGAAAGAACAAAACCAATGTCAATGTCAGTGTAAATTTTTATTGTGTAAAGAAAACATTTTGGACAGCTATGAAGTCTTGACAAGAGTCTGACTTACTTATTAGCAAAAGAAACTGTTTCACATAAAGAAAATAAAAGGGCTTTAGAGGTAAAATATTAACATAATGACTTGTCTTTGTGAAATCAAATAAGTGCAAAAATAAGATTTTTCTCAGTATAAATGTTCTGTTAGTGTGGATAAAAAAGTTGTCTGAGTCACTCTGGTGTACATATCTGGATAATTGTCCTAGAAAAATGGTGGTTGTGTGTGTGCGTGTGGCCTGTCAGAACAACCTGGAATACCTGGACAGAGCTGATACACGCAAACTTTACATAGAAGCTCAGATTTGAACCAGCTTTTGCGGGACATTTCAGTTTTTCTTTGTTTTTTTTTCATACTATATTCAAACTATCCCACATCGGCATTCAGGACGAGCTGCTTCTAGGAAATAATAACCAGTATTAGTCTTCAATCTTTCTGTGACCCCCACAGAGTCAAGCCTGACTACCTGTCACCCCTTGTTCTCGTTCCAGTTTCTTCTACTTCACACAAGAGTACAAGTGAAAAGGAAGCTGTCAGAAAAAATGAGAATTGTCAGGCAGGTTTAAAAAATATGGCACAAAGAAACCCCGGCAATAAGAAGTTCTTTACTGGTGCCGAAGGCGCACGGCAGGGGGTCTGTGTGACTCTGCCATCTGTAAAATTTAACAGAAGTTTGGAGCGGTGTGTGTGTGTGGAGTTCGGGATGAGGAGACCACACCAGAGGTAAAATGACACTCTCTGCTTCTCTGTAACATTAAACTTCTCTATCTGCTCATAGCTGTGACCTCTGTGTGTCTCTAATCAGTCACTCTGGGTGATAAGATTGATGCTGGTCTGGAATAATGGGATCCAAAGAAGTGAGCGGTGCACTAGCAAGAGGAAAACACTGTAAATTAAAGGGAAAAGGTATAAAATGAAGCGATTAAACATTTTAGAAGAGACATTTTGTTTTGCTTTCTTCTTTTGTTGCATGATATTGAGTGCATCTTCCACACTAAGTGCAATAGTTGTAGATCATAAATCCGCGCTGCATGTCATTTCTGTGACAGTGAATTACTGGCGGGGAGGAGGGCATGGTGGGATAGCAGGTGGGGAAGGGAGGTGAAGAAGGGGAGCACAAAGAGGAAGCAATGAAGGAGCACTAAAGGGGGAAACAGACGGCACTCGGAGCGGTGGAGGATGTGGAGGAGAGGAGGATATGAGGTGGAGAGATGTGGGGAGAAGCCACTCCGATATAATTAAAGTGATCTCGTGAATGGCTGCACCTTTCCCCTCTTCCCCGAGCTTCTACATATGCGAGGTTTATGAGTTTATGAACACAGCATGGATGCAATGTAAAAGGTGGCAGCAGAGTCACTGGGAGAACTGCAGAGTGAGGCTAATAATGTGTGGCGTAAGTGCATCAGCTCAACCCCTTTAAACCACGTCTTTTCTATCACTACACTTCAGATGGAGGGATTGGAATATTTGAGCTGCTTGTGACTCTTACAGCAGCTTTTCTGCCCGACAACCATCCACCCGGCTGACACAGGTGTAACCATAATGTCTGCACAGTGTAACTATAACACAGAGCATCGTCACACAAGCTTAACAGCATGTAGGAAGCAGGAAAACCAGGAAGTGAATCAGTCAGTCAAAAATGAGTAAATATGACGAACGGTCTGTGCAGCAACTTATTTGTTGCAATCTGATGATGGAGCTGCTTAAAACACAGTGAATGCTTGATTGAGTTTCTCCATCTCGCAATGCTCCAAGAAGACATACATCCTGCCATCAAACAGCACCATCTGTATGCTTGACTTCTTGCCTTTATTTAAACTTCAAACTCCCAAAATCAAACAAACTTGCACAAACACCTTTGGACAGTAAATCTTTTTTTGGTTATAGGCTATTGAAAGTAAGAAAATGTCAGCTTTTGAATTCGTTTTAAAAGGGGCTAAGGGTTGGAATTAGGGTTTATTTTTACTTTGTTACTTTATTTACTTTATTTTTGTCTCTTTTTGAGCTGTAAATACACAACATTTTTGATTGACTTCCTCAGTAGCTCACTCTCTAGTTATTCCTCAAGCTGTGACAGAACAATCCCCACATCTTTATGTCTCAGAAAAATCGGCTCATTTCATCATTTTCAATCAGTCTCTGTCACACCGAGAACAAATTCTGCCATAAAAATGGGTTTTAATAAAAAATAATTGAGTTTTTCCTTCCAGTGGTTTTTGTCGTGAATGTATGAAGAGTCACTCTGGGAAGAGCCCCCCCCCCCAACAACAACAGCTCTTCTTCTCATGATTATAATGTGTTTTTATAAAACCAGACCGTCTGATGGAGTACCAACAGTTTTTGCACTGGTTAACAGAATATGTGTTAAACTTTCATCATGGCATCTGCATCCACCCAAACACCGTCAGACATGCTGGTGGGGATGTGCGACTTTGCAACAGCTGAAAACAGATCAATATTTTTGCAGCTGGTGAGCAGTTTGAACATGGCATTTTGTGTTGAAAAATCAGAGCATTATTTGGCGTTGCTGCCTTAATCTGCCAGCGTACTCTTCACCACATGTGCAGATACACTTTCGCACAGGTTTTCTGGGAGCTTGACAAGGGGAGCTTTTTTCCTTGCAGTTTACGAGGGAGTTTAGACCATTTTATTGGCTTTTGCCCCCACGTGTAATCCCACACTGACTCAGTGAAGTGGAGATCAGAGCTCGGGGAGCAATACCATCTGTTGTTGAGCAGTTAAAGCAGTTCTTTATTACTGTTGAATGAATTTGGGACCAGTCAGGTGTATCCCTTATTGCACTGTGAGACAAACAGAAATCTCAACGTCTACTCGTACAGCCTTTTGTTTGGCCTGGATGTCAGGTGAAGTCGGCTCTGGATTTGAGGTGATTTTCCACTTTTCTCATGACATATATTTGACAGAACTTCAGTTTGTAGTTCTACCCTGAGTGTTGCTCATCCTTGGGCTTCTGGTGTGTGTTTGAGAGTGAAGTGTGATGACGGTTCTCGTGCTGAATTAGAAACACTCTTGTTTTTGTGAGAGCCCCCCTCACCTGTCTTTCTATTCGATGATCACAGCTTTTTCGCTGCTGTAACTACACCTCACAGAATAAAAGAAATTGAAATGTAGAATGCGGAGCTCAATCACACAAACAGCAGGGGGGCAGACACACACAGGACCTCTCTCCTCTGGCAGAACGAGAGTCTGCCCCAGCCTCTCTCTCTCTCTATTTTCCCTCTGTCTTTTCATCTCCTGTGCGAGTTGAAACAGCCTTTCAGGTCTCTATCGCTAATGTACCGAATAGCCTCCCATTGTTAATGTTACAGCATTATGAGTTTCTTTTGTGCGTGTCTTTTTCTGCTCCCCCTGGACGGCTCTGAAACCTGATAGGCAGCGTAGGTTGGCAGTGGTGGGATCTCCTTATTTGTGTTTTGTTTTTGTTTTTTTCAGCAGGTAATTATGGAAATAAATCGTCTTTGTTGTCGTGTTTCTCTGCGGAGAGTCCAGTTCATCGTTAATTGGTAGCGTGAAGGACTGGTCAAATTTAAATCACAAGGGAGGGGTCGAGAGGGGCTTGTTTTATTGGCCGGTTGGGGCAGCGAACGGGTGGAGCTTCTGAATTAGATTAGATTTAATTAAGGCATGGGGCCCCCTCACTATACACGGGTACAGAAATAGGCTGTATGCCAGGATGGTGGTTGTTGAGATACACTGTATGAGCACACACACACACACACACACACACACACACACACACACACACACACACACACACACACACACACACACACACACACACACACACACACACACACACACACACACACACACACACACACACACAAACACACACACACACACACACACACACACACACACTGCAGAGGCTCCCTCAGGCCTTCAAGGTCAGGTAGACAGAGGAAACATGCCGCAGGGCGTCTGGAACAAAGAGAACGCTGGCTCATAAAAAGTCTTTTACTTTCACTGCTTTGTCAACACAAACAGTCTTACAGCGAGCGAGCTTCAATAATGCATATCTTTGTTTTTAAATGACCTGGTTTGATGGTTTTTAGTTTTTAATTTTATAAGATAGATGCGCCGAATGAGGAGAATAATATTTTCCTCATCTGAATTCAGAAAAATCCCACTAGAAGTTTGGTTTTGTCCTTACATGCTGCATGTCAGACGATAACAAGCCTCCAGACTGAGCTGCTCATTCTCAGGAGTCACTTCAGGTGACCAAGGAGCACAACGCTCCCACCGACGTTTGTGGTTACAAAAGGTTTTCACAGCTACATTTTTTCCTTGTTTCTAGACTTTTGCTAAGCTGCCACAGTAAGTGGACTTCACATATAGTGAGTTTTTACCCCGCTGGCAGTCTCAAAGCGCCGTCGTGCTAGGTGCTCAACCTCCATTAACAGCGATTTGGAGTTCATTGCGTCCGTCAAGACACGAGGACAAGACCAAGACCTTTGTAATTGGAAGACACCCTGACCTTCCAGCTGAGCTCCAGCCCATCTAAACTCTGCAATCACACCTTTAAGCACGCCATAAACCCTCTCTCAACACGGGATTGCATTGCCTCTGAACACTTTTCTTGACACCTCTGTCCGATCAGGCCTGAACTTCACACTGGAGCTCTAACGGGGGTTACTATCGTCTGACAAGATCTGGAATTGCGTTCGGTGAATTTCTTCAGACGGACAATGTTTTCAATGAAAGCAGGGGACAATAAATAATATTTGTCTTCAGTTTTGGGGTGGTATAACATTGTTCCGTCTTTTTGTGCGGTCCACGTTCAAATCCCACAGCCAGAAGCAAAATATGAACGTAGGTTGTTATAAATCTGAAAGCGGGGATAGTTTTCTTAAGCGTTTGAGTCGGCGACGCTCTGCGGATCAGACCTGTAACTTGATCTGAAAGGTTCACGCCGGTCGACTTTCTGTGGAGCTCTGCGCGTTTGGTTTGTTTCTTTGAGGCTCAGTAGATCTACCTTGTAAAAATTGGGGGAAATCTCAACGCTGCGCTTAACACAATATCCCCCAAGAGCCTGTAAGACTGTTTTAGGCTGTAATACTTCAAAAAGACCCTCCAAAAATGGTCTTGCCTGCTTTGCAGTTTTGGGGCATTTAATCCTTACAGATGGAAGCATTTTCAGACTATCGATTCAACCTCAAGATCTCTTCCATCCATCCATGTTCTGGACCACTTTCATCCTCCTCGGGGGCGGGAGGCGTGCCGGAGCCCAGCAGACGGCAGCGAACACGCCGCGCAGGGCGCCAGTCCATCACGGGGCAAGCAGAGTGAGACAGACGTTTCAGTTGTCCAAATGATGAGTTGTGGACAAAGAAGTGAGTTCTTCAGAGAATATACCGATCCATCTTTTACTCCACTTTGTCAAACTCA
The DNA here is from genome assembly GCF_902148845.1 of Salarias fasciatus. Lineage (NCBI taxonomy): Eukaryota > Metazoa > Chordata > Actinopteri > Blenniiformes > Blenniidae > Salarias > Salarias fasciatus. The sequence continues at coordinate 13,717,658 of NC_043751.1, read as the reverse complement.
GGGTCGCAGGGCGTTGGAGTCGAGCCAAGCGGACGATGTGCACACGAGCCGCTCTGCACTGGAATGGAAATCTTGGTATTGAGGAAGTGTCCTTCAGTATTTTGCGATCGGATAACACAGAGTGTAATGTATGGAAACATCAACTCGTACTCGTACATACAGTCATGTAGTTATGAGCACTTTTTGAGTGAGACTACGAAGAATACAGGTTGAACAGAAGGATTGTAAGACATTACCAGAAATTATATTTTTGATACAAATTAGTAGTTGAGAGTTATTTACAGATTAAACTAATGAATGTGACCAACCTCAAAGGCCGGATTGACTCTTTACCGGAGAAAAGATGAGGAGAGTCTCCCTGGAGCTAATGGCCTCAGCTGCCCACTAGTGACTTGTGGATTTTTGTTTTGTTTTGTTGTGTTTTAATAAAGTATTGAGCTTTAATGCATGTGGCCCTTTAAGCAGAAACACACAACACAGAGAGCATTTTGAACTTTTAAGAGGCGCACAGAGGGTTGATGTTTACAGCCCCCCCGAGGCATTCCTTTAATTTGAAGTGAAACAGCAACTGTAAAATACTTCCATGCAGCTCATTCCTCATTAACACATCCTCTCTGCAGCTCGGTAATAAATAGGAGTTCTTCCACTTTCTCTCCCCAGAACACAACGGCGCAGGCAGCTGGTTCACCCAAACTCCATTTACATGAGCCTCATCCCAAGTGGCTGATTGAAATTCTCATGCTGTAATATCCGTCAGTGGAAATGTTTAAGTGCTGTTCCCTCATCTGATCTGGAATAATAAGCCGCAGTGCTCTCTGGTCCTAGTAGCAGCTTTCCTGGCTGCTTTGTGTTTGTTGCTCATCAAGTTCTCTGCTCTCCTCAGTCCTTCAGACATCCTCCACATGGTAATCTGTGGACCTCTCCACCAGGATTTATTTCACCTCTCAATTTTTCTTTGTCCACCTCTATAAAACGAAGGTTCATGTGTAACCTCTGCTGTTTGCTCCCCTCGTCTCCGAGCGCCCTCGTGGAGAGGCTGGCGACCGTTACGCCGATAATGTAGCACTCTCATCTCCACGAGAGGCTTCCGCCGTTAAATCACACAGAACACATCTGAAAATGAACGTAAAAACAATTTACTGCTCGATATTCACGACTGTCTCGCCCACTCCGCTCCGCGAATCCACAACTCATCTTCCAGCGTCCTCCCTCTTCACTCGCCTCCTAATCCCTCCTTCCTCCCTCTGTCACAGTCTTCCTCTCCGTCTAATCCATCATCCATCAATCCCTCCCTTACAGAAGCTCCTGGCCAGGACTTTGTGACTCTGGACTACCGTCTGCGGTACTACCCCAGCATCACCTACGCCGTCATCGGCAGCGCCGTCATCTTCGTCCTGGTGGTGGCGCTGCTGGCCCTGGTCCTCCACCACCAGAGGAAGCGGAGCGTGCTGCTGCCCAGGGGCGTCAGAGGGGTTTCGCACCACCACCACCACCACCAGCCCCTGCTGCTGTCCCGCCTGGTCATCCTGGACCGGGGCCACATTCACCCCGGCGGTCCGGGCCTCTCGCCCGCCTCGCCCACCGCCGCAGGCCACTACAGCTCCGCCACGCCGGCGCTGCAGCTCCTGTCTGGGAGCCTGGGCCCCTCCGGGCTCTCCATGGACTCGCCGCCGTCGTACTCACAAGCTGTTCTGGATGCCAGGTGAGGGAAACAATGATCCCTGTAGCTGTGTGCATGTTTTCTCTTTGTTTTCGTCTGCCGTCATCGGGATGAAGCTAATTGAAATTTGATTAAGAGTGAAAGACCACAGACAAAAAAAAATGACACTTCGTTGGTTTCTGTTCTTAGACTGATCTGTTTGACCTTGGATTATCAGTTGCGTTGTGCAGATTTGTTTGGAATAAATGGAAAGAACTGAAACGTGTTTCTCCTCAGCCGACCTCCCTGGTTCGATCTGCCTCCTCCTCCTTACCTCCCGGATGGGGAGCTTCCTTCGGAGGGCGAGCTTCCTCAGTACGAAGGCCCACAGGACCGCCTGAGCCCGCCCACGGCTCGTCCTTCCACACCCGCCTCATCCCACACACCCCCAACACCCAGAACTGTGGCGCCGGGCTCCAGAGAGGAGTCGGACCAGCTGTAGCTGCTCTGCTCCAGACTGACGGGTGATTCAGAGGCAGCGGGACGCGAGGACCAGGCTGCGGGGCAGCGTGAGGACGGGACGGGCCCCCACAAACACCTGCTCCAACCCAGAGACTCAGCCCTGTCCTGAGGACCTGGACTGGGACTGCAGTCTGGAGACTCTGAGCTTTGAGTGTTGGCGCCCCCTGCTGGGACCATGGCTGCATTACACTGTAATATCTCCAGTGATCAGTTTGATGAAAAACTGTCTGAGAGGCCTTCAGTGGCCACAGCCGCCATCCCCAAAGAAGTAGGAGTCAGTCGCTCATTTGTTAACATGTAATGTTTTAACATGAGTGTAACTGTTGATTTTTTTTCTCCTGTGTGCAGCAGCTGAAGATTTTAATCAGTCATTCATCATTTTCAAAATTCCCAAATCCCAAAAACCTAGAATGTTACAAAAAGTTTAATTTTGAATTCCACTTTATACTTTATTAAAAAAAAAAAAAAAAAAAGATTGTAAAATACTGAAAATATAGGTCATGATTTCGATATTTTTAAGGATTTACTACAAAATTGTAGATGTAATAAACAAGCAGCTCTATTATTGTGTAAAATATTAGCATGGGTAGTCAAAGTTTAAAAAAGTAGTATGTTAAATTTAAGATATTTCCTTCAGAGGATGAGCAGGTTTCTTTTTTTCCAGATGATCTCTTGACATTTGGATAGATTCCTGCTAATAATGTGAAGAGGACCAGTCACGTTTTCTAAAGTAATGTTGAACAAAAGTTACACAAGTATTAACTTTGAATTTCTAAAGTCATTCCTTCAGCAAAAATTAAAAAAAAAACCTCCTTTGGTAAAAATACTTTGATTACATTTCCATCTGAGACCAAGAAGTCTTTTATGCAAGACAAGAAGAGAAAAAGTAATTTACCGAGGCCTTAATTCAGTCTAAGTGCCTTTGTGAAAGAAGTGAGGTTAATCAGAAAATCACAAGCAGCCTGTAAGACTTTAGAGTTCAGTGCGATGTATTAAAATATGACAGCTTTTCATTTAAATGAAACCTTTGTCAGTAGTTTCAGGCATTGAGTGAAAGGTCCGTTTGTTCGTTCATTTTGTTCAACACTGTACATTAAAATGTAGAGAAGGTCAAGAGTATTTAAAGTAGAATTTAGTGACAGCTGGAAGTGTAAAAAAAATGTAGTTGTGCTTTTTTATTCGGAATCCAGATACGATGTAGGTAGAAAAAAAATCAAACCAAAGATAGTACTTTGAAGCTTTTTCTATAGATGAAACCCCCGAACCTATCTATGAAAGAAACAATCATATATTTCTTCTTTGTTTCATTAAAAAGTGAAAAGATCTGTAAAGTAAAATGTAATGTTATTTGCTGTAAAACTGGAAAACTTCTCTCAGGACAAAGTTTGACCTGTTGGTTTCTTCTGTTCTTTATGTCTGGGTTGGAAAAAACACTGTTTTTTTTTTTTTTCCTGATTCGTTCTCATAAAAAAAATTTTTCCGTATCTGTGAAACAGCCCATAAGGACTTCTCATCCCTTCTTTCTGCGCTTTGAATGTAATATAAATTCCTGATAGCAGAAATGCAAATGCGCTTAAAGTATTAGTGGGTTAAGTACTAATTTATCACAAGTGCTGTTTGAGGAGTTAAATCAAATCCAAATACTAATGTCCTCATGGACTCACTTTGACACTCCGAGTCAATTAATTAAATCATGAAGCGCACAAAGGATCCCGATGATTTCACAGTTTTGGCAAAACTGCTCAGAATGGTCCATCAGTTTCCGTAAATCTGCTTTTCTGCAGACTGAGTGAAATCACCAAAACATTTTAACACAAGATTATCAAAGAAATCCTCCAGATATTTCAACAATAATATTAACAGGAGAAACACCTGGACTGTAATATCTAAAGTCTGGGGATAACTTAACCTCATGTGTTCTTTTTTCCGTTTTGACAAAATCAGGCCAATTAGTTCATTATTTGATCATTATTTTCCATCCATCCTGTGAGAAAGCTGTGTTTGTACCAGACAGTCCCTGAAGAACCTTAGTCATCAAAAATAAACAAATTAACTAAAACAAAGGTCCTTATTTACTGAAAACAAATTAATTACAGTACATACCATGATTAGTGTACCAGTACGTTGTCCCTTCTTTACAGTTATACTACCAGGTAATGTGGATTTGTTTCACACCAGATGCTTCTTCTGCTACAACTTTACCTGAAGCACGGGTTCCTTACACTCCAGGGACTGGTTTGATATGAAATAATTACAACAAGCCCGTCTTCATCCATCTGTCTTCTGTGCCACTTTCTAAAACTCAAGGTCTCACATTATGTGGTCTGTTTCATCCTCTGCCAGCCTCAGACTGAAAGCCTTACAGGTGACGTTGTTTAGGTCTGTGGGGAGTTCAGGGTTTAGGTCTCTGTAGGCAGGTGTGCTTAATCTAATTTTCTGGGCTCTTTCTAATGCTGACTGCTTGTTGGGTAGGGGGGATCTCATCAGACACACTTGTAATACTGAGCTTTGGTTGGCCAATGACATGATCAATGCATTCAGATGTGTTGCATCACAGAGATATTGAAAACAGGATCAAGAATCAACACCACAGAGGAAAGTGTTGCAGAAAATAGCTCTGCATCGTAAGTGAAAATATTGTTTTAATGCATATCTGAACACTCAAAGTAACTAATGTATCATCTCATGGTCGAGCTGCCAAACATACAGTGTTTTCCTCTGAGTGGTACCAGTTTGCACTCACAATGTAGCACGGACTAGAAGTCAAACAAGAATGTTGTAAATGTGATTAAAATGCAGTGAAATGGAACATGTCCCTTTATTTTTCACCACAGTCACTCATACACTTGCTATGAGACAGGATGGGAGTAACATTAGATTAACTGAGAAGGTTTTGTGTAGCGTCTAGATTAATGAATGCAGTGACAACGTTCTGCCAATAGATGTCGCCATGACACCATCATGAAAACAACATCGAGTGGTAAGGCAGTAATGGGAATAGTTTCTCATTGCTCATAATGTTGTGTGTGTGTGTGTGTGTGTGTGTGTGTGTGTGTGTGTGTGATGGTCATGTCGGTTTAGGTTGGAGCAGAAGTAGAAGATGTGTTGAAGCAATCAGTGCAACGTCCCCAAAAGACATTCATGCGTGTGTGTGTGTGTGTGTGTGTGTGTCTTTGCATTCAGCCTCACGTCGTTATGTTTCATGGATCCACCGTTAACATATGTTTCACCCATTTTAGTGAATTCATGAACAGATATAATCTGATCCACCACCCTCATTTCCACTGCAGTGTCCCCCTGAAGCCCTGGGTCTCCTCTGGCCCCTCCCACCCCAATATCCGCACCACATTATGATACATCAGATAACCTCTGATAGCATCTCTGACAGCGCACGCCCCTTCCATCGTCCATCCTCCCAACCCCTCTACCGTTGCTCCCTAATTGTCCTTTATCCCGTTCTGCTCATCCTTCATCTGCTCTCCTCGCTCTCCCAGATCGGCCCCTCTCTCCCATCACCCCGCTCTCCTCTACCTCATCTTAAACTCTGATGCTGGAGGCCCATGTTTGCTTAGCCTGGGCCCTTAACTACACAGACTTTAATTAAAAGCCTGCACACTTCTCCGCCGCCGCCGCCGCCGCTGCTGGCCTCTGTCGCTCTCTGTGCTGGAGCTGCTGAGCTGTGTTCTGCTGAGAGAAGAGAAGACGCTGCAGACTGTGACAGGCAGGTGATCACTGCTGTGACGGTGGCGAGGGGAAAAGTGGTGTTAATGTTCATGTAGATGAGGAGAGCTGAGCAGAAACTATGGACAAACTCCAAGGAGACGGAGCAGAGAGACGTGTCTTCCTCTCTTGGGGGTCATTTATTCGGTATATCCATAGCCGGCAGGTATTGGATACAATGTAAGCGTGACAAAGCTGGCTAAAATCCAACCTACAATAAAGCCCTTCATTCTTCCAGGCAGTGAATGGCAGTCCTGAGGTTACAGTGGATGTAATACGTTCATGCAGTTTCTGATAACCTTCCTCTCCAGGAAACACAGCGAGGGAAGAGAAATAAAGTTCAGTATGGAGAATGATTTATTTTCAGCCTCTGCGATCAATCATGAAGCTCTCTGGAGGCTACTCGCACACACACACCAACACTCACACTTGGCTGTTGTGCCATTGCTCCAGTGAACTGGAGATAAGACCCGGTGTTTTCACATGTAAATGGTGCGGGCGTGGAGGGGAAGGAGGGCGCATTGTTAGCGTGGAGCTGCTCTGAGGAGCTCTGCTGAGGGCCTGGCCGCCGCGGCCCTTATCAGATGAAGAGCAGGCCTCCGAGGGAAGGAGGGGTCGGCGAGGGACAAGGGCCGGGTAGGGTTGAGGGGGCCAACGGGAGAATAGAACAGCTGGCGGAGTCACGCGTGCAACCCCGAAAACACACAGAGGCCAGACACGCTGAGCACGGTGGGAATCTCCTCCGCCGAGAGATCCACAAACACACGGCCTCTTGTGTTATTATCAGCCGGCGGCCAGCGAGGCTGAGCACATAATCACACACACGGCAGCAGGAAGAGAGGAGCGCTTCACACAATCGCAGACATACATACACACAAGAAAATACAATCACTTTAGACAATCGCAAATACGCATTTCCATACAGGCGTCGTTCCACATCATTAGGTCAACACAAGCAGGAAGAAAGACAGATTACCCCCCCAAAGCACAGAAACTGCGAGGTGACAAAATAGTCAATACATCTAACTCTTTCAATCCAAATAGTTTATAATCATCTATATTTTCTATTTATATTTTCTTTTTTTAGATTTTGCACAGATGAACACAAAACATGTCTTTGCCTAAACAGGTAGATATGACAGCGAGACAATCAGAAAAAAAGATCATAAAACCACCAATGACCCCTCGGTCCATTCAGCTGAACTTCTTTGTGTGGCTAAAGTATTAAAACTGCGCTCATCTCTCCAATTAAAGGTGATTTTGCTGCTTTTAAGACTTTACGGTATGCTAAGTGACACCCCGTCTCTCAGTTTATCATCATTCTTGATCCATGAGGCTCATCTTAAAGCTGGAGGCAACATCATTTAGTTTCCTGCAGAAGACAATACATTCGACTGGCCGTGCGTCTTTAAAACAATGAGATCACTTTAACATGTTTAAGTCACATCTGGATCTTGAGGAATTGTTGTGTAACGTGTGTCTCCAGGTCCTAAATGGTCAGGCACCTTAAAGTTTTGTGTTTGTGCAACATCAACATGTTTCAAGGCTTTAGTTCTCATTTGAATCCACTAAACTCCACAAAAGAAATCAAAAATATCAATAACTATGTTACTTAAATTCCTTCAATACATGTGGTTCATCACCAATACTACTTCTGCTACAAACATTTCTTGTCTGAAATCACGAAAGTTTTAAACTGATCAAGGATGTTATGTTTTCATACCTTACTAAATATATGAATATACTTGTTTTATATGAGTCATAATGTAATTTTAAAATAGCAAATCTTGTGATTCACTGCAAAAGCATTGACTGAGCAGAAAAGAAAGTAGATCACTCTTGTAAGTTTAAGTCACAGTTCCCACTTAAGTCTTGAAGTCTTCCTAACTCTAGAGTTTAAAGCAACTGGGTTGCTCATTATTTTAAGTCGAGTCCATTTGGTCAATGTTACAGAGCACCATGCAGTAAAAATCAAAGAAAGTTTCTTCAGCTTCAGCACATCTGGACAGGAAGGATAGATTGTAAGCCTGCAATTTTTGTTGTATAATCTAAGCTTCATCTCACATCCCGGCTGAATTAGCTGAGCTGTCATGAAGTCGTCCGGCATGCCAATGGAGACAAACATTCCTCTCATATATATGTATTTATGCGTATATATGCATAAGTCAGAGCGGCATTAGCAGCTGAAACAGTAACACTTCCCTGCCTAAGAATAGACGGCGGTGTTGGCTCTTGTCCTTTCCATTCACGCCAGTGTTAAACACACAAACTTGCATGCTAATGGGTAATCCCTGAGGACCGGCCACCTTTGTCCCGGCCCTCAGAGGATGTCTCTCTCCGGGCAGCGCGCTGACAGCCGCCAGGCTGCCCACTACTGGACAGGCAGGACGCTGCCAGATGCTGATCTCCGTCCTCCGGGGAAAAGCCAGCAGGTTGCCGGGGACCCGACTGCCGGCTGATGGCCGGAAGATTGGCGTCTGTCTTGATCTTCTTTTTGGTGTCTTTCATCACTGCGAGGTGCCGGGAGGAGGTCTGCTATCTCTTCTCGGTGGGAGGAAAGCCAGAGTGTGTCGTAGGGGCGTTTTGTCATGCAGCAGGTGGTCCGTGTGTCAACAAAGAGCCCCGGTTAATCTGATAGACTACAGTAGAGCTGGTATGTATATAGTTGCTACTTTCACTGGCTGCTCCATTCACTGACCTCAGCAAGAATGTCAAGCATTCTACACAAGCTTTGGAAACAAATAGTTGTCTTACAAGATAAAGAGCCGCAAATCACCAATTGTGGTCCAGATACAAACAGACCACCTGAAAGCAAATATGATAGATTAGGCTTCACCTGATGAAGAAATGTTTTGAAGATCAAGTGTTTTGAGTCTGATGAGGAGCTGATTTTCAATGCAAACCGCTGAAAGGTGTTCCTGCGGTGGGGAGACCTTGTCCATCAGTGGATGAGGACATTCCGGGTTGTGGGGCGAACGGTGGGAGAGGGAAGCAAGTGGAGAAAGAGAGAGGGGCAGAGACGGCATACCAGAGTGCAAGGTGCAGCACGGAGGCCAGAGGAGGAGGGAAATCCTGAGAGAACACTCTCACTTTTAATCCCACAGATGTTCTAAGCTGGAATATACTGAGTGGTTTACACAGGACGAATGAGCAGAACGAGACCAGAGTGAAGCTTCACAATTGATGGCCGCGTCATGCACCGTGTGTGTGGTATTACATGCTGCTGCCTAAAGGACAGTCATATGATGATTATTTTAAACAATTTATCCAGCCCTGGTTCTATACTGTCTATGATGAAATATTGTGGCCTCTTCCCCACTACGTACCCCCATCCGTCTTTTCACCCCCAGAGAACCGAGCTCCACATACAGCAGTGCATGTACACATATTCTCAACCTCACACACACACAAATTTATTCACCATCAACATACAGTACATTGAATGAATTCATTCTGACAGATGTATTCAGATCACTTTATAGATCAGACCAAGAGATCATAAATATAAGGCATCTTTTCGTTGTTTTTGGAGCATTAATAGCCAATATATGTCGCCTTGAAACTGGATCTGCTTATATGGACTTTTCTTGCAGATTCATCAGGGAGGCGGTAACCCCCCACTAAGCTAAGAAGCTGTTATTTTTCCTCGGCATATATTGTCGACGCCAACAATTCCCCTCCCGCAGCAGCATCAGTCTTCATAAGTGCATCCTCATCCATGCATGGACCCTCACATCCCTTCATCGTGCTTCTTCTCACAGCACTCGCACCCCTTCCCCCCAGTTTCCATTCTCATTCTATCAACATGAAACACACGCTGTATAGAAAACCGGACACCCCCGATCTGAGTCCCCCCACTACCACCCAGGGACACCCCATGCCTCGCACGTTCCTCTCAGACAGGGAGCACGACACCGGGCCCCTCTATCCTGATATCCCCTGCGCCTGCTCCCATTTGCCCCCCACTTCCATCCATCATATCTGCCCCCCTCAGCTTCCATCATGTCCCCACAAAAGGAGCTAACCGAAAGAAAAGAAAAGGCAAAAAAGAAGGAGAAGAATACAGCCGCTACCATGCAGAACAGTGCTGGCTGGAGGACTGCCTTTTGTCCCGGGCCGTGCCTCTCATTGCCGGCTCTCCCCGGCGAACACACCCTCTGCAGCGGGCGAACAACAGCCGGGGGGCTTGGGGGATGGAACCGGGGTGTGGTGCTATCTAAAGCGGTATAGTTAGGGCCCCCTCTGTGGCCCCATGGTCACCAGCAAACCCAGTGTGTTGAGCTGTCAAAGGGGGCCGCCCTGGCCCTCCCCTGGCGCCCACGGGCAACTCCCTCTGGGGGCCAGTAGGGGTCTCGAACTCCTGACTCTGGGGCCCGGGGCTCACCGTGGTCTGCTGACCTGGCCAGCGGTGCTCTGTGGAGTGGAACCGCAGCACGCAGGTAAGGAGGGGGACAAGAGAGAACATCTGCAGGGATCCTTTGAAAGAAAGATAAAGTGGAGGATTTACATCGGTTGACATCAAAGACGTTCCAGACCTTTGTGCGATATGTGCATTCAGCTCCAACGGGACTGGAGCAGAGATTTATATGTGATCGCAGAGACAGAGAGTAAAGAAATTAGAGAGAAAGGAAGTCAGAAATAATGATTTAGAAAAAGTGCAGAATGAGAAGGGAGCTTAGACGTGAATGGGCAGCGGCTATTTAATACAAACAAAAGCGGGTGCCTTTCTGGCTGATGTTCCGTCTCCGGCTTTCCAGCCTTTGTGGCCAAAAGCAGAGTGGGAAGTCCCAGCTTGGTCACGTTCACACCCTCCGCTGATAGAGCGGCGCACACCGCTGTCATGGATGTTATGGAGTCCTGCAGCTGCACGGGGAGAAACGGAGGTGAAGGGGCGAAGAAAGACAGTACAGGGAAAGAAGAAAGAAGCAGAGACACAAGTAAAGTGAAGCAGAAAGCACAAAACTTTTAAATAACCCTACTGAGAAATAAATTACATAAAACTGTTTAAAGAAACTCCCCACTGAGGCTGTTTTGGATAAAAACTAAACAGAAAAAAGGTTGGAAGACAAGAAGATTATTAATGGAAAAAGAAGCCCAAAGGAAGGAAAGTTGTTCAAATTCAGTGTTCTAGTTTATGAGACCCCAGAGACTTGTGGGGCAGATAGCAGACTGGTGGAATGAGAGGGGCTGGAGGCTTGATGAAAAGGAGCCACTATTGTTAATTAGGGTGTAGCTCCAGCATGAAGAAGAGTGGGGGGGCCACCAGGTCCCAACAGTTCTGTGTATCCGACCATTCATAACATTTGCCCCGAGTTAAAATACTAAATTACTTAACGTTTGGAGAAATTACTTTTCAAAGAATAAAATGGAATAAAGGCGAGGCTGTGGGCGATGAGCACAACGCTGAACATAGTAAGAGAAACACACACAATCAGTCTTCAAACACACAGCGCCCTAATGGCACCGTGACTGACCACGTTCCAGCTCCATTCACTTCCAGGACAATAGTGTGCTGAGGCTGCAAAAAGCCAGTGCGTGTGTTGTGTGTGTGTGTGTGTGTGTGTGTGTGTGCAGACGTGCATGTTTATACATGCGGCCCTATGTCCGGTCCCCAGTGCGCACAGATTGTGTTTTTCCCAGGTGAACCACACCATACGGAGCGCCGCGTCTTCAAGCTCATTAAAGAGCATTCGGAGCCATTAGAAAGCATTCAGCGGGGTGTGCATTCCCCCAGACTCCTGCGTCAGGGCAGCCAGCCATGCCCGAAGGCCCCGGGGTGGGGACCTATGCTAAACGGGCCCAGGGAACACACCAGAAGGAGCTGATCCCTTTTCTTCGCTGATCACCAGTTGCTGTGTTGATGGATAGGATGGGTGGGTGGGAGGGCGGATGGCGCTGAGGGATAAGCAGGGCAACAGCTTGTTGAGTTCCCTCACTTGGAGAATTCATAAATTCAGGCTAACTGTTGAATATCGAGAAAGCTGGATTGCTTCCAAGTGTCTACTCTGGTTTTATCCTGAGGATTTAAAGACACAATGTAGGGGGGGAAAAAAGCATGTTATTAACAATTCAGTGTGTTATTTTCATATGAATCAGAAAGGTAGAAGAATAGAAGATGACATAATGCGGCGGGGACAGTGATGAGTGATCAGCAAACAGTCCCCCTTGTGGACAGCGGCCAGATCCTCAAGCATCAGACGTCTATTGATTCCGCTGACTATAGAGTTGGACCACAGAGCTGTGTGATGCCATTGAGTCTCGTCTCAAGCGTTGCTAGGTAGAGTGCAGTATGTGTGTGTGTGAGAGACAGAGAGAGAGAGAGAGAGAGAGAGAGAGAGAGAGAGAGAGAGAGAGGCGAAGAGTGCAGAATCCACCCCTGATGGTTATAAATGAGAGTCATGTCAGCATGTCAGCATAGCGACCCTGGGCCATCTGTGATACTCACAGATGATCTCACAGGGAGCTGCACGGCACACACTAGTATAAAAATGCACACTCTTCATGTGTAGCAAATGACACACGTTCCCTTTTCTGTTTGTGACAGCTTCAAAAATCTTATTTTTTTTCTATTTCTGTCTTTCGGTGTGTCTTGTGAAACTTTATCATCAAGCTCCCCTCCTGTGGAATCAGCTCCCACTTTCAGTCTTTACTTTTGAGATCAGACTTAAAACGTTCCCATTTGGTCAAAACTTGAAGTTAGAGCTGGTGTATTGTTATCTTGAAAAAAAAATCTTGAATGAGCCTAAAGATTATGTTAGCAAGCTTGTAACCACTGTTTTCATTCCAAAGTTGATTCGTTCTGACTATAGATTCCTGAGCAAGGCCCTGAACCTCCAATAGACAGCATCAGGACAACATTCTCTTCAAAACTTGAGCCAAACCTAAAAATGCAATCACATAATCCACGGAGGATTAACTGCAGAATTCATCCTTCCATCATCTGCAGCCGATCGCAGCACTGGTTTTTGTATGCACCTTACTTATGTGAATTTAAGCTACTCTATTGGGTTCTTACAATTGTAAATGCAGCTCTTAAAGAATCAGCACCTCACCTGCCATGAGCATCGCCTCAAGTGACAGGAGCTTGGAGCTGGATAACCAGCAGCTATAGACCCAAAAGTTACAATAGCCTGAACAATAGAACCGAAAAAAAGAAACGGTAGGTAGCCACCCGAAAGAGATTTCTATCCATATGTGGCTCCTCTCAGAGTAGCAACTACAAAAAGAATGCTGGAAGAAGCAGGGCATGCTTTATCAGTGCAATCTTTCACTTATAACAACCTCAGATTTCCTGCTGAATAAGATGTTCTGTACGGTACAGAGGAGAGGCCCGAACTTTTTCTAGGTCTCCCCAAAAACATGATGTATGTTCTGTTTAAGTCGATTAATCAGACGCCTCGCCACCCTGTTCCCTCTGGTAAGGAGAGCAGGATTAGGCAGAGCCTCTTTTGGTGAGGGCTGGAGGAAGGAGAGTCAAATATTTATAGACCTGCGCACCAGGATTCATTTCTCTCCTGTGACATTCACTAATTCCCGCCTCAGCGTATCGCGCTTTGGCATCTATCTCCAGGTAGATAAATGGCCGAGTGTCCAATCAGATCCCAATTTATTTTAGCTCCTCGAAAAGTCAAATATAAACATCAACAGGCCCAAATAAGAGAGCAAATCATGAATCATACTCGGAGGCGGGAAATTAAAAGTCAAAGTGACCTTTTGTGAAGCCACTGGAGAATACTGGCCTGAGGAGGAATGCTGGCGCTTCCTCCAGGCTACAGTAGGGTGGCTGAAAGGGAAGGCAGTTTCCAGGGCAGCTCGTGGTGGTATGTTCTGCTGAAGGCCGACACAAAGCAACACGTGACAGGCCTGCCGTCCCCCTGCAGCTGTGACCTGTCTCCCACCCTGGAGAAGGAACCCGGAGCAGGAAGAGAGAGGAGATGGATTAAAGGACGAGAAGATGTGTGGAGGCTTTGAATCATAAGTAAAAGAGAAATATATATGATTAAAGCCGCAAGCGGCATTGGTCGGGACCGAGCCTCCCTGCGAGCCCACGACTGAGACGTCCATCCACTAACATGGGAGTTGTTAGCATCTGTCATCCACTAACATGGAGTTGTTAGCATGCCCAGTCCACTAACATGGAGCTGTTACCATCTGTCATCCACTAACATGGAGTTTTTAGCATGTCCCATTCACTAACATGTAGCTGTTAGCATATGTCATCCACTAACACGGAGTTGTTAGCATCTCCCATCCACTAACATGGAGTTGTTAGCATCTCCCATCCACTAACATGGAGTTGTTAGCATCTCCCATCCACGAACATTGAGTAATTAGCATCTCCCATCCACTAACATGGAGTAGTTAGCATGTCCCATCCACTAACATGGAGTAGTTAGCATGTCCCATCCACGAACATTGAGTAGTTAGCGTCTGCCATCCACTTACATGGAGTTGTTAGCATCTCCCATCCACTAACATGGAGTAGTTAGCATCTCCCATCCACTAACATGGAGTAGTTAGCATCTCCCATCCACTAACATGGAGTAGTTAGCATCTCCCATCCACTAACATGGAGTTTTTAGCATCTCCCATCCACTAACATGGAGTAGTTAGCGTCTCCCATCCACTAACATTGAGTTGTTAGCATGTTCCATCCATTAACATGGAGCTGGTGGCATCAGTCATCCACTAACATGGAGTTGTCAGCTTCTCCCATCCACTAACATGGAGTAGTTAGCATCTCCCATCCACTAACATGGAATTGTTAGCATCTTCCATCCGCTAACTTGGAGTAGTTAGCATCTCCCATCCACTAACATTGAGTAGTTAGCATCTCCCATCCACTAACAATGAGTTGTTAGCATCTCCCATCCACTAACATGGAGTAGTTAGCATGTCCCATCCACTAACATGGAGTAGTTAGCATGTCCCATCCACTAACATTGAGTAGTTAGCGTCTGCCATCCACTAACATGGAGTTGTTAGCATCTCCCATCCACTAACATGGAGCTGTTAGCATCTCCCATCCACTAACATGGAGTAGTTAGCATCTCCCATCCACTAACATGGAGTGGTTATCATCTCCCATCCACTAACATGGAGTAGTTAGCATCTCCCATCCACTAACATTGAGTTGTTAGCATGTTCCATCCATTAACATGGAGCTGGTGGCATCAGTCATCCACTAACATGGAGTTGTTAGCTTCTCCCAGCTGCTTTTGACAGTCACTGAATGAAGGCACTGAGTGTCAGAGTTTGATTGACAGCTGCTGTCAGCTGTGTAACTGCAATGTATGCCCATATATGGTCATTTCAGTTAGAGTGGAGAGAGGAGAAAATAAAAGTCTTTTTTGGGGAAACAACTGGTCCTTGTTCCTTTGCTGTTTGGCAAAACTGAACCAAAAATATCACGTTTGATAGGAAAATTTGTTTTCTTTCAGTTGGTGAGGCTTTCAGAGCAGTCAGACGTTTAGTTTGGACCGCAGAGGCCTCAGTTTGTGAGAAGCGCAAGATTTTTCCCCATCCGGCTCCATTATAACTGAGAACAAAAAAAATGCAGAGCGCACACCTTTTCTTACCTGTGAAAACATACATATAACATGATATTTTCCCCACTTATGTTACATCATCTTGTTCGGGAGAACCTGCTGGAACTTTCCATGTGGTCGGTTTGTTGATAGGAGTCACGGTTTAGCCGCAGTCGCCACTTGTTCGAGGTGCTGAAAAAAGGCGACTTTTTTCCTTTTTTCCCCATTATAACGGATGAGGGCCGGAGCAAGGCAGGATTTCAGACTTCCAACTTTGTACGCTAATAAAATCCACACCGTCAGACTTTTGACAAAGTTGTTCACAACTTTTGTAGAGAAATTTGTCCTCTTTCACGTCGTGTGACTCTTATGTCTGTACGACAAACGGTCTCGGAGGAGATAATTTTTTCGTGAGGAGTGATTTTGAGCCAAATTTTACATTGAAAAGGAAATAGCGGACTTCCTGTTGGATTTAGGTCAGGGGTGTCAGCGCGTGAAATGTAGATCTCGATGAGACGAACGCGTCAACGTAGGTTTGATCTCTCTGCGACATTCCTGCGGGCCGTGGCGCCTATGTTACTGTTTCTAGGTGGCGCTAGAGAGCAGATGGGGTCAATTTTTCCATTTTATAAAATTTTTCGCCGGTCATGATGTGCGTGCCAAATTTGGTGAGTTTTCGTGCATGTTTAGGGGGTCAAATTCGCGTTTATTTGGACGTTAGTATAATAATAAGAAGAAACGAACGAAATACAATAGAGACCTTGCCCTACGGGCATGGTGGCCTGCGGCCACCATGCCCTCCGGGGCTCGGTCCCTAAATATATTAGATGAGAAAACAAAAACAAAGCAATCAGAGGTAAAGATTTAGCAACACATGCTTCTTTGGTGATCTATTTCTGTCGTAGCTCATTCTGCTCTGGCCGGTTGTCTTCACCCCCCTCTCAGCTATGAGGAAACAAAGAGGTTATAAAGTAGCACAAAGTTGTAAAAGACAAAGAAATATGAAGGAACAGCTTCACACACAAAAAGAGGCAGTAACGGCGAGGGGTCAGCACGATGGGGGACGAACTCCTGACCTCTCCACTGACCGGGGGCTGCTACCCAATTTACAACAATAAACTAACAGTCCCTCTCCTGGTGTCACATGAGGCCGTGTCTCTCAGCATCTGTGCAGTGGAATACATCCTGATCTGTGTCTTTTAAACACATCATCTTCATCACTCCTCCTATCTTGCCTCCCTGTTCACTCCTTCTCTCCCCCTTCTCCATCGCAGACCCTCTCCGGCTCGACTCGAGTGGGCTTCCTAGCTCCAACAAAAGACGTCTTCCTCTCATCCTCAGACAGAGACGGAGGGATGGATGAGGAGATGGAGGAGTACCAGCTCATCCCTTTAATCCACGGCAGACTCTTCAGTGAAGAGGTGGCAAATCCACCGATCAGGGGCTTAAGATGCGAACGCTACAAAAGACCTGCGGCTGTTGTTGTGGGGTCATCGCGGTAGGGCAGGGCACGGAAGTGAACGTCTGATGGTATCCTTAAAAAATCTCAGGTAATCTGCAATACGTGTATCATCACTTATTTTTTTGTCTTTTCATCAGTGGCATTATAGAAACAACATATAAAGATGGGAAATTGTGTGGAATGTGACTGTAGTTTGTACCGAAGCACTTTTATGAAAACACTTTCAGCACATTCTTCATACCTCAAGTTTAATTGTGAAATACGACATACTTTGTCACGTTCTGGTTTAGGACTTGCAAAAAAAGAAAAAAAAAAATTAAAGTTAAGTCAGTAGAAATAATATCATGCTTTCATTAGCATATTAAAATTCTGAATGCTTCCAAATTGGTTCTATTTATGGTCCAGGAAAGCCTTTTCAACTCCGCCGCAGTCCTCGCACGGCACACAAGGCTTAGTTTGCATACTGTATGAAAAGTTGACGGTTTCTGAAACCTCAAGTTTGAATGCGCACACATGTGTAACAGTAAGAGCATGCGTGTCAGTGCGTGCGTGCGTGTGTGTCATTGTGTTTCCTTGTAAGGCGATGAGTGTGTGCCTGCATTCAGCCTCTCCCTGCAGCTAATGAGTGGCGGCCCACCTCTCCAGCAGGCCTGGCAGTCCTCGGCTATGGGGCTGGAGTTGGCTGTTTTCTAATGGTAATCACACACTTTGTCCCGGGGTGGATAATCCTGCACCGGCTTTGTCTGGGCCCCAGAGGAGAGCCCCACAAGGTCGACCCCGCTTCACAGAGCGCCACAAAGACCCAAATGCAGTAGCAGCACCCCACTCCAGGCCTGCGCTCCTCAACACGCACCCGTATGCACGGGCACACACACACACACACACACACACAGAAAACCGCATGCTTGCACACAGCGACGTGCACATCCACCGGCACGCACTCATTAGTTATTCTCAATTTCAACAGAAAGGCCTGGAGTCATTAAAACGGGCCGCTTATGCAAAGGCACTGACACGACACACACATGCACAGACTGCACTTACAAGCAAACACAGGCAGCAGTACGATTTGATGCATTTACCAGGGTTTTGCAGGAAAGGTTAATTGGGATATTGCAGGCCAGCTGATATTAGCTTCACTAACATACCTGCAGGATAAACAGAGCATCATATGATATTATTCTCATTAGAATAATATTTTGCAGCACAAACCCTGCCATGACTAACAACAGCTGACTCCACAGTGTTGTATAATCAAAGTGATTTCCACCATTAACATGATTCCTTTCCACGGCTTCTATCAGCGGCGGCACTCCGCTCTGCCCTGATGTGGATAAATAAGTTGTACTGCTGGAAGTAACATGTTCACGACTTGGCGTGGCGTCGGGGAGGATCGGCTCAGCAGAATCACTGCAGGGGCAATAAGAGAAAAGACGGAAGGCTGAAGCAAAAAGGAGAGAAGAAGACAGGCTCCCACAGGTCTCTTTTACACTCCATCTCCTCCTGAATCAATAACGAACAGGCCTGGGAGGAAGGCAGCACCTAAAGCAAGCACCTCGTTCCTCTCTGGAAACATGAGAGAAACGTCGTACTGAAGGGAAGCTGATGCTCACCAATTAACAATGAGGTCAAACATTTGCCTGCAAGCATTTAAGTTTCCTCAGCTGTAAACAACTCAGAAGAGCTTCAAACAAGTGGGAATCTGTTCTTCCTAATAAAGCCTACAGGCTTCTCAAGAAGCAACATGTAGCCTTCGGTGATCACACAGAGTAACAAAAAGAAACTCAAAAACCCAACGTGGATATTTTGAATTTTCCCCCCGATTTCTTGGAAATCAGCCACTGATGTTTAAACGTTGAGGAAATTTCAAGGATGGGTCCAGATCTGAGGGCTGTTTGAAGGAATGAATGTGTCTCACTGGGTCATTAGCCAGGGGGAGTGGAGCACTGTGGACCAGTGTGAAGAGGCAAAGAGAGGGTTTGTAATCCTCTATGGCCAATGGGACACAGCCAAATGTCTGTCTGGGGACACACTAGGACATTTTTGTTCTACAAACAAGTGAGACACACACATACGCACACAGCCGCACATACATACATATATAAACACACACACACACACACACACACACACACACACACACACACACACACACACACACACACACATACACACACAAGTCTGTAGATCTCCAGTCTAGTAATCCTCATTGGGTATTCCAACGGGGTTTTGCTGTGGACACCAAGTTGACAGACAGAGTTAGAGAGTAAAAGAGGAACAGAGGAAGGGAGGAAAGAGAGGAAAACAGACACACACACAGAAAAAAAACTTCACCGTCTTTGCTCCACCCGGCTGTCATTGGTTGATAGCGCAGGGTCCTTTCTTTCCTTTTTGCTAATTGGCCACCCAGGCATTGACTCTGGCGTGAGTTCTACCCCGGAACACGTGCACGCTCCTCTGTCCCACGGAACACCCCCCGGCTATTCTCCGCTCACCTTGCCATTTAAATGACACGGGGGAAGTTTGTAACCATGGAAAGATGGAGGCAGCTCCTGGAGGAGAGGATGAAAACATTTTGCCACAGGTGCAGAAGCAGGCGTGCTTCATATCAGCTGCCCCTCTGCCGTCAGCTCCAAGATAATCAGCTCGCAGAATTTTACTTGCCTCTATAAATGCTACTAAATGTTTAAGGTAATTAACAGAACTATTACTACCATTAGATGTAGAAAAAAAAACATTTGTATGTCTAAATTTGATGGCGCATGCCTGCACTGCATCATGAATCTTTTAAATCCAAAGCATTCTCAGAAGAAGCCTTTCATTGTGTGACAGACAAGAGTTGATTTCATTATTTCATTAACTTATTAAAAGCAGAGGAATTCGGACACATCTTTTATGTGCCTTCTCTGCTTTGTGGTGAAAATACCCAAAAGGTCCTGGGCTAATTTCTTTACGAAAATAGAAAAAAAAAAGGAAAACGAAAGGGGGAAGGAAGAAGTGAGCAAAAAGGTAATTTGATTGTCCGGTGGCTCCATATGGTTCCGTGGCTTTTAGGCTCACCCTGGCTGTTCTAACAGACTGAGGCCTTTCACTTTTTTCAAACCAATGACAAACTTCCCTATCCTCCCTTCATCCCTCTCCTCAATATCCCCCTCCATCCCCCCACCAAACACCCCGAAAACACCCTGAATCTGGTTAGGGGGAATAATAGAAGAGACAAACAATGAGGGACTATTGGGGGGGGTGTTGGAAAAAAAGAGGAGGGGTGTCAAGTGACCCGCAGAAAACATTATCAAACAAGACTAGAACTCTGAAGGGTTGACAATGAAGCGGCCTGCTCTTTTCTGTGCAGCGCCACTGGTGAGGCAAGATAAGGGAATTCCTCAATACAGCAACGAAGGAAGAAAGGGGAGCAGTGCTTTTGAAAGATTCAGACCTCAAATCCAAACACTCCCCCCATAGATTATAGCTTGTGTGTTTTAAAGGGTGGCAGAAATAAAGCAGCACTTTGTTGGACAAGTTAGCCTTGTTGGTGTTGATCTGCGCTGCCATTGTGGGCCGCAGTTTTATGCAGTTCTATGCAGATGACGGGGAGATTAGGAAAGGCCCGGACTGCACACAAGGCCTTTAAAGTTCTGATACAGAGATCTATCGCAATAATTCAAAAGGTGACACAATGGCGCTAACTGCAGCAGCTGTCTGAATTTACTGAGCCTTGAAACGCTGCAGAATAAACAGCGGATTTAGCCGCCGGTTCCGAACTCCTTATCAAACCTTTTTTGTGCAGTCATTGACCTAAGTGCTCCGAGCCTGAACGTCTGCAGCGTTGGGAAAACCAATGCTTTGGTAATCTAATAGATCGACTGATCTGAAAGTCAAATAGTGGCCAAGATGGTAAAGTTAGCCCCGGGCCGTGTTCCGAGGGAACTTGAAGATGCGGAGAAGAGGGCGGCACGTCGGAGCCTCCAGATCTCCACTGACACGTCGTCAAACGCTCCTCACGCAGCCTGGGGTGGCGGTACGAGCCTGGCTGCTGCACGTTAAACAAGGTGAAACACTTCCGATGCCAGCTAACTGTCAAAAACACAACAAACGCTGCGAACGGCCCCCTCGCACGTTCACCCCGCTGCTGCACAGTGCTGAGCTCAGACTTATCCACATGTTGGTTTTACTGTCAGAGAATGAACTATTTCTCTCCTGGCACAGCAACACGAATAACAGCACAGCAGTCGTGCTTCATCCTGTGTTCTGCACAGGATGACGCTGTTGGATCTGGACCACATCTGATCTGCGGCGTGACTGAGAAAACTGACTAGTAGGACATGCCGGTGTGTAGTAAACTGCTTCCACTGTATGTCCAGTGGCTTAACCAGTGTTGTTTGAGGGTCTTATTCCCTCTGTAGTTGAGTACAGTGTCATGACTCCCCAGTCCATATTCTCCAGGGACTCGGTAGTTTTATGATTGAGTGTCACACGTAATCGCAATCCAGCTTCGTTGTCTGTCCCTACAAATGTCTGTCTTCTTGTTGTTGTTTACAGTGTGTTGTTCCCTGTGGGTATGACTGCATGGTTTCATTACAAAAGAAACTGACAGAGCCAACACGAGGCTCACACGCTCACTATATCGTTTTCAGTGTCTCTGCCATTTCCATGTAAACCGACATCGTCATAAAACATTGCAAAGGGAACGAGAAACTTTTCTGAAAGCTGGTGAAAACATGCATTCTTGCCTGAAATGTCGGGATCTGATGAGGAACTGCTCCACTCAAGTTAAAAGATTCAGATGAAGCAATTTTTGTGCATAAAATTGGTGATTCTGTGTCTTGATTTCAAGTTAACAAATGATGCGATTAATTGTGGTCAAAGTTGCAATTAATTAGTTTAAAATAATGAATCGAATGACAGTACTAGTATTCGGTAAATACTGTCAGAACACCAGAACAGGTTCATTTACATGAAGTTACACCAAACTTCACATTCACCGCTGACTGATGTCTGGTTCTTTGCTGATATGAATGGATGAATATACAACATGCTGATTTTCTGGTAGACTACTTGCTTTTTGATGGCAGCTTATCTCTCATTTTATCTGTAAACCACAGCAACAGAGGGGAGAACAGGAGCCTCAATACAAAAGGAATGAAATAGGTTAATTGAAATCCTCCAGCAGCGTCTCTGTACTGCCCGCTCAACGATAAAACACAAACATCAGAAGTTCTCGCTCTCTGATTCTCTGCAGATGTAACGCCCGATAAGCCAAAGTGCTGTGAGATATGAAATCCACAATTGTCTCTGCAACAGCACCCTAATCATTCCCTATGCAAGCATTTGATTATGCAGTGCTTATCGAAAACAAAGTGGCACAAAGAGCGAGCCAAAAAAAAATGACCGTTAAGATTGTGCTTTCTGAATAAAACCAAGCCCAACGCTTATCTCAACGTTAGGGGCAGAAGGGGCTTTACTCTGGAGCAGAGCTGCTCAAATATGCGCTATTTGCACAGTGTACAACTTCCCAGTCACTGCGGATTAGACAAACAATACAGCTCCCCCATACTGCCCCCTCCGCCAAAAAAAAAAAAACCTCCACCCAAATTAGTCTTTCTTTGGCTAGTTATAAAGACCGGCGTATGAATGAGGGCCTGTGTTAGTCCAGAGAAGATAACACACACTCACAGTGAGGGGGAACTGGAGCTGTGTATTCTGGCCCTCCTCACTCTTTCATTGGCAAAAAAAAAAAAAAAAAAAAGGATTTATCTTGACTGACTCTCAGTCCTGATTGGCTGATGAGCATAACTGACCGGGACATGTTTTACACCTGTCCAACTGTTTGCCTTTATTGTGTGCACTTGCACGTGCGCAGGGAATGTAAAAATATTTTAAAGGCGCGTGTGCTGGGCGAAAAGCTCTTCTCCCACCTCTTCATTGGCCACCAGAGCCTCAAAGCATTTCACCATGAAGCCATGACAACCTGCCAGACGCGTACAAGACCCAGTCTGAGCGGAGCTGAACTCAAACAAGCAACACAAATCACCAGAAGATGACAAAAACGAAGATGCAGGAAGAACATTTGCATGTCTCTACTTAAAACCTGAATTTGTAGGAGCTTTGCAAGAGCAGCGCATAAACCAAGAGGCGATGGTGAGATAAAATGATGATTTATAGAGTCTGGGCTCGAGCAGTGACTTTACAGAGCAGATACACCTGGAGCAAATTCCACACAGTTCAAATAAATGGCAACATTACTCTCCTATAATCACTTGGTAAAAGCTTGAAAGGTCCCTTTTATGCAACGCGTTATCTTGTCTTGAGTTCCTCACAAGCGTCATTACCGAACGCGGCTGTAAACGTGTTGCTCCGCAAAGTAAACATCTGAGAAATGTGAAGTGACTGACGCGCGCTCCGATGACCTCGCTCCACTGACAGCCACCGCCGCCGTGGTGATTTGATTTCGCCGCTGATAATTCCTGCGTTATAAAAACTGAAACAGCTGGAATCGGCGTGACGGATGACAGCATTTATCAGCCATGCGGACAGGTATGAGCGGCGGCATGAGGCAGAGTCAGTGCCAGGTTAGAAGAGAAGACAAACAACTGGAATTGAAGGTAAAGAGTGAAGCCACTGAAGGAAGAAAATAAGCAGGACTCATGTTGGTGTAGGTGTCAGTGTGTGTGTGTGTGTGTGTGTGTATGCGAATGCATGCGTGTGCATGCCTAAAAGAGAAAGAAAGCAAAGCGCAACGTAACACGGCGACACCAAGAATGTTTAATTAAATTCTGGAACAGGCTGTGGGTGCTTGTGTTCTAAATGGCCCTCCAGCTGAAAGGAAGGATTAACACAGAGCACGGACAGGCCCGCAGCTACAGCACGCTCATTACTGCAGAATGGAAAGATAAGTCAGAGAGAGCAGAGGGAGGGGTGGACAGGAGGCAGGAGAGACAGGGGGAAGAAATACAGGGACAGTTCAAATGTAAAGCAGAAAGATGGAGCGAATTTGACTGAAGTGGCTTAAATGTACAGGCTGACAAAGTGTAAGAGAAGAGGTGGAGGTCAATACTCCCCTTTATTTCAATGAGAAAATCAACAAATGCTTACTATAAACCAGACGAACCCCTGCTGTGTTGGTTTTTCTTGTTTCGTCACATGCATGTCTACAGTTCCCACCAGCAGCATTTCTTGGTTTCACTGATTTTACTTTTTCCCTTAATTTTTGTGCTTTCATCCTGTTAAAAACAGGTATGATGAAATGAAATCTGTTGTCAACATAATCTGGGCATAAAGGGCTTTGTCTGATTGACCAAATCTTTCGACAGTTTGAATGCATAGTGCATCAAATCATGACGTATCGCAGACGACTCAGTCTGAACATTGTCAATGCTGATTTTGCGATGAGAATAAATTTGCATCTCTACAAAACTACATACACAGAAATACAGACAAGCCAACAACCAGAACACACGGAACACTCCCAATATATACCCCTCTGCCACCAAGTGCAGACAATCACACTCAGACACAGGTGAAACACATCAGGACAGAGGTCAGCAATCAGGCACGAGGAGGGGAAGTCAACGGGTCCATTAACCCCTGACGTTATGATGTGTTTCAGTGATCACATCACATGTGACAAGCTGTTTGTTTAATATAAACAAATGATGCAAACATGATGCAAACATGTTTATTTTTATCTGTTTGAATTAATCAGCCATTATTAAACTTTATTCTGAACTGCAGTCACACCAGTGCATGCACTTCCAAAATTGAGTTCTGCTCTTGAACGAAGCATATTTATGAGCTTCTAACTTTGAGAAGGAACTGCAAATAAACAATTGATAAACTACCAACTTTCATCTGGATGTACGATCATTTTAGGGACATTTGGAGTTTTTTTAGTTAGTTCATGAATAATGAGGCACCGCTACTTATGCTTTGAGAGGTTTAAATATAAGCTTCACAAAGTTAAAGAAAAATGTTGCCTGATGGTAATGGTATGGTAATGAAGGTAACAGTTGTGAGTGGAGGCAGAACAGAGACAGTCTCTGATCCACAACAGTAGAATTGACAAACAAGGTTGTAGAATCTTCCGTAATTGCAGTGGCTGAATTAATTTTATCATAACAAGTCAGACTGTTAGCGTGTTAGAGGGAAAAGCAGTGACCTACAATAAAATCTTCTTTTTTTTTTTTGGTTTAAATATCCTATAAAGTCCACACATTCATCATCAGCAACCCTGCGTTCCCCACCAGCTTACCTTCATGATAACTGTAATGTTTAAAGTTGAGAGTTGTTATAAGTCTGTTTGGTTCTGGATCAAGGCATAGTAAGGAAAAGCAACATGGCTGACTTTTATATATTTTTAACATGGGCCACCTGGAAGCTTTCATATTGAAAGTTATGATAATCCCTTTTTTTGCTTCTTTCAACTCCCCAACCTGTCACACTTACTTTACAGCATAACTATTTTCTTTACAACGAGCTTCCACTATGTCCTCATTACAATTATTCCTTACTTTCTCTCAGTGATGGTGGGATTGGATTCACAATCGTTTTGAAAACAGCTCCAGAGGTGAAACTTTTTGAAAACACTCCAATTGTGTCTCTGAATTGGTGGAAAAGACTCATGTGCACCACAGGAGGAGTAAACAGTTCTCCTGCACATGCGTGACTAGATGGGCAATCACAACAATGGCGGCCGAGACAGCGACTTTCTGTCCATGTTCGTCTGGGACTTGGAAGCTTGAGAGTCACCCTGACCAATAATCCAACTTTGTTGTCTGTCCAAACGAATGTCCATGTATCACCATCGTTAATGGATATAGATTATTGTACTCTGTGCACATAAGTGTGTAGTTTCATTACAAAAAGAAACAGCACCCACTAGTGGTCCTGCAGGGAAACGACAGACTTTGCAGCTGTTAGCCACAGTTCCAGTGTAAACGGGCATCATTTTCAAAGCATTGATGTCTAAACGTGAAGCTTTTCTGAAACAAAAACACAGTAATCATGCGTTTTCATTTGAATTTGTGTCATGTAAAAATCGCCTAAGTCTAGCTAACATTTCAGTGAAAGAGAACATTCTGGAGTGTTACTTATCTTGCATTTAAAAGTCATTTTCCATGATTTATTTCTCTCAAAAATGACATGAAAAAAATGCAGGAAAAAAAACTTGTCTATTTCTCAGTCCTCTTAACATCCAATCATCTCTGTTCAAACTGGACACTCACACATACATCATACTAAATCAATGCTTCTTCATGTTTAGACAAACTTTCTTCAAAGCCTCGGTTGACTCTAATTTGGGTCCGATATTGTCAAATTACTCCACTCAAGGAATTGAGTCAAAACCACAAAAATAAGTAGCTATCCCCAGTCTGGCTCATCTGCAATGATCTGAATAAATAACTTTATTTTGTTTGTACTATAAATCAACAACTCAGTCGTACGACTCAAGAAAGCTTTAAACAGTAAAAAGTTGCCACAGCATCATTTTTCAAAAACAGCAGCATAGGAAAGCCGTCGCCATGTTTTTTGCTGAGATCTCTTTAAGTGTGGGCTCTGATGCGGCTGCTGCTGTTACAGGGATTAGGACTCTTTAACTCAGACATGCAGACAGCGTCTCTTCAGGGCGTCTGAACAAGCGGGCAGAGCAGGGTCCGACCCCGAGTCGAGCCCTCTGAGCCCTGAGCCGTGTCTGTTTTATAAGCCATGGCCAATCTAACTGTGCTCAGTGTCAACAGCCCCTCACGCCGGATTCACAGGGGGGCAGTTTGCTCAACCTGCAGGCTTTCCCCTCGGCCGTCCTGCCGACCTGGCCGCTCCAGCTGGCAGGCAATTAGACACATTTGCACTCTCGTCCACAAACAAAAGTTTGTTAAGCTTCTAGGAAGTCCATGGTGTGGGTTTGTAGTAGAAGTGCAGCGCAAATAAAAATAAATAAACAAAAAGCACAGTGCAGGGATGGACGGAAGTCCTCCACAAACACCAGAACTGTTGACGAGCTCATTTAGCTGACTGGAATTTGATCACTAAACATTTGAACGTATGTCTGAGTGGGATCAACATTCCTTCACAGATCTACATGAAATGTTGACAAACAAAGGAAAATATAGGCGAATGCTTCACTGCTCAGACGCTTCCCAGAGATTTGGTTATGGTGAAAACTAGAATAGAATAGAACAGAATAATGAATAAAGATATCAGAGTGCTGCTCCTCTGCAAAAAAAAAAAACAAAAAACAACAGTGTAGCATACGAAAATGTCAGAACAGAAAAGTATCTACAGCAGAGAACCTACCTGTGTTGGTCTTGTTTGAACAGGCCTGGTAATCTAAATTGAATGTCCTTGTCCTTGATCACTCACTCACACAATTTCAAGCATTTTCAAACATTCGTCAGGTACAAATAACCTCTTTTCTTTAAATACAAGACATGTCTTGACCACCTAATGCACCATGTTTTGATCTTTTCATCCATCTTGCATTTTAATAACTGATTAGACAAAAAGTATCTTTGCTTCTTTAAAATATCCTGGGGAGCGTTTATTTGCACCAACCTAAATTTTTTTCATCATACAAGATGTGTGTGCATGCTTGTTCATACAACTCAAGTTCAGTTTTGATCAAAATGATAAAAACTAAAATAAATATTCAACATATTCAGTTAAAAACTTAATTGATGGCATGTAAAGATTAGTGCTGCCACAATCCATTTGGAAGAAATCAATCTGATTTGTGACATAGTAATTTCTAGACACTTTTCCAGAGAAAATCCAACAGATCCTCATAAGCAAGCATAAGGAACTGTGGACAGGAAAAACTCCCTTTTAACAGGGAGAAACCTTTGCAGAACCAGGCTCAGAGGAGGCGGCTTTCTGCTATTCCGGTTGGCGTGAGGGGACAGAGAGAGAAAGAGATGGGACAGACAGATACATTTCTTGTAGCAAATCAGCAATATTCCACTCAGGTGGATCAAGATCAAGAGAGTTCATCGACTACCAGAGATGTTGCTGAAGGAGCTCCTGCTCCTGACCAAGACATCATGGAGGGGATGAAAGTCATTGTTCAGGATAGACCTCAGTTTGGACCACATCCTCCTCTCTGAGACTTCCTGAACAGAGACCACCTCCACCCCCGCCACGCCACTGTTTCTCCCTGATTAGTCTGTTGAGCCTGTCGGTGTCGACCACCCTCAGTCTGCTGCCCCAGCATGCAACAGCACAGAGGATCCGGCTCACCACCACAGACAGAGGATCACCTTCAGGATAGTGCGACAGGACCTCCTCAAAAGATAAAGACGGCTTTGATCAGTCTTGTAAAGGTCTTGCAAGAAGGATTTATGGTCCTCCAGCATTCCACACCGGCCCCCTGGATAGAAACAGAGGCCCTGTTCCTCCTCACGTCCACCACCAGCGCTTTGGTGTTTTCAATCGTTATAGTTTAATATCAGAAAAATTCAACTCTTTAATCCTGCATCGAAAGCTTCATGGTCCCCTCTCACATTAGATTTCTGTACAAAGTGAAAGTATCTGTAAAAGACAATCAGTGGTATCGCACATCAATCATGACCACCTCTAATCCATGAATAGATATGGAGCTTAAGTTATTTAAAACAAATAGTCACAAGGTTAAAACAATCATTTGCTGTTGTGCTATATTTAATCATCAGTTCCTTACAGAGTCTGCATATGATTTCAATAATCACACATTTGTTACAGAATGGAATCGATTTGATCCAATAACTGATTTCCAATAAATGAACAATACATTTCTGTAAAAATATTTATCTGGAAACATTTAACATGAAGGAATACCACATGCTCTAGCATTTGGAACATAAAGGCTAATTTTAATAGAAAATGTATATATGTAAACACAAAATGAGAAGCTGGGATTGTGTGAAAGTACGAGTAGATCTTGGGAAAGTTAATATTGACTTGTGTTGGGCAGACAGAAAAGTCTGAACGGCACGTCTCTTCCCAATCAGTCCTGCGTGGTGATAGGTGTGAAGGTAAAGCCCCGCCTGTGAAGCTCCTTATCTCTATTTATCTGCCCGCACATAAACAGCTTCTAAATCATGTCTTTGATAGTCTCTGTGTGCGAGCGTGTCAACGCAGACGATCGATGCCGCCGAACCTATCGATTGCCAGTGAACTTGTGATTCCGATCCCACCGTGCGCCGCGTTGAGCTCGTCTCCGTGTCCGTGAGTGTGAGAGCAGGCCCTCCAGAGTGTGTGTGTGTGTGTCCCCGTTGTAGACGCCTGTAGGATTTGGACCTAAATGAGTGGAGTGTTGGTGCATTAATGAGTAACACGCAACCCTCATCTCAAACAATAAACCCCCCCCAACACACACATCCATTCTCTCAAAAAAAGACTCAAAACACACCACCGCCACCGCTGAGTGACACCTCCTCCCTCTCCCTGACATTTCAAGGCTGTGTTGGGAGCCAGAGGAGGAACTTCTTCATTTGGAGTGTGAGACAATGTGGCAGGCCGGTTGGCTTTGTGCTCCTGACATCCCGCCGAGGCACAATATGGCCCCGTCAGGGATCAGTGGGAATACACAATGGCCATTACCCAAGGGGCCGTGCAG
Organism: Salarias fasciatus; assembly: GCF_902148845.1. NCBI lineage: Eukaryota > Metazoa > Chordata > Actinopteri > Blenniiformes > Blenniidae > Salarias > Salarias fasciatus. Next base: position 13,688,202 of record NC_043751.1, on the reverse strand, counting down.
AGGGCCTCAGGGGCAGGCCCAGGATGGGCCTGTTTCCAGACTATGGGGTGTCTAGGCCACACTGGAAAAAAAAAAAAAAAAAGGAGATGGAAGAAGGAAAGAAGATCATAGAGGAGATAGAGAAGCAAAAAGATTAAAGATAAAAGCGAGGGGAGAAGATGAGACGGCGCACAAAGTGAAAGTGCGGCGAAAGAGGAGGGAACGTGGAGGATGGAGGATCTCAAAATGGGTAAGGGTTATGAGAAAGACCCGCACGCAGAGGATAGCAGAGGAGCAAAAAAAAAAAACAAAAAAAAGAAGGAGGATACAAAAGAAAGGGGGTGCTGAAAAGAGAATAAACAGGGAGCAGGTCCGCTGCCAGAGATGGGGTGCAGTGAAAGAGAGAGGACACTCAGCCTGGGGGTGCATCTCCCTGGGGATGCAGTGGGAAGAGCGGGGAGGGAGGGGTCGGTTTATCTTGGAGCTGAACTTGGTTGCTTGATTACAACTCGCATAATGGCAGCCTTGAACAAACAGGCCCGAAAAGAGGAGCGTTTTCACCTTCACTGCTGCTGCTTTGACCCCGGGGCTGTGTGAGGGGACGCGGTGGGTGGACAGCAGCACACTGAGGGTGAGCATCGAGGGCCACAAGGCCAAAGGTGGCGGCCAGGGGCCACATAAGGGCGCCCGCAAGGACGGAGGGAGAGATAGAAAGGGGAGACATGGGTCAACAAGTCAGCTGAACTTAACCATCAGTCTCCCACGAGAATCTCCCCTCTGTCACTTCTTCTGCACCTTTCAGGAGCCGCTAAACTAGTTAGCCGGACAAACAATCTGCGAGTCCAGAATCCCGGCTTCAGAGACGCAGGGGAGGGTGGGAAAGTGTTGCAAAAAGGACACCATGACCTCTGTGTTGAAACACTAGATTATCCCAAAGTCGAGCAGCCTCATTCACACGTTACCTGTAACTTCCACCTCTGTGTGGCTGCAGATGAGAGATCGCAGGACACGTGATCCGAGCCACTCCCGCAGCTCCAGACCAAACGCTTGCTCTCACCTTAGCTAGGGGTCAGTACAGAGTGTGATTAAAATGGGTCAGTGCTCACCTATTTTCAGCCGTTGCTGACAGGGAGATGCATTAGTAATCTGGGAGTACTTCCCTGGAAAGAAGGGGAAAAGATAAAACTGCTGCGCCGGTGGGTTTGCATGTGCCCCAGGAACTTTCTCCACAAACGTCCCAATGGAACGTCTTTCCGGTGATGGAGGTGCTCTTATCTGTACACGGCGTGCTCCAGCAGACATAAAGTAAATTTCAGTGTCGGGATGCTTTACGCCACTTCAGAAACACCGTTAACCATATCATCTCAGTCCCCCTTTTTTTTCAAAGCGTCCTGCAGAAATTGGCAGATGGCTCCCTATTTTTCTATCGCTCTCACACGTTTATTGTTTCCCAGGCTGTTTCTCTGGTTTCCCCATGCTTCCCACTCACACACATAAGTCCTGTGCAAATAGCCTTGTGTAATTTGGATGCATAAACAGATGAGAGGGATTTAACTCACTCCAGACCAGACGATGGAGGGCAGATATGCAGGGGGTAAAGAAATGTGGCGCTGCAGCATTTTACACAAAAGCATATACTCAGAACAAAATATGTTGCCGGTACGATGTCACTGAAAAACAACAAACGGGCTGTTGTTATGCTTCCCCCGTTACTCTATCCTCTGGTTCACCCTCCTATCCACTGCACTCGCTGCTCCGGACTCCACCCTGGGTGCTGCCACAGGTTTATTTAGAGCTGGGGGCATGTCCACACTGCACAGCTTGTCTGAATGGAGACTCACAACATGTGGCACCCCCCCACCCCACCCTCTCGGCCCCTACCCACCAACACACACCATCTGGCCCATTCCTCTCTGCAGCATGAGACTCGCAGCTACACACCAGGGAGTGCACAGATGTGTGATCAAAATATTCCCATGCTCGTGCACATATGGAGACACTGGTTTATCTTTGGCGCTGCTAAAATCCGGCCCCTGTCCCGTTTCTGAAGGGGATTGCGATTTCAGCAGTGTGTGTGTGTGTGTGCGTGGGGAGTGAAAGTCCAGAGCAGCTAAAAGCATTTTTAAGATGCTGCTGAATGCTTGAGTTATTGTCCGGCTCTTGGCCGTGCTAAAGTTTTTTAAGACCTCAGAGTTGACAGACTGTTCTGAGCTGAATGCCCATAAGCATGTTGACCTTTGGGGGTCAGAAATCATTGTGGCTTCTCCTTCCACTGTGTGGTCTCTGGTGTATAATTGACATTTAATGAAGGCGTGGGGGCCATAATGGCACCGGGTAAAAGAATGGAGAGGGAGAAAGAGAGGGGGAAAGGGGTGAACGCGAGAGGAGCAGAAATTGGGGGAAATGATGATCGATAATGTTGGGCTAAAAAGTTACTTCTTCAAAAATCCGATGTGGACAAAATAGAAAGATCAGGGCGACGTGAGGAGGTGGAGGAGACGTGGCAGCGAGGGAAAGCAGCCCAGTAACACACACAGAGGATGACAGCCTGTTGTCTGGCTGCCAGCCCCATCTGTCTACTTTCACATCATCTCCATCAGCCACACAGAGTGAGAGAGCTGCAAAGGGAGGGAGAGAAAGTACGTCCACCAATGTGCCACATGTGGACACCATTTCCCCGATGTGTCATTCTAACGGCATGAGAAATACGCCCATTTGTTTGAAAATGACAAAGCAACTAAATAAAATAAAGAAACCATAGTTATATAATCTGCCCTCCAAAAAAACAATTCATGTGAGTTCAAAAGCAGCTTTTCTTGTACATTGTCTTCGCTATGAGGAGTATCTTTAGTAAATAAAACGTGTGTGTTCCTCTTTCCATCATCTCATTTGCCTACCTCTCAGAAAAGGAGTGTGTGTTTACAAGGAGTGGCAGTTTTCTTTTTTTTCTTTTTTTGTACCTGTTTAAGACTAACCGAAGCTGGCGCAGTATCAAAGTCTCCACTCGGGGGGAAAACCAAAGTGAATCACAAAGGTCTGCAAAATGTGAAAAGTAAACAAGCGTGCGTCCTTATGTCCGCCATTGTGTCTTAACAGCACTGCAGTAAAAAGTGTTTTTGCCTGAGGTCAGGCGACTGAGGCCTGACAAACACACGAGAGATAATAAGTAACGAGAAAGGTTGGTGTGGCACAAAGGACGAGAGGGAAAACCCCAAATAAAGATAAAACACGATTTCCTATGATCTGATGATCTGTGACCTGGGATTTTCTGTAATATTTCTTTCTAAGCTGTATTATCTTGTTGATGTTAGCATGTGAGATTAAAAACATGTAGATAAAATTTACCTTATTTCCAAAAAAATGTGTATTTTCTATAAACTGCAGGGACACCTGGGTGTTATTGTAGAAGCTCTATTCTTGTAGAGATCATATTATCACAGAGGCTGCAGCGTTAAAGTAGGTCACACTTACCGGGCTGTGGCTGTGCATTACCACCACAATCGTCACCAAGAATAATACAAGTTTCAAGTGTGTGCAGTTATTTGTGTGTAGATGTTCATCATCATCATCAATACCTTTAAGAACTCAGCTGAAAAACAAAGGGTTATGTTGACATTCATGCTTCAAAGCTACGTAAATCAAAAACGTTTGTTTGGATAATTACAGGTCTTTCTGAAGCATTTTCCAGGCACAGCATTTGTTATTTTGCAGTTTTGACATCTTAATAAAATATTGCCTGATCCCAGAGGGCTGTAGGAATATGGTGACGTTTTCACATCTTTAGCTATATTTTGTTTACTTTGTTTTTGAAGAAACACGGCCTACAAAGTGCAAAGGTAGGCAAAAAACAACTAATAAAACTTGCTTCTTCTCTGGGGTTTAAAAGTTCTCTGAAATAGATGTGTGCGGCGTTTTCACCCCTCGGGGAGAGATTGTTCTTTCTGAACAGCCTCAGCCATTCAGCCTTAATTCTTGCAGCTCTGTGATCTCGATTCAGTTACACATCACTTCTGTCTGTCATTCACCACACAATGTCGTCTTTTTCAAGCATATAGTTCCTGTGAAAACTCCGAGAACAAAACGGGCGCACAAAAGCTCTCACCTGACACATTTCAACCCACTTTTGTAGATAATTAATAACCAGCCTCGCTGCTTTGTGTCTGCCTTCCCGCCTGTCTCCTCTGATTCCGACTCATCCGTCTGTGTCTGCACAAACAGGAAAAGCCACATATGCAAATGTTTGTCTTCAATCCTTCGAGATAACACCACAAACTAGACTGCATCGCAATCCTGAAAATACAAATAAGTAGCTGTGTGGTATTCAGGCATGTTCAGATGACTGGCCAGAGTCACGCTGAGGCTGTTATGTCTGCTGTCTAACATGCTGATAATCTGAGATTAACGGCGTGTAAGTTCAAGCGGGACGTTCCGTGTCTTCCCTGGATTTGCATTGGGCGTCCTCACTCTCTCTCTCTCTCTCTCTCTCTCTCTCTCTCTCTCTCTCTCTCTCTCTCTCTCTCTCTCTCTCACATTATGCAAGGAGGAAGGCCTTGAATTCTCTTTATGACAGTCGTTATTCCTCCGTCCGTCTCGTCTTCCCTCCTCAGTACCTGTAACGGCACGCTCAGGGCTGTTAACGGTCGCAGTGGCGTGTTTGTGTGTATTTGTGTGCGCATGGATGTGTTTAATATAAACATACTTGGAGACATCCGTCCGTCAACACGGGCACACAAAGAGCCGAACAGTAAATCATACACACGTATAATTACTGTTCATTTGTTGTCAGCGACGCGGCGTGACTGTCGGGAGACGCAAATTAAGTCATCTTGGAGATTTGTAGTCGGGTTTCAAGACGTTTCTCCCGTAATAAGAACTTGGTTGTGTTTTGTTTTAGTTGTTGTTGAGCTTCACCTTGCTCAGAAAAAACACACAAATGCTGGAGGAGAGAGAGAGGAGAAAGTCTGGGCTGTGCGGTTTGCTGTCACTAGCTATCAGGTGTTCGCACATGCAGGGAGAGAGGGAAGCGTCACGTACATACCTGGCCCTCTTCCCTGCAGGTCACCTGTCAATCAGCGCGCCGCTGCCTCGAACGCTGCTGAGTAAACCGGGGATTAGTGCTCACACACGACTAATGCCTTCAATCACTCAAGTCACAAGTTACTCCGAACAGTAGTCGTCCGCTAAACTGAGACAGTTAAATCATTTTGTGGCTTGTTTCTCATTGTTGCAGGTCTGTTGCTCGCAGCCTCAAGATGCAGTTTAAAAGAAACCACATAAATGACTTTTCTTTCTTTCTTTTATTTGAATCATTCATCCATGTGCAACTATAGCTGACTTTTTAATCCAACCATAATTGCAAACAATGGTTGCACTAATAAGCCTCTCTATTTTAACTGTTGTAGTAATTTGTGATTCAAATAAAGAATTTTAGGCACACTTTAAACATCAACAACCGCAAGGTATCAAAAACTGGAAGAATAGAAATATTCTTCCCTGAAAATAAACTATTAAATTATAAAAATATGGGACATTGACATAATATAATTTCTGCTTAATGTGAGATATATAACCTTTCACTGCAAGGAAATCCTCTTCTGGCCACGTTGTGTTAAACTAAAGTTGCTTCAACCATCATTTTTGCATTTCAGTTAAAACATGGCCTGAAGCTACAGGCAGAGAGGGAAAGTTAAAAGGTCAGAGATGTGAAGAAGACAACACTGTTATCTGTCAAATTTCCATGCTGATGCATACCTCACCTCGAGGAGGGTTTGGTGGGAAAATAGAGGAATGACTGCCCTGGGGGGGCGAAGGGGCGGAGGGGTGGCACATTTCATTTGCTCGCAACTCACCTTCTCATTTTTCCTCTAACTGCTTCACATCGCTTTTATAAAATCAGGCTCTCTTCTTTCTCAGCCAAACAGCTAAAACATATTAGGAATGCATATCAAGCAGATGCTATAAAAACTGCTAAGTTTTATCTTTTATTGAGCAATAAACTCCATGATGAGGTGATTCACCTCTACAATTATTCCCTCCTGCATAGCCTGAAAACCAGCAAGAGCTGCAGGTTATTTAATGAACTCTGTGCCCTTTGGTAGAGCGCAATCTGTAACTACGCTTCATCTGTGTTTCTGAAGCTCTTCACAAATGTTTATTTATGTTTTTAATATCATTTCTACTTGACACATGTTTTTATCCTTTAATAATTATCAGGATAAAAGAATGTTTTCTTTTATTTATCTGTTGCTTGTTTATGACAATGTGAATTTCATCCAGAATTGCTGTAACATCCATCCATCCATCTCAACACATTTAAATGTGTGTTGATAAACTTTAGTGTATGTTTATGAAGATCTAGTTTGCATGATCTACACAAAGTAGTAACTAATACATATAAATTGTGCTAAATGTATATTCAAATGTTTATTGTCTGTTTGCATCAACAAATGAAGTAATTATCTTGTTATGTGTTTTTTCACTATAGTCGGTCCGTGTATATCAACACATACAGTATTTAGTATTTCAACAGATTTTGAAGTTAGAAATGTTTTGTGTGTTAACATGGGTGTTAATCTGGTTACTACCCTGCCCGTTTTTGTCTTTTGTTTTTTTTTTTTTTTGTTGTTGTATGTGGGCTGCTGAATACTCGAATTTCCCTCAGGATTAATAAAGTATCTATCTGAAGGATCTCATCTATAGAGCAAGAATCATGATGAAATAAAGCATGCTTTCGGCTATCTTGCTGTGTTGGCTTGTTATGAAACTATCTGTTCCTCGGTCTCAACCTGCCCACTGACTTTATTTCATATGAGTGAAAACATGGAGAGGGAGAGACTGTAAGGGGGAAAAGAAAATGAAGGAAAAGTAGACATATATCTACTATTTTATTTAATAATTTTCCAAATGTTCCAAAACGTTGACCTACATTTTAATTCGATCTGCGCCGTATGAGATCTCGCATGTGTGCACGGACGCTGGGCTGCGTTGAGTTCCTGCTGAACAGGGCGGGGAGTCGCCAGCAGCACGAGGGGCGGCCGGCAGCCATTTCTCCTGCTTGACGGAGCTGTCAGAATGCATCGACTCGTCCCCGCTCTGCTGGGAGCAGAGGGCACGCTCTGCTCCATCAGCGAACGGAAGAATGAGACCTAGGAGGTGTCTTCTCCCATGAGGGCAGACATTTTTTTTTTTTTTTTTCCCCCACAAAGAAAGGTAGGGCGAACTTGCAAACATACAGAATCTGACAGTGCGAGTCGGCGGAGGGGGGATACGCCCCCCCGAGCTATGGTCACGCTAATGCACCTCAGTGTCACACACTACGACAGGACCTGATGTACGAAAGGTGACATCTTCTCCTGCGCGGGACAGATTCGGCCAGACTAAAGTTTGAAAATGTTGCTTTTGGGAAGTCCTCCCGAACAATGACAGCAACAATCCTGTTCATGCTTCATGTTCTGCCCTCCACTCTGTGCTGCAAAGCGACGCACATGCTTCGAGAGTCAAATCCATCCTCGCTGCGGGCGACTTTCATTCTGCGCCGTGCGAGAAGACAAGAGCAGACCTGCCTGTCGCATCCCGAAGGATTGCGAGGGAATGTCCTCAACTGCCAACTGACTTCTACCATGTTCTGTGTGTGTGTGTGTGTGTGTGTGTGTGTGTGTGTGTGTGTGTGTGTGTGTGTGTGTGTGTGTGTAAATGCACAAAGCAGTGTGTGCTTGTGTGCAGTGTACACAGCCAGGCAGTGTGTTTATTGTAGGCAACAACATAGTGGTACTTTCAGTCCTATTGAAGTAACTGAAAATACATAAATCTATTACCGAGGGGGCTTTTTATTTATTATGTTGAATAACTGCCATGTTTACATTCCTTGAAGGTCAATCATTTTCCATAACAGTAACTAGTAACTCCTTCAAGATGACGGAGTTGGCTTCACTGAAGACGTGCTGATCCTGAGAAAAGATGAAAAGTGTCAAAGGAAAGTGACGGATACTCCTCTGATCTACTCAGATATGGTTTTTGTTCTCTAAAAACTGAAATTGCTGTAATTTATTAAATCCTTCTGAGTCACCAGACAGACCTGAGTGATCACTGGTAGCATGTTACAATAATAGCCGTCACTGCCCGACTCCTGCTTGACGGATGATGTTAATATAAAACACCAACTTCTGTGTCCGTGTGCTTGTGTGTGTGTGTGTGTGTGTGTGTGTGTGTGTGTGTGTGTGTGTACAAGCTTCATAGCAAGGAATGGAGCAGTTAGTCCGCCTTTTTATTGTCTTCCTGCCAACACATTGTTTGTTGACCGTATCGAAAGATAAGAAAAACCCAAAACATGAGGAATGTCCTACATGCACTAACACCCATCCTCATCACCGTGCCTGAAGAGTGCAGTAAGTTGGAAATCTTTGGGAACTGTGTAAACAGAGTGAGTTTTGATAACATAGAGTCAGTTTGGTCACAAGAGGATTGAAAACGTCATAATTTCACAGTGAATTAAAATAAATATTCTGTTCAGTATAATGGAAAAAAAAAATCATGCAATATATCAGGTAATATATTCCCCATATCTGAGATTTAAGATTTTATTCATTCCAGTATATTACTGCATACTGAAATCAGCAATTATTTCTATTTTTTCCAATTTATTCCAATACAGTTAAAGGAACAAGATAATATATATTTTCCTTTATTTGAGTAACTAGAACTATTTCATGGTTAGAAATATCTGCAGAATAAACCATGTTACTACTTGAAGCGCAGCAGAAATGTCACACGTGAATCTTTGCCAATCAAATCATGATAATATCAATCCACATTTTGTTCTATCAATAATCTGAGCTCATATCTAAACACAGACTTGTAGCTCCACAGCAGTGAAACACTTTCAACAGGGGAAACTTTGACAGGACACCTGTCTCCTCCTCGTCTCCCACCGCTTCTGAGAACACAATGCAGCAGAGTTGAACACATTCTGTCATTCACTCCTTTTTCCTTTTTTAGTGATTCCACCGTCTCCACCAATTACAATTTTCCAGCCTCGTTCTACCACACAAGCGCTTCTGTTTCACTTTATGTTAAACTTTCTGTATCTTCTCTGCCATGGTTGATCGTAAGTCAATTGATCAGTGGGCAGAATATTCAGGAGGTACTTTGCATTGACCGTATATGGCAGAAAGTGGGCGTGTCCGAGCAGGACGAGAATCCACCTGAGCAGCTTTCCAAGCTGTGATTTGAAAAGGGAAAAGGGCATGCAGGTGAGCGTGTGATGGTTTTATTAATCTGATTTATTTTTTGGCTTTTGGTCGTATGACGACTTCTCGTATGTATGAGGCCCCAGACGAGAAGAAAAGACTATTTCACTTCACGACAAGTTTTGCGATGAAAATGATGTCCAGAGAAACGGCAGAAATTCAAAAAAAAAAAAAAAAATGCAGTTTTCATATAGGGCAACTAAGAAATGCTGTTGGTTGTTTTTACAATGAAAACCACAAACACACGTGCCGAGAACAACATACTGTAAACATCAACAATGGCAAATACACGGACATTCGCATGAGCAGACGGCCAGTTTGAATTGCTGTTGTGGGTGACTCCCGGCTATAAAATTACAAAGTCCAAGGAGAATTTAGGCTGGGAGTCATGACGCTCTGGAGGCCACCGTTGTTGTTATTTTCCACCTACTCATGCACGTGCAGAAGAACTATTTATACTACTATAACACCAGTGGCAACTGCCGGAGTAGAATGTTTTTGAGCGTTGAGCAGATTGTGTTTGTATGTCAGTTTTATTTTCACCACATGATTGGTTGTGGCTGTGGAATACCAGCTGTGTGATAGAGTTTCCAACATATTGTTCTTGAGTAAAGATGGTCTGAATAATGTGAAACCCTCAATGGAATGCTCATGTTTGCACACGATGCCAGTCATGGTGTTAGTAAATCACCTGCAAAAAGAAAGTGCAATCTATTTGCTTGAGCATGCAGTTGAGCATGATTTATGCAGGGTCGTATTAAATCAGGCCCAAACTCGTTTAAGAGACTAATGTTTCTGCTGCCAAGTTGGTGTACGTTATGTTATCAAGCCAAGTAATTAAGTGCATCGCCACACTTCACAGTGTCATGAGGCAAAAGTCAAAGATGCTATTAACTTCTTCAAATTGAGCTGATTGAACTTTTTTCAGACTCACATGGTGTAATTGACAGCTCAATTACCAGAAGCTGTTTGGGAAAAATGTCCCCTTCAGCAACAGAACCATAATAATCTTTAATTAAGTAAAACAGATTTTAAAAGCACCATCTAACCGTGCTAATTCAGCTGTAAAAGTTCAGCATTAACTTGTTGCTTTTTTCCTATGATTCATATTTCATTTTTATAGCATGTTCAAATTTTACCTATTGCTTAAAATAATTCATGCTCATGAAAACGGACAATGTAATTATTGCAGTGTGTTACTATAAAGTCTTCATTGTGTGGCGACAGTAATGTGAGATAGTAGAGAAAATGAGACATATCAAAAGATTCTCTACAACTTTTGCGACAAACCATATCTACTTATAATATGAATATTCAAGTGACATTAACACCTGCAGGTTCAGAGAGCAGTTTGCCTGCACGGCATTTGTTCGGAGGGTTTCATTAATCTGCGATCAAGTGATGACGGAGCAACAGTAGAGACGCAACAGACCTAATCTAAATAATTCCAGCACCACATACAAATCCACACACACACACCCATGTGAGCACATGATCTCACACAAATGCACAGCACAATCCTGTATCTTTTGTTGTTTTATTCTAATTGTGCGTTCCTGCATCTCGCCCGGTTTATTTACAGAAAGCGTAACAAGGCCATTGGAGCCAATTATACAAAGAACGGTCTCCAAACCCATCGTCCAGGCGGAGGAATCACAGAAATATTTATCCTGTTTGAAAGTTTAGGAAGGAGAGAAAGGGCCTTGGCACTAAACCCTTTAGTGAGGCAAGGGGAATGAAAACCTCCAGTGTAAAAGGACCTATTAGTCTCAGGACATGGGCATTAGCATGATAGTAGACTTATCCTCAGGGCTGAAGGGGAGGGACGCTGTCTCTACGCTTTCAGCGAGCACGGCGAAGCGGGGGGGGTTCCTATACATAGACACACACATACACACAAGCTCAGGGAAATGCAAAGTGGGGCCCTATACAGAGCGGGAGGCACACCAGCGACTCGGTAAATAAGGAGGAGGAGGCAGCGGGGAGGAGAGAGGGCGGGTCGCGTTGTGAAGGAGGCTGATGGGGAGAGAGAAGAATTAAATTCGCCCACAACAGACCAAGAAGAGTCGAACCATTAAAATATGTAAGGAGCAATTTGTAAAACTGCAAAGGACAACAATACATGAAAAAGAGGTTTATTCCTTTTTTTTTTTGTGTATCACTCAGTCAGAGCTGCAAACGGCATGCATGAACAGGTGAACTGCGTCACACTGCAGAGGAGAGGAACAGTATTTCTGCAGTCTGCTGATGCTCAAAATGTCCAGATGATCCCAGAAAAGGAGAGCACAAAGCAGGCAATGCATGAACAAAAATTACATTAAAGGGGAGGGGTTTACCTGTAACACACTTCACAGTAAGAAAGAAATCCACTGATGTGCACATGTTTGATGTGTGGGCGACGGATGAAGAGAGTGTCCCCCGTCCGGGGTCACGGAGGGCAGTAAGGTACAAAGCGTGTGTTGATATAGTGTAAAGATGGAGGACACACAAGCAACTCATGCGGGGAGAGGGCAACAAGTGCAGAGAATGAACCTCATTGTGCGTCCGTTACAGGGATGCCGAGGACGGCGGGGTGGGGGTGTCGAAAACGCGCAACAAAACCAAAAGTGCGCGCTGGCATTGAACTGCGCTGCCACTAAACAATCAGCAGGCAGCGGTGGGGGGGGGGCTCTAGGTTACACGGAGGAGACACTTTGAGCGAGTCCCTGAAAATATGATAAATGGGCTGTTTAATGACAGCATTCAGAGTTGGGAGACAAGGCAAGACGTTGAGGGATTAGTCTATAAGAGTCAATATTAGTGTTGGTGGCATTAGGAAAGCCCTGTCTGGTTAAATAGAGCAGGGAATAAAGCGTTTCCAGCTGATGTCAATGTTTGAACAACGATTCTAATCATTTGCACAGAGATGAGGTTTGTCTTGGTTTATCAAATAGATTGGGCGCTGGTGTAGTGATAATGGGAAAAGCTGCAGAGTGAGGGAGTGAAAAAGAGTTGACTGCATAAACTATCAGAGCCTCAACTTACTGTTGAGAAACGCCTCTGGCGAGCAAAATTTATAGGCAAAGGGACGTTTTAGTGCTGTTTTGTTCAGACATTTTTTTCCTATTGCTGAAAACTCTAATGACCTGTTTCTATATTGATGTGTGATCTTGCTTTGTTAATTCAATGACTAAAAATTACACCACCCAGCCGTGAATCTGTACACGCTCAGGTAAGATTGATAACTGAATAGCTTCCTGTTATGACACTTGTTCCTGGGTGAACAATATCAAGAAGACACAGTATTTTTGTCAGTGTTTTTCAGCTGTTCGTGCAACAAAGCAAACACCACAGTAAACCTCGTCACACAGCGTGGACACGACACATTACGCATTGTGCTCCGGTTTGTTTTGTCAGTTTATAGAGATGACAGGAACAGATTAAAAGGTATCATCGCATTCATGCTTCAGCACAGAAGTGTTTACACCTGCCACAAATAAAAGGCCACACCTCAGAGAGACCTACTGGCATCAAGTGACACTGGCCAGTTACTGAAGAAGGGTTATCGAAGTTTAAACTACTGAAAAGTATAAAAAAAACTAGTTTGAAGATATTGCTTTAACCAGTTAACAATCACTCTGTTTTTCCCACTGAACAAATGAAATAGCTCAAACTTTGTTTACTCCTCCCAGTGACCAGCAGAGTGGTGCAGTGGTGGAAACACCTTGGTTCATATCCAGGGCTGTTCTCTCAGGAGTTTGCATGTTCTTCCTGAGCCTGTTTACTGCAGATGTGCCACTTTTCTTCCACGATCCTAAACAGTGATTGTAAATTTGAAGCAGGTAGTACCAATATTTGGTTATGTGCATAGGTGACTGTATTTCGAAGCAGCAGGTGGTCAGCAGCAACAATATCTGAAGAAAAAAAAAAAATCATAGAGTCGCGGTGGGGAACAGGGACAGATTTTGCCACTGCAGAGTCTCAATTCTGGAGGATTTCAGTAGACGATCACTTTTTCAAAGCAGTTGCGTCCAGTAAAGCAGCTACATGTCATTTGCATTTTGAATTCACTGAAAGATATTCATGAGAACACTCTGAACCGTTTGGACATTTTGTGTTTTCAGATTGAATAATATCTTATCATGACAAGTTATAAAGTAACACGGATATCAATGTTTTTTCACAACATTCGTTATAATTTTCAGGTTCATAAAAGCTCGCCATGATAATAGTATAAATACTGTAAAAGTCTGTATAATTAAATGGTATGTTTCCATAGGCAAAAACGCAAGTTGTGATGGGCTTCTAACCCATGCTTAACAATGCAAAAATAATCTATCTATGATATATTTCTGTGTTGGTATGGTGAAATGTTTAATATTTACCGAGTACTTTATGCCTGCTCTCTTCTATCATTCCTTCATTTACACATCTATTTCTTTTCTGGTTTCACTTTCATGCCTAATTATTTGTTATTTCAATCTTTGTTCTTTACTTTTTCTTTCCGTCATTTGTTTTAAGTTATTTTGAACATTAAAAAAAACTAATTAATGAGTACAATGAAATGAAATGAAATGAAATGAAATGAAATGAAAACCCAACAGCTTAATAAATCCTTTCAAGTATTTTTTCATCAACTGAATTCGCCACAAAAGAAAGCAAAAACAGCAACCAGCAAGTAAATAAACAGGTAAATAAACAGAACATCAAAATGAATGAAAATGAAAATGAATGAAAAAAATCATGAAATGAAAATCACAATCCTACATCGATGTGTCACACAGCATTCATCAGCTCTGGAGACAAAACTAGTCACCAGAAATTAAAACTTCCTATGTATGAAATTACTACAAACTATCTTGGTTTACAAGTGCGACTTCAGAATAGCAGGTAAAGAAGTCAGCATGGGACATAAGCTAGGAGGAGAAGCATGCAAGCTGCATCACAATCAGGATTTCATTCATGCTGCAGTATTTCAGCCACAGTTCACATTCAGGAGTCACATGTGTGTCACTCAGAGTGTCTGTTCTACAAGTGTTTGCATACACACACTGTTCAGACAATGCCAAACTGGAGGCATACAGTAAAGTGTGTGTGTGTGTGTGTGTGTGTGTGTGTGTGTGTGTGTGTGTGTGTGTGTGTGTGTGTGTGTGTGTGTGTGTGTGTGTGTGTGTAGCGGTATCCCTATAAGACAGAGGGAATATGCTTGGCCCGCCTACAGCTGTGATGAATGGGTCTGAAGCTTTGTACCACAATGCCCCTCACTTCATTACTGTCACATGGAACAGATGGTGCCTTTCACCGGAGCATCACACGTACGTACACACACACACACACACACACACACACACACACACACACACACACACACACACACACACACACACACACACACACACTCACACTCACACACAGGGTTTCTCCCTGTCTCTGTTTCTGGGGATGCCGTCGGGATGTGATGTGCGCGCACACACGCGCAGGCGACGAGCAGGCTTAATGAATTCTGCACCACATGCAGCTTCTGCACTCAGCTGAGGCATTAATTCACAGATCTGAAGAGCAACCAAATAAGAAATTAGATCATGAGTATGAAATGTTAAACAAACCAAAGAGAGGGTAATTGAATGAAGCAGGGAATAAACAGACCACTGTTCCATTCTCCAAATGGAAAATTGTTTTGGTACTTGGGAATCCTAATTTGCCAGCGCAGCAACACAATATCCCAGGATGTTTGAGGAAAAACAACAATGTGTTTGTTCGTGTGAGCGTGTGTTTATGTTTGTGCATCAGAACCTTAGGGACGCAGCAGGTTACACATCTTTTTTATGAGCTGCACTCAGAGAAAGGTGAACAGTCTTTGATCGAGTGGAAAGTTGGAGCAAGAGCTTTAAAACAAAGACATTAAACCAATCATAATGAGTTTTAAAAGAGAAGTGATCAAACACTTGTTTGGTGCTGAGCATCAGCTGAGCAACCAAATGGCACGTTTGTCTTTTTCTTCTTCTTCTTCATTGAGCTTAAAATATTCCGAGCCTGTGGCTATGAGTCAAATTTGTGAAGGCCCGCTGACTATCTGCTTCTTCCAGACATGGAACCTAATCCCCCTTCAGACCTGACCACCATCCCACCCTTTCCATACGGGTCACAGACTAACAAGTCCCGACTCACTCAGCCAAACGGGAACTTCTCTGGAGCTAACCGATGTGCTGGGGAACTGGAGCACGAGCCAAGTGTGCAGGACTGCGGGGTGAAGAGGTGCGAGGGAGCAGGGCGACGGTGGTTGGCGAGGTCGCCTCTGGTGCATAAAGGTGGCTGAACAATATAGAATTTACATATTGAAATGCAAAATACTTTACGTAATGAAATAATTCTTCAGTGAAGTGACTTTGTACCGAGTTTGGATCAGAGGCGGCTTAATGCTGTGGAGGTCAATTCTCTCAGTGTGTGC